>NC_134570.1:37296362-37616362 GCF_050947875.1 Dermacentor variabilis | reverse complement strand
AGCGAATAGTTAAAGAGGTGCATGTGGATGACATCGCCTCTGATGCCACTTCTCCTTCTTACACGTTTTAATGAATCAGATGCGGCTTCATTCCGATGGGGCCGGAATTAAGAAATGCTCGCGTAGCGTGAATTGGGTCGAAGTTGGAAAAAAGAAAACTGTGTAGTCAAACTTAAACAAAAAAAGGATAGCATTGAAGTAGAATTCTTAATCTTATTCCAGACCTGATTGGCACGGTCAGTGTCCCTTCGCTTCGAGTTTCCGAATGATTCGGTCTCGACCTGGTGCCCTGCTTGTCTCCTGGTTAACTCAGATGGGGCGACATATCCTCAAAGGCGCTCATCCCGGGCTCAACCAGACCAGGCCGACTACTTCAGTTGCGAAGCCTTTTTCTGAGGAAGCCGGGACGTTTTTCGTCGCAGTTTTATGCCACTCTCTCGTGGAGGACTCCCCTTCCCCAGTGCAGGGTAGTAAACTGAATATCTAGCCTCCAGTTAACCTTCCAGCCCTTCGCATATCGTTTCTTTCTCTCTCTCTCTCTCTCTCTCTCTCTCGTGGATTACCACTTCTCCATTTCATGAAACTTTCGCCAACTCGCGGATATCGGTAGAACCGATTTTACCACCACGCATCCCTAAATAGTAGCTTTGCGATTAGATAAACGCAGTGACAGTTGTCGCTGAGCTTTGGCCACTCGCGTGCATACTTGCGGGGGGAAAAGACAAAACAGCCTACGAAGAGGGAGGCGAGTGGCGCTTCCACAGTGGGCGGTTTATCCCATACTTGGTAGCAGACACCCTCCTGTACAGCCTTATAGACCCGCCTGCCGCGAGCCCCCGCGGGCCCTGTTTGGCAATTGGCTCCGGCCCGTGCGGCTTATCACTCGGCCCGCAGCAATCTCGTCGATGGGCCGCCGCGAGTCTTAATCCGCCTGTTGGCGTGCCGGCGATGCATCGGAAGCAATAACACGGCCCGTGGGGCTCGCGCAATGAGAAGGCGCAAGAGAAGGGATAAACCCCCGGGTGCGTTTGGTCACTGCCGAATACCTCGCGTAATCCGAGGGCGGATCATCGGCATTCAGCTTACGGGTACGGCCGGCTGGCCGCAGTTATCGATGTGTGTGCGCGTGCGTCTGCCCGTGTGCCCACGCGCTCTCCCGAGTGAACGAATCAATTTGCCGATATATAGAGAGCGCCGCCGCTCAATCGGAATTAATGGCTCCGACGAGAGAGAAACGGGCATTTGTCTCCTGTGTATCATAAACTGTACGATTGATTGTGGCGCCCCGAGGAACGCTTCCGCGAGATATCTCGGACTCGGCTTCTAAACCAGTACACCCTGAGAAACGCCGCTTGCCAAAGGTATACACGCATTATGCGACTCAGCTGAGTGACACTTTTGTCTTTGTTTCCAATGGTACCCGACAGCTTCAAAAAAAAAAGAAAAATACTTCGATACTTTGAATTTGGCAGCGGGTGTATTTTGGAAGCCTTGGGTTCACACGTATATCCACGCCCTTGGCCAAAATTTTGCGGAAAGGGTGTAAGTGAAAGTACAGAGAGAGAGAGCACATGCCTTGTGCATGCACAAGCGCGGGATATACAAGGATGGCGGGCTGTGTGTGCGCACAGGCGGTAAGAAAATGAGAATTCTTCGCCGACGACTTGCTCCGTGAAATTTAGGCTGCGGCTGTGGTCGTTTTAGGAGTAACTGATTATTTTTGACGTGCATGCGGGTAGACTTAAAATAAGTTCGTTACTTGTCAAACACATCGATATAGGCAACACTACAACGTGGTCGTCCGCAAAAGTGTATAACAGTTGACCCTCGATATAACGAAGTTGTACTTGCAGCGAAAAACTTCGTCAAATAACGAATTTCATTAATTCGAGGTTTTGAAGTTTCAGCTTTATCAACAAATTCAAAATTCCCGCATTCCCGCTTGATAGTATACTATTAGTATGCACTTATAAAAAAAGCGCAAGGTCGCTTCATAATAGCACGCTTATTAGTGCCAGCGCGGACGGTGCAGATCGCGCCGAGAGCAATGCACCAACGAGGTCTGTGTGTGTTGCGTCGGCGCCGCGCCGTAAATCTTGGGACGCCATGGCTGACCGCGCTTAGTGCCCGCAGCCGGTGCCCACAAATTAAAAACAATATTCTAAGGAGATTCGGATATCCATTGTGGAAAAAAAAACAAAAAAACAAGGAAAGTCACAGCAAGGAGACAACTACACGAGGTATAACGTTCGTAGTTTTATCGCTGTCGCGCACGCTCAGGTAACAGATCTCACTCGATGACCACGAAGTTGCTGTCAGAACGCGAGCGAGCGCTTCGCACTATGTTTAAGGAACTTGAGATTACGCGACCGCCTACGCTAGGACACGCGGAACGCAATGCGCATCAAGGCACCAAACTAAGATACGGCGCGTGGCCCGTATCTTGGCCAGATAGGCTGACGTTCCTGACCCCCCCCCCCCCTTCTCCGCGCGTGCTTGATCACGTTATCGAGCATTAACTCCTTCCCAGTCTTCCTTGCGCAGAAGCAATCATCAGCTCTCGTGTTTCTCCGAGGGCTGTGACCTGCCATCGGCCCGCGGACTCTGCAAGTTGTTTACTGACACGACAAACGTACGCAGTGTTTGGATCCCACCGATGGCATCGGTTGTTGGGAACTCGGCGCTGACGCCCGTGGTTGTACCTGGGTCGCAAGCCCCAAGGGTAGCGTTGGCCTGGCGGCCTGGGGTACAACTGGAAGCATCCGAAGGTCCCGGCAAAGCATGAGTCGACTGGTAACAACAAAACAACTTGTTTATTTTAACATCGCAAAGAGTTGGCGGTCAGGTTGACCGAAGTAGAGAGACGGGAGAGCACTTTACTCAACAGAAGAAATCGGAGCCCTCTCTTTTGGCGTCCGGGGGCAGCTGTTTTTATACTCTCGCAGTTGAGGGCAAGAAGGAACCCCTCAATAGACGAGCACGTGATTGTACAATGGGCTAATGGTGACGCACACTGTCGTAGCGCCGCCGGTCGGGCACAAAGACTGGGAGGAGAGGGTGACCCCTGCTGTCGCATCGCCTGGTTCGGGCACAATGACTGGAAGGAGAGGGTGACCCCTGCTGTCGCATCGCCTGGTTCGGGCACAATGACTGGAAGGAGAGGGTGACCCCTGCTGTCGCATCGCCTGGTTCGGGCACAATGGCAGATACACTCACACACGCACATGAAGACACGTGGCATCGGAACATGCCTGGAAACGCCTGGAAACGCCTGGCGGGGAGCGTTGCGGCGACGCCGAACGGGCCAAAATGTCTGCCGCCCCGCCGCAGTCGCGCCGGCAAAACCGCGTGTCGCAGGCGAAACGCAACAGACCGCCCCGCCGGGGGAAGGAGATCCCGATGGACAGGGGACTGCATCCGCTGTCTGGAGGGATGTCGCTCGATGATGCTCATAACCGAAGTCGGGCGTCCCTCGACGTTTCTTGAGCGCAGCGCACAGAGAAGGCCTCGTTCTCTCGTTCAGGTTCGCACGGGACACTGCAAAGTGACTTCGGGAGAGTTCACATTTTTGTTCTCGTTCCCGGCAAGCGTTAGAACTACGCTGAAACTCAACCGCTCAGTCAGCAAGCACGGCACAACCCTCACTAAGCCCTGCCAGGCTCTTTCCCCTTTTTATACCACTGCCTAGTTCCTTACAGTAGTCTAGCATCACTCAGAACGCGTCCACAAATTGGAAAATTGCACTAGAAAGCATATCATCACTTTGAAACACTAAACAAAAGCAATATGTTAAAAAAAATCCTGCCTCAGGAAGAAAAACATCAGTAACCAACAATTTTGAGGCTGATTCCTACGTTAGGGGCTTCGACTTAAGCCATCGGCGTTACCGTTGAGACTCCCCTTTTTGTAACGCACCTCAAAGGAATATTGTTGTAAAGCGAGGCTCCAGCGCAGGAGGCGGCCATTTTTGGGAGAGATGGTCTGCAGCCATTGGAGAGGGCAGTGATCCGTCTCAATGATAAACCTCGAGCCGGCTAGATAGCATGACAATTTCTGAACGGCCCACACGAGACACGCACACTCTTTCTCGGTGGCGCTATACGCCTGCTCACGACTGGTCAGCTTACGACTAGCATACAGGACGGGGTGTTCTACTTCTCCATTTTCCCGTTGGCACAGTACAACGCCCATGCCTCGCTCACTAGCATCGCACTGAACAACGAACCCTTTTGTATAGTCTGGCGATCGTAGCACAGGCTGGCTTGTTAGGGCACTCTTTAGGGCGCTAAAAGCTCTTTCCTTTGTCTCGTCCCAGACGACTGTTTGGGGCTCTGTTTTTCTTAGAGCATCCGTCAGGGGAGCCGCGATATCAGAGTACCTGGGGATGTACCTCTGATAGTAGCCGGCGACACCTAAGAACGACCGAATATCGGTCTTGGTGCGCGGTTGCGGAAAGTCTCGCACAGCGGCCACTTTTATTTCAGAGGGGCGGCGACGACCCTGACCAATCACGTGACCGAGGTAGACAACCTCGGCCTGTGCTAACTGGCACTTAGGAGCCTTGACTGTCAAGCCCGCTTCGCGCAGGCGGGTTAGCACTGCCCGCAAGTGTGCCATATGCTCAGACCAGGATGCGGAGAATATCGCTACGTCGTCTAGATACGGTAAAGCGAATTCTTGCTGTCCCCGCAACACTTTATCCATGAGGCTTGAAAAACAGTATGGCGCGTTCTTCAAACCAAAACTCAACACTTTAGGACGGAATGTTCCCATTGGTGAAATGAACGCCGCATACCTACTAGCCTCTTCTGTAAGTGGAACCTGCCAATAACCCCTGACAAGATCTAGGGTGGAAATAAACTGAGCGCTACTAACTTTCTCAAGGCGCTCCTCGATGTTAGGGATCGGATAAATTTGATCCTTAGTGATGGAATTAAGCCTGCGGTAGTCGACGCAAGGACGAGGTTCCTTGCCCGGTACCTCAACTAAAATCAAAGGGGAGGTATAATCACTCTCACCTGCCTCAATAACACCGAGCTGTAGCATTTTCTTTACCTCAGCCTCCATAATATCGCTCTGGCGGGGTGACACCCGATACGCCTTGGATCGTACTGGCTCTGGGGAGGTAAGTTCTATATCATGAGTAAGTACAGAAGTCCTACCAGGCCTCTCAGAGAACAGACCTTGAAACTCTTGTAATAGCTGGTGTAGTTCGGTTTTCTGCTCGGGCGACAGCGGTGCTTTACTGATAAGGTCACTAATGACTTGACCGGTGTCTTCCCTGTTCGTCACTGAGCCTAGTCCCGGAAGCTCGACCGGAAGCTCTTCAGGAACGTTTACCATCATGCACACCACTGCTTCCCTTTGTCTATAAGGTTTGAGCAGATTACAGTGGTAAACTTGCTGTGCTTTCCGCTTTCCTGGCAGACTTACCACGTAGTTAACGTCCGACAGTTTCTGAACAATTCGTGCTGGGCCCTCCCACTGCACGTCTAGTTTGTTGTTTAGCGATGTGCGCAATATCATGACCTCATCGCCCACCTCAAAACGACGGGCCCTGGCTGTCCGATCATAATAAACCTTGGCCCTCTGCTGGGCCTTTGTCATTGCTTCACCTGACAACTCCTGTGCCCTTCTTAAGCGTTCGAGGAGCTTAAGTACGTACTCCACCACGACTGGGTCGTCGCCCCTACCTTCCCACGATTCTCGAAGCATGCGATGCGGAGATCGAAGCGAGCGACCGTACACCAGTTCAGCTGGCGAAAACCCCGTAGCCGCATGCGGCGCGGTCCTTAAAGCAAACATCACCCCAGGCAGACACAGCTCCCAGTCAGTTCGATGTTCAAAACACAATGCTCTCAACACGCGCTTCATGACGGAGTGGAGATTCTCAACGGAATTCGACTGTGGGTGGTACACTGAGCTGTGTAGCAGCTTTACCCCACACCTTTCGAGAAAAGTTGTCGTCAAAGCGCTAGTAAACACTGTGCCCTGATCTGATTGGATTTCTGCAGGAAAACCAACTCGCGCAAATATGGACAGTAGTGCATTGACTATCTCAACTGAGCTGAGTTCTTTAAGCGGCACTGCTTCAGGGAACTTTGTCGCTGGGCAGATCACAGTCAAAATGTGTCTGTACCCCGTGGCTGTTACCGGCAGAGGTCCCACTGTATCAATAACGAGCCGTCTAAAAGGCTCCGTTATGATAGGTACCAATTTCAACGGCGCCCTTGATTTGTCCCCTGGTTTGCCCACCCGCTGACAAGTGTCACATGTCCTCACGAAATGGTCTGCGTGCCGAAAACACCCTGGCCAATAGTACTCTTGCAAGAGACGGTCCTTAGTTTTCTTAACTCCTAGGTGTCCGGACCACGAACCCCCGTGTGACAAGCGCAACAGATCCTGACGATAGCATTGAGGCACGATCAGCTGATCGAACTCCACTCCTCGGCGGTCTAGATACTTCCGGTACAGGACTCCACCTCTTTCCACAAAACGCGCAGTTTTCCTGGCGATACCTTCTTTGACATTGCAGCGCACGTTTTCCAGGCTGCCATCCTTTTTTTGCTCGGCTATCAAAGCCGACCGGCTGACTTTTAGCAACCTATTAAGTCCGTCTGACGTAGGCGCGATGAGCAAATCAGTAGATAGCTCTTCTAACTTTCCCGTGTCGGGCGTTTCCTCTCCAGTATCTGGCGCCTTTAACGTTACAGACTCAAGTTTATTCAGTTCGGGCGTGCTCTGAATATCAGCTTGCTGCGCCTCTGACCCTTTTTCGTTGTTTGATAACGTCGGCCCCGCAACTACCGCCTTTGCAGCGAGCTCCCGAACCTTCGATCTGGTTAAGGCCTGAACACTAGCTTCACCAAACAAAAGCCCCTTCTCGCGCAGGAGGTGATCGGACCTGTTTGAAAATAGGTACGGGTACTGGGGTGGCAGCATAGATGACACTGCCGCCTCCGTCTCAAGCGCTCCGAAAGGTCCTTCAATAAGCACCCTTGCTACTGGCAGACACACGCTATGAGCTTCCACGGCTTGCTTGATCCATGCGCACTCGCCCGTGAACATATGGGGTTCTACGTAAGACGGGTGAACTACATCCATCGTAGCTGCGGAATCGCGAAGCACTCGGCACTCTTTCCCGTTCACGAGGAGGTCTCGCATGTAAGGCTCGAGAAGCTTCATGTTCTCGTCAGTGCTGCCTATTGAAAAAAACACAACTTTTGGTGTTGTTTCCGGACACTGCGCCGAAAAGTGACCCGGCTTCTGGCACGTATAACAAACGCGCGCTTGCCTCATCTCGAACCGCTTTCTGCGTTCGGCTTCGGCTGCCGCCGTCTCCTTAGGTTCGGTCGCACTGCTTCCACTCGCATCCGCACTACGCGTGTTCCCCTTTGCTCTCATGGGTGTGAACTTCGGCCTCTCAAACTTCAAGCCAAATTCACCCTTTTGACCGTCCTTAGCTCCGCGAGCCCGACGCGTCACAAACTCCTCGGCTAGCTCAGCGGCTTTAGCCACCGTACAAACGTCTGGCCTATCCAAGACCCAGTATCGCACGTTCTCCGGTAACCGACTATAAAACTGTACTAGCCCGAAGCACTGCAGAACTTTATCGTGGTCACCAAACGCTTTCTCTTCTTTGAGCCACTCCTGCATGTTCGACATAAGCCTATACGCAAACTCTGTATATGACTCACTTCTGCCTTTCTCATTTTCCCGAAACTTCCGACGGAACGCCTCCGCAGACAGCCGGTACTTTTTTAGAAGACTCGATTTCACTGTGTCGAAATCCTCTGCCTCCTCTCTATCCAAGCGAGCGACTACGTCGGCCGCCTCGCCGGGTAACAAAGTGAGCAAGCGCTGTGGCCACGTTTCCCGAGAGAACCCCTGCTTCTCGCACGTTCGCTCAAAGTTAACCAGGAACAAACCAATGTCCTCTCCAAGCTTAAACGGCCGCATCAGGTCAGTCATTTTGAACAATACGCGTTCTCCTGCACCGTGTGCCTGACTTCCATTACGAGCGCGTTCCATCTCTACCTCAAGACGCTTCATTTCCAAAGCGTGTTGACGGTCACGCTCTTGTTGCTCTCGCTCTTTCTGTTCTTTACGTTCACGCTCTTCTTTTTCTTTCTGTTCTTTACGTTCACGCTCTTCTTTTTCTTTCTGTTCTTTACGTTCACGCTCTTCTTTTTCTTTTTGCTCTTTAAGTTCGCGCTCCTGTCTTTTTGCAGTCTCCCTCTCCTCAATGGTCTCAAGGCATTCCGACAGCTCGTCATCCTCAGCCTCTAACTCAAGAATAGCCTTTAGCAGTTCAGGTTTTCTTAGTTTGTCTGAGACATCCAGACCCAACTCTCTTGCAAGCTCCAACAATTTCGGTTTGCGCAACGACTTCAAATCCATGGCTGCTCTGAATGCTGCTTTCTCTACTGCTTACTATTGTCTTGCCGCAAACTAACCCGGCAGCAACGACAACCACAATTACCAGCTCTATTTCTGACACTAACAAAAGCCTGGCAAAGCTCAGAAGAAGAAAGTCCCGCACTCACCAAACCTCGCAGCCAAGAGTTCCGCGCAGTCGTTCCGCTGCAGGCAACCAGTCATCACACAGGGCTCGTTGCACTGCTCCCGGATCGTCGATGAGCTGCTCAGCATACAGTCAACTGCATCTCTTCGCTGCTGGCCTCCGTTGTCGCGATCTCACCGCTGGCAGACAGTTGTTTGGATCCCACCGATGGCATCGGTTGTTGGGAACTCGGCGCTGACGCCCGTGGTTGTACCTGGGTCGCAAGCCCCAAGGGTAGCGTTGGCCTGGCGGCCTGGGGTACAACTGGAAGCATCCGAAGGTCCCGGCAAAGCATGAGTCGACTGGTAACAACAAAACAATTTGTTTATTTTAACATCGCAAAGAGTTGGCGGTCAGGTTGACCGAAGTAGAGAGACGGGAGAGCACTTTACTCAACAGAAGAAATCGGAGCCCTCTCTTTTGGCGTCCGGGGGCAGCTGTTTTTATACTCTCGCAGTTGAGGGCAAGAAGGAACCCCTCAATAGACGAGCACGTGATTGTACAATGGGCTAATGGTGACGCACACTGTCGTAGCGCCGCCGGTCGGGCACAAAGACTGGGAGGAGAGGGTGACCCCTGCTGTCGCATCGCCTGGTTCGGGCACAATGACTGGAAGGAGAGGGTGACCCCTGCTGTCGCATCGCCTGGTTCGGGCACAATGACAGGAAGGAGAGGGTGACCCCTGCTGTCGCATCGCCTGGTTCGGGCACAATGGCACATACACTCACACACGCACATGAAGACACGTGGCATCGGAAACGCCTGGAAACGCCTGGAAACGCCTGGAAACGCCTGGCGGGGAGCGTTGCGGCGACGCCGAACGGGCCAAAATGTCTGCCGCCCCGCCGCAGTCGCGCCGGCAAAACCGCGTGTCGCAGGCGAAACGCAACAGCAGCGGTATTTCCTGCCTACCGCGTCCCGGTGTGCCCGCTTTGACTGCGTTTTTAACGCTCAAAGTTTTCATGCGAAAGGACACCTGTTCAAAAAACATTTATTCAGTTATTAACTTCTGCCTTCGCTGATATTTTATAGTCATTTGCTAGACTTATTATCCATACAGGCTCCAAGTACATGCTTGAAATGGCCGAAAACTTCGTTAAATCGAAACCGTGTCACGAAATTACTTCGTTAAATTGCGAAAAAAAACATACAAGGTTTTCAATGCAACTAAGATTGGGAAATGAATATAGTAGTTAGATCGCGTATTTCGTTAAATCGAGATTCGTTATATCGAGGTGTGACTGTATATGGCTCTGATCGTCCTCATCAGTGGGCCAAAAGTCCTGACTATAAATCTTTAGGCCAAAATTGGGCCCTTTGTTTCCCTCAAGTTTAACTGGTCACTTATTGCCCCCATCCCTCTCCCATGTGTAGGGCAGCAAACCGGTTAAGCTAAACTGGTTAACCTCCCTGCCTTTCCTTCTCCACTTTTTCCTTCCTTCCTTCCTATTGCCCAGAATTTCTTCCACATAACCTTTTAATTCCCGCATCCATTGTACACATTCCCGTATCCTTATAGCCATCACCTTTTGAGCAAATATTATTCAGCTTGTTGAAGTTAACCAAGAGTTATGAGGGTTTGCAACTTATAAACACACAATATTCCGCGGCATAACGAAACGTATTGTATCTGCGTGCAGTTTATTGCGCCCGTTTTAACACGCGTTGTGATAGTACGAGTGCTTCACTGGCTTTATACACCGTATACACTGGACGTGTTGCCTCTTGCAGATACTGCAACCATATCTCTTCTGAGTTCGAGTACATGCAGACGTAATTCATGTTCAAGATTAATAATCATCGCGGTTATATCAAGCGCTCTGTCGACCCTACGCCCCCCTCGCCCCCTTCACATAATGAAACGACTTCTGCTAGTAGCAAGACACGCACATAATAGCGCATTACGACTTGTCAGTGCATAGACGAAGGGGAAAAAAATTCCCATCATGGAACAAATGCCGAAGGGAATCAAGCGAACCTTCATTTCCGGTTCAGATGATTCGCAAACAAAGACCAGGGATAGAGACACTCGAGGGAGATCCTCTGATACATTCTAATCACTGTCTTATTACACGCGACAAAACAAACAATTTTGAAAAATGGTGCCGAGTCTCTACAGAGGGAATGGCTGCCTTCTTCGAAGCCATCGCTGATGCCCTTTAATGGTTCTATTTTCGGCCCTCTTCCCTTTCTCATCCCTCTAGCGCTTCTTTCTTTCCCCCCTTTTTTAACCCTCCCCGCGCACTATCTTCTCATCTTCCATTGTTTACTCGGCGCGCACGGAATGGCGTAACGAAGGGTTTTTCCAATATGCCATCTGACCTTCTCGCGCTCTTCTTAATTACGACGTGACGTCTAGGAATATTAATTAACTCCGGGACGTGATTGTTAATTGAGTCGCTATTAATTCTCTCAGCTCATTAATGCGGCCCCGGTGTGGACTATGAAAGGAGTGTCGGCTCCTCCTCCCTGCTGATGAGCAGGACGAGATAGGAACAAACCAGTTATCGGGGCAACGCGATAAAAGAAGAACGAGAAGTGTAAATGATTCGCCGGACGCGCAAAAAATAAAATGAAATTAGCAAGAACAATATGCTGGAGAAGTGTGGAAAGGGTGTTAAAGTGTCTGGGCGTTGCCGATCGCACACGTCGCATAATACAATATGCATATCTCGCCCGCTTTTCGCCCTCCTCCGCCTCTTCAACCCTCTCGTTCATTTTCCCGCTTTTTCTTTCTCTCCCCTCGAGTTTCTTATTAGCGCCGTCCACCCGAGACAGGCGGTAATAATTGTTCCTCCCTCTCTCGCCATTGGCCAATTTCTCAGCGGCCGCCGAGGATGCCGGCTGTCGGCATCTGATTGGCCAAGGCGTCTGACTCCGGCGGAAGACTTTTCTACGGCGCCCCCCCCCCCCCACCATTCAGCAAGTTCACTAATTTTCGGCACATTGTCTCCATTCTTTTCCGTCCCAAAGACAGTCGTCTCCTTAACCTGTCGCCCAGCGCGACGCGACAGTCGTCGCATTCCACGTTATTTTCGGCGCTTGCGGCGCACGCCAGTACGTGGGTCGTACTGCAACGAGTGCGCGACTGACGCCCCCTCTCGCTGCGTAGGACAATACTACGTTGCTTTCACGGCGACAGACAAGCCCGTGAACTCCATTCGCTCGGCGTCAGCGCGTCACTACGACGGCGTACATGGGCGGTGTTTGGCGCACGCACGCGCCCGTTCGCGAGAACGCCATCTGGCGACTGTCGATCGGGTCATATGCATATAGGCGTTGTCTCTGCTGCTGACGCCGTAACATCGGCGTAACCTCTTGGTCCGTCCCTGACTCGCGCGCCCTCTTGTGTCGCCCGCGCACGCGAACCCTCGCCCACGAACTGAGTCAAGGGGGGAGGGGACATAAGAGGTGGCGTAGGTTGCCGGCAGGGCCGTGTAATTTAGCGACGATGGGCTTAAAGCAAAATGCAGCCGTTGCTTGCCGGTGTGTGTTACCCGGCAGCCGACAAGAAAAAGAAGGGCAATTTCAAGGTGGTCCTTGATTGCGCATGCAAGGGCAGAACCGAGG
This sequence comes from Dermacentor variabilis, assembly GCF_050947875.1. Classification (NCBI taxonomy): domain Eukaryota; kingdom Metazoa; phylum Arthropoda; class Arachnida; order Ixodida; family Ixodidae; genus Dermacentor; species Dermacentor variabilis. Next base: position 37,604,229 of record NC_134570.1, on the reverse strand, counting down.
AGCAAACAAGCGGCTTTTTCTTTTTCGTATTCGACAACTGCGGCGCCACGGGGGACAACAGAGTGTGTGGGATGCATGATGGGAAATTAATGAAGGCCTTTAGCAAGCGGGCCCCAGCGCGTCATGTCTCCAGCGCGCGCGAGGCGGAGTCGAGTAAAGTTTCTCTCCACAGCCGAGCGCCTGTTTATTTCTGCTGATGGATGGAGTCGCCACCACCGTGGTGATGCAGCTCCGCAGAACAGCTGCCGCAACTTCAAGCTGGCGTTGTAGCTTGTGCTGCTGTTGCCACCGCTTATTTCTCGTTTTCATTAGGCGTTCACGTTTTGTCTCGGAACTTGTTGACTGTCGGTGCCTGTGCGCTCTTCGACGAGGGAGAGCCGGGTCCATTAGAGGAAAGTGCGCCATCCAATACGCATCTTCCTCATTTGCCGTAGACTTCTTTCTCTCTCCCTCTCGGAATCAAATATCTCCCGAGTGGCTGCGGGCGCAAGAATTGCGCGAACGTAGCTTTCATCGCAAATGAACGTGTATCTCGTGTTACCGTCTTCGAGTCCATGCAGTCATTCGTTACTTTCCGGTGGTTACATTGTTTCGACGTTGTTCTATGTGCGATGGCTAAAATGAATTGAAATGTTTGCACAGGTTCCTTTTAGACGGACAGACGAGCGAGTGAGAGAGACGCTGACATTAATAAGGAACTGGAGACGTTAGCCCGGATGACGACCTGGCACGCTTCACATGTTGATCTCGTGGTGATCTGGCTTAAACTTACGGTGATCGCCCACACAAACACCTAAAGAGCACAATGACGCACACGCCCGCACGTACACAAGAAAACTATTAATAAAGCTTTTGTTAAGGTCTGCAGACCCCACCACCACCAGCAATGCTTTTGTAGTGCGCATTGCGCGGGCGGTGCTTCTCTACTGTCCAAGAATGTCCCGCAGCTCTAAGCTCGAGCACTGCTGCAAGTGCAGTGTGACCTTCAAGGATGCCTGTATGGCAATTAAAAGATCGTTCACGAAGCACAAGTGAATGTGTCGTCGCTGCAAATATTGGCATGTTCTCGGCGGAATAAGAATACGGTTATAGTGCCATGTCTTCTTCATTGATGATATATGAACGTATTTTTTTTTTATATTTCGAGAACTATAACTGTAGTATACTACTGTTTGGAACCGAAGGAACGATCTCCTGAATTGGACGCTTCATTTCTCCGAATATAGTTTCGTTGTGACTGCGGACATGTGACGCCACTGCGAATATTGAAGCGTACCTTTTGTGTGTGTGTGGGGGGGGGGGGGGGGCACGCATTCGGTATAGCTTTCTAGAGTGGCTGCTTCAAGTGCCTGCTTGGTAGGCCGTGTGTGAGAGGACTAACGGGATCCGAGAGGCTCGACACTTCGCTGACGATAACAGTACGAAGGAGCAGGCAACGATGAATCCAGAGAAAGCAAAGGAGAAATTAATCGTGATGGTTCCCTGAAATGTAGAACTAATAAAGTTGCCGCATGTAGGAGCCGAACATACATGGGAGCCGAACCCAATATTCAGCAAGAAGCACTCCGTCATATCATTGGGGCAGTTGATGTTTCCAAGCAAGACATTAGCTGATCAGCGAGCTCGAAGAGCCACCAGCTCGTTCCCATCGCAGGCTGCAGCGAACTAAACAAGAACTATTTGTTTTGGGGAACCTTTAATTATTTCCCTTCCATCTTTCCGTCTTCCCGTATCGCTCCCCCAGCGTACAGGATGGAGAACCAGCTGTACCTCTTCCGTTAAACACCCCTGCCTTTCCTTTCTCCTTTATAACACCGTGCACTGGACGAATCAATAACAGTCACTGTAGTATTGCATCGACACCTCGTAATCCCCTCTTCCTTTCATCGTCTCTGCCCACCGTTTTATCCTAGTTGTCGAGTAGCTGACGAGAAACGTATTTCCTCTGGTCGATGTGTCCACCTTTCCAGTCAACAAACTTTTCTCTCTCTTCCTCGAACGCCCAACTGGCCAGAGTGGAACACTTGTTAAAGAATGCTCATCGAATTAGCGCGCACTTCCGCTTGCTATCTTGCATCACGTACCAGTATAACCATCGTAACGTTCAGCGCGCAGTTAGTTTCTATACTACTGTCATAATCGTCAACCCCCCGAAGTGTGATCGCCCTTTATTCTGCATTACAAGCTGTCCTGTAGAACAGTCGTGTAAACAGCTTTGCGAGTACTGAAGTTTTTAAAAAGAAGTCATTAAGTCTTCATTCATCGCGCTCCTCTTGCTTAATTTTAAAAAGCAGACGATAATCGCATTTTATTGTGTATTCCACAGGTTTGTACTTTTTGAATATATCCATGCTATTCGAGAAAAACTTCGGTTTTCGCACAGCCGTCACTTTTCTTGAAAGTTATCTCGCGACCTTCTTTAATAGAAAATTGCCGTGAATGTGTTTTTATTGCAGAGGAACCGCTTCGACATCGCCTCGGGCATGCAGTGGCTGCCACCTTATACATAACAGACGAGAACCTAGCCCTTGCAGATGTTCCGACTATAACTGGATGGTCAAACTTTTCCGCATGTAAGCCAAGTAAGGGTGATAAACTCGTACTCAGCACAGACGCGTTTGTTGCGTTGTAAACGCAACATAAATCAGCCGAGAACCAGTTGGCGTAGGCATAAAAAGCCTTATCTATACAATGAGCCCCCGTTAGCTTACGCCGTTACGTGTATACACTACACGACAGCGCACCTAAGCAAGTTTGTAACTCTCGCATTAATTTGTACGGCTCAGCGCAGGCCGCGACGTCGTTATTATCGCTGTAGCAATTAAGATGCTAAGGCTAACTACATTAGACGCGCACCATACCCGCGCATGCCGGCGGTTACGGCTATACTGCACGCGAGGACCATATGTGCTCCCCGCTTCTGTCATTCACCGCGAAATTGATGCGGTTCAATGTTGTTATTTCCGGAAGCGAAGTGCGTGCGCGCCGCAGCAGCGCCTCCGGCTCATTACGAAGCGCTCGTTTAGGCTTATCGCGCCCACCACGAGCTTATACATTCCAGTCGGGGGGCCCGAACAAAGCCTCAGCAACGCGGCCGAGAAGCACGAGAAAGCGAAACAGCAACAAGAAAAACACAGGCGAAACCTCTTTAGAACCGAGCCGACAAAAGGCGCTCCGCGAAGAGAGCGCGCCGGGCGTGCCACGAGCTCGCGTTGATCGCCGCGCAACCTGACGCTCGCATCTACAATGGCCTACAGCCTACACGACGCTTTGTTCGGGACCCCGCGAGGCAAGGCACAAAACGGCGTGGCCTCTTCTTCGGCGCGAGCGCCAGACGACGACGCCGCGCGCAGTTTGCCCCACGTCGTCTGCGTAACTATCGAGCGCGGCTAAATAGCGAACGTCCGGCATTGAGTCTGGCTGGCGGGCGCGACCGAACCGAAGCCTGGCGAGCGCTTTTGTTCGCTCGCACATAGCCCCCATCCAGTCCGGATGGCGGCAGCTGCCGGGCCAATATGGTGCCGTCTCGCTCGGCGGACTCCTCTTAATTAACCGATTCGGAGCGCACTTGTCAAAGTCTGCGCTTCCGAAACCGACCGCCGCCTTCGCGTGGCAGTCTGTGCGTGCGTGCGTTCTGGACCATATCGCGCCCGAATCGCGGGCGCCAGCAGTTCATGAAAGCTCGATCAGGCCGTGAGACGGGAGGCAAGTGTGCGCTTCATTCCTTCCTCAGACTGCTCTCCGGTTCTCTTATACTCGGTTCTTTCGGCGAAGTTTTAATGCGCAGTAGGCGCAGGCGATGGTGGGGGTGGGACGCGTCCGATATTTCTGCACGTGTCGCCGCCGCCGCTGCCGCTGTGACGTCGCGTTGCGCGGATCTACCAGTCAGCTTTCCTGACACTGAGGATGTGCCAATGGCGTACATTTTCTTTTCGTTTTATATCCAATTCACAGCAGTGCGCTCATTTCATGCATACATACGAAGCGAGGCTAATTTGTGTGGATGTATATGTCCCCTTCTCTGTCGTCCTCTCCGCGAATTGCCCCAGTGCAGCACATATAATATATTTGTTTTTATTTGGCTTCTAGATAAAAAAATTACCGTAGTAACAGTGAAAATGGTCGGAACGGCTGCCTATAGGAAGAGTTGGGACAAAGGAGGCGTTGAAACAAACTTTATTGAAAGATACGATGGCGACCTTGTGTATGTCGCCCTCAGGTGGGTGGCTTCCTTAGTTCCGGATGCCATGGCCCTCGGCTGTCCGCCTTGCTCGGTCCACCAGTCGTCGCTGGCCCTCCGGGTCAGCACTGGTCAGCAGGTACTCCCACTACTCTTCAGATGGAGCTCTAAAAGGAGGGGCAAAATTAATTAAATGTACCGAGAAAAAAGGACACGGGGCAGAGTGAGAGATTCGCGACCGCACTCTTCACAGTTTCGAGTCATTTTCTCGACCACTAGGCCAGCTAGAGGCATGCCACAATGAGCAAACAGTGACCATTTCTGCGTGATATAACGCGGTAGCGACAGCGCACCCCGTAAATTGTTACATTGGTCGCTATCAAGAACCTTTCGCGAAAAAAATAACTGCTGCTTTCACATGGCCTAATACGACGAAATGAACGCAACCGACATCCAAGAAGAACAGAACAGTGCTACGGTGGGCAAAAAATAAAAATAAAATAAAATAGAAAAGAAGTCGAAGAATAGCAACTGGATGACGACGGCAACTGATTTATTATTCTCCTTTATTATTGGTTTTATGATTCACTCAATCCTTCTCTTTCATCCATGTCTTCTTTTTCTCCATGCTTCCTTTTATAATGTCGTTAGGCGTCAAAGGGACCGGTTCGCGTTTTCGCATCCAAACCTGGCAAATTCCGACTCGTACGTGCGTGCCAGAGTGTGCAAAAAGAGAGCCAATAGCTGCGACGACACCGACCCTTCGGCTCCGGTTGAAATCAATGCACTAAGAGAGTGAGAGAGAGAGAGATCGCGAGAGACAAGAGCATACAGCGAGACAACGACGCCAACCGAAACGGAACATCCGGTTTGCTACCCTACCTTGTACAGTAGGGCAGGAGAGGTTGAAAGATAAGTAAATAGAGAGGAAGAGAGATTGAGAGAGCCCGGGCACACGATCGTATGCGTTCACGGGCACCGCACACTATCACAGCACATGATCCAAATTCATGAATTATCACTAAAACCCGTTTACACATGTCTACCGCCCTTAAGGATTGCGCGAACGCCTTCCTCACCTTCTGCTGCGACAGATTACGAAGTGGGTTCTCCAAAATGACCTGTTCTAACAACGGTCTGTCATCAACGCGAGCGAACGCAGTCGCGAGCGATCTTCTCTGTTCACTTTATTGAGGACAGCCACACAGAACTTGTTGACACTATGCACACTACTTTATCATGGACAGTCGTGCACGCACAACAGCGCTTCAACAATGCACCAAGGCCCAATCCCACGGAAGGTTTTCACCAATACACACAAGACAGTCATCCAGTGCACCAAAGTGTCCTTCGCACGCTGCAGGATAAATTTCGCAATGGCAATGTGGTTTAAAGAGCGAGCAAAATTGTCAATCCTGTACAGACTATATTTGAGGTCTGGCTCCATCTCTCCTCCAGTGACCGACCTTCTCAATAGAAAAAAAAAAGAAAAAAAAACATTAATGTCAGCACGTAAGGAGAAAGGTATCCATTTACAATATGTAAGTGGCAGGCAGCACCGCTTTCCTGCAAATATCTTAAACGCACACTCTCTTAAGCGATGCAATGTGTTTGCTCGAACGACGTGAACATTGGCGTACGCTAGGGCGGCACATAGCGTATGCTGTAGCATGCAATGAATAATTGCAACATGGATAGTGGTATTGGTTTATTCAAGGAGAACGGGGAGCCAGATTCAATGCTTTTGAGAATTCACGTTGGGTTGGCTATAGCCACCAGTACACTACCATATATATCAAGGAGCTGGCCGGAATGATTCACTCGCCGCGATTCGTTCCTAGGTCATGCGCTGCACGAACGTTCTGTTTAGACTATACAGTCGGCAACGCGCACACCCGCGCCATTCCTTGCCCGCACTCCAATCCTCGCGTCGACTCGTGCAGTCTCGCGCGCGCAGCTTACACAGTCATTCGCTCGTTGCTGACCGCGCTAAACCCGTATTAGAAAGTCGCGCAGACGGAGCTGCACGTCACAGCCGAAGCAGAGAGGTGCGGGGTCCGGCCGTTTGGCCCGAACCATCGCTCAACGGCCGGAGGTTGGCCGGCCACAAAGCACGTATACTGTACACCGCACGTGGACGCACGATGGCCGAACGGATCGACCACGTATATATATAGAGCCGGGCGAGCGGCCGCTTTGTTCTCATTTCCGGCTTCTCCGTCAGGTAATGCTGCCGTGCTTATGGTATAGTACATACAGCGTACGCCCTTCGTCGCGCATTGATTCGTGTTTGCTGCTGCTCTATAGCGCTCGGCGTTCTCCTCCCGACGGATCCGGTTGTTCGGGTAATGCGGGGGATGACTACGTGATGCGAGAGACAAAGAGCATCCGATCCGATCTTATATGCCCGCGCCGCTGCAGAACAAACTTTGGGCTGGCCCTGCATCTCCATCTCTCTTGCGATCTGGGTCCGAATATCACGCTGCTTTTCTTTCGCAAGTGCCTTCGCCACTTCGTGGCACGACAAATGTCGTGAATATCTGACATCGGGGGGTCGAATTGGCGAAGCTTTTCTGTCGTATATGTGTTCGTTCTCATTGGCCGGCCACCTTAACCAGTAATATGTCGAACATCGTGAACGTCTGGCATTTTATTTTTTACGAACAATGCTAACGCAGAAACTTCTTGTGACTACGGGAGACTGAATTCACGCAGCTTTCCTTTCGCAAGGGCTAATTGCTATTGGTTTACCACCTTCACTTAGAATGTTTCCAATATCACGATTCACTGGCGTCTGTTCTTGCGAACACTAGACGACGGGCCAAAAATACACTTACGAACAAAACACTTTGTGCATTAGGTCCTTTTTCAGCCATCACGCCTACAGAAATGGAAAAAAATAAAGAAAGGAAAACGTGGGGCGACCGAGGGCATCATATTAGTTACAGAAGCTACCAGTTTGCTTCGTCATCACTGTTAGTTTATGACTAAATACAAATTCTACAAGACATGTCTATGGGAAAGCAGCAGGAGAAGATGAAATAACAGTCGATTTATTCAATAATCAAGGGGATATTATACTCCTGCTGTGACCTTCTTGTGACCCTCTCTCTATATGCATTGCCTGATTACTTCAAGAATACCGGACAGTTAGAAGAATGCTAACATTATATACTAATCCATGAAAAGGGAGACGTTAAAGAATTGAAAAGTTATAGGCACATTAGCTTGCTTTCAGTATTGTATAAACTGTTCACCAAGATAATTTCCAATAGAATCACAGCAACACTTTGCTGCAATCGACCAAGAGAACAGACTGGCTTCATGAAGGAATATTCTACCATGGATCACGTCCACGTAATCAATCAGGCAATTAAGAAATCTGCGGAGTACAACCAATCTATCTATATGGCTTTCATAGGCTATGAAAAGGCATTTGATTCTGTAGCGATACCAGCATACACCCATGGAGGCATTGCGTAATCAATGAGTACAGGACGCATACGTGAACATCTTGGGAAATATCTACAAATATTCCACAGCTGTCTTGCTTCTCCACAAGAAAAGTAGAAAAATACCTATGAAGAAAGGGGTCAAGCAAATAGCCACAATCCCTCCGATTATATTCACTGCATTCTTGGTAGAAGTTCAAGCTACCAGAATGGGAAGGTTTAGGAGCGAGAATCAACGGTAAATACCTCAATAACCTTAGGTTTTCAGGTGACATTGTCCTGTCCAGCAACGCTGGGGGCGAATTGCATCAAATTATTGAGGTCCTTATCAGAGAAAGTGTAAGAGTGGGGCCGAAGATTAGTATGCAGAAGACAAAGGTAATGTTCAACAGCCTGGCAAGGAAACAAGAATTAATGATCGCCAGTCAGGCTCTAGTCTGTAAAGAAGTACGTTTATCTAGGTCAATTACTCACAGGGTACACTGATTATAAGAAGGAAATCTACAGAAGAATAAAAATGGGTTGGAGTGCACACGGCAGACATTACCAAATCCTGACTTGGAGCTCATACCACAGTCGTTGAAAATAAAAGTGCGTAGTCATTGCACTCTACCTGTGCTAACATATGGGGCAGAAACTTGGCGGTTAGAATACAAGTTCGAGGACAAGTTAACAACCGCGCAAACAGCGATGGAACGAAAAATGTTAGGCTTAACGTAAAGAGACAGGAAGAGAGCGGCTTCGATCAGAGAGCAAACGGGAATAGCCGATATTCTAGCTGGCATTAAGAGAAAAAAAATGGAGCTGGACAGGTCGAGTAATGCGTAGGGCAGATAACCAGGGGACCATTACAATTACAGATTGGGTGCCAAGGGAACAGAAGCGCAGCTGATGACGGCAGGAAATTAGGTGGGGGTGATGACATTAGGAAATTTGCAGGTGCAAGTTCGAATCAACTAGCGCAAGACAGGGGGAAGGCCTTCGTCCTGCAGTAGACATAAAAGTAGGCTGATGACGATTGTGATGATGACGATGACGAGGACGACAACGAAGACGATGACGAATTATTCTGCGGAGATTCCCTTTGTGGACGAGGCCGCCTGCATTAGCTGCAGATTTAAAAAATATATGTGGTTTTACGTGCCAAAACCACTTTCTGATTATGAGGCACGCCGTAGTGGAGGACTCCGGAGATTTCGACCACCTGGGGTTCTTTAACGTGCACCTAAATCTAAGTACACGGGTGTTTTCGCATTTCGTCCCCATCGAAATGCGGCTGCCATGGCCGGGATGTGATCCCGCGACCTCGTGCTCAGCAGCCCAACACCATCGCCACTGAGCAACCACGGTGGGTTTGTATATGACGTTGAGGTTCGTGTTGTTTTCATGCAATGCACGATAGCCCAGCACGATAGCCACTGAGCAACCATGGCGGGTAGCTGCAGATTTCTAAAGCGGAATTCGAACATGTGGAGTGTTCAGCAATGTGTTACCTAGTGAGGGGGAAACATCGATAGGAGCTAGGCTGTATTAACAAGAAATTTTCTTACGCCAAAACTGTTCGTAATGGCAGATCCAAAACGCAGTCGTGATGTTGGCAAGTATTATAGCGAAGGCGTCAGGTCAATGGCAAACATATATTACGAACTAAAAGCTTTGTGAATGTGACATCCTGCAGCGCACTGGTCATTTTTGCAGTTTATTTCTCCCCTTCCCTTCACGCATGTCTGACCCACCCAGCAAGCAATATTTGAGAGAGCAGCGGTGCCAACCAAATAGAACAGCCCAAAGTAAGAACACACTGGCGATACATAATGTAAAAGATTAGCTTAAATGTGTGAATCAAGTACAAGTGAGGTCATGTTCAAGATAAAAACGCGACATATTTGTTATCAAGTTTTCGGTATAATGAGGTCTGTAAAAATCAAGCAACGGCTAGAGACCAAAAGAGGAACACAAATTCTTAAGACTTTTTAGTGAACACATAGTTATATCAGCGTTTGTGATATGCATTACTTTACGGCTATGTAGCAAGTGACGCACTTGTGGTCTTTACTGTGGACAGTACCTGGACTGAGCTGCGTTTGGGCCTACCGTGGATTTATAAAGCGGAGGACTCCGCACCAATGGGTGATGACTATACGAATGATATATACAATTCGGTTAACGGCATGAAGAAACGTCTAGTGAGCTCTTCATTGTGGCGTTATCGTTGTTAGTTTCATTGTCGTCTTTTCGTTTAGTAAATCAGTTCCGCCGAAAACTTCACGGTGGAGGAAAGTCCATGAGAAGTAAAAACTGTCATCCACTCAATTGAATCATGAAGCTACAGTCGGACCAGGAGCAGGAGTAATATTTCCTCAACTGCAGCGCTTTCTTTCTGAGAAACCCGTAGGGGTGCCCTTTCTACCTTCGTGCTACTGTCGGGTGGACTACAATTTTTGCACATCATATCTTAATTTATTTATTTCACCATTATTTCGTTGTTTTCTTGCTGCAAGACAGAGAGTGGAGTAGTGGGGGTACTCTATGCCCCAATGTCTTCGCAGCAACCCGCGTAAACAAAAGATAATTAAAACAAATTTAGACATGTGTAGTACGTGCACTATAGTCTGCATGCCCGTTACGCTTACTTGTATATCTGGTACTATTTGGTCAGTAGTGCACTTGGTATTTTGAGATAGCCGACTCTAAAGAGACCAACATTCTCATCTTTCGGCATTTGCAGTATAGGCGTACGAGGCAAGACGTCGTTAGAGACCTGCGTCCTTAACTTCTGTCATGCATTTATTTTTCATATTAAACACAAGAAGGAACATTAAGAGAGAGGCAACGACGCTATCAAAAGTTAGCAGTATGGGGAAGCTTACTGCAAAACACCTGCCTGAAACGCGATATCTGGAGAACGGCTGCGTAGACGCTTAAACATGTGTATGGGATAAGGCCCAACTAACTTGAAGAAACGTAATGTTTGATGTCACAACGCATCCGGCTGCGCATGTAGGCGTGAAATTACGGCACACGAGGCGCAACATTTAAAAAGAGGAAAAAGGATGTTACGAGAGGGGACCGGAAGCGTTCGGGTGGTCTGGCTGTTTTTAGTCCCAGTTAGTGTTGTGCTTGCTTATAACTCTGAACCATCTTTACCAGCAGCGCGGATACTATAGCTGCAATGCACGAAAGAATGTGGAACACATTGCCGTGAACAGTTGCCGGATTCAGAAATAGCGATTCTGGTTATATTACGGTGCACTCTGTAGTCTATGCCGCCGGCTCGTGATAGGGCTGCAAGACCCATCGTACAGGTACACTGTGACCCGTATAACACAACAGACGCGATCGTCTTTTCTATAAAAACGCACCGTCGAAAGAGCCTCCGTGCAATGGTTCTATAGAATGCGGTTTCTTCGAATGGTTGTAAGCTGCTCCACAATGTAGTAGAGGTTTGTGACTTTTAAAGGAAGCAAATTGAATAGAAAAGTGCAGCTCCGTAACTGTCTCTCGCTGTGAGGACACCTCAACGCCACTGCAGAGGGGAGGAGTGAGGGGAATAAAAGAAGACACGAGGGAGGAAGCCTCTCCAGTCGAATGGCAAGGCCGACAAGACTGCTCCACAATTCGCGGATAGCATTATGACACATGCCTTAGAATTCAGGCGGCTGATGGAGCTGGAGATCAGCTACAACGCAAGTGGTGGTTTCCGAAAACTGTTTCTGCCGTCATTGTTCTTACCACGAATTGGTGTGCCGCAGCTTTTTGCCAATGGTTTCCTCGGGCTTGGTCGGTTCTTGACTATGTATAGAGGTGAACTTTTTTTCAGCGGCAAGCAAGAACAGTCGTGGAGTGAGATCCAGCGAGTGACCCAGACAATTCACAAATTATTAAAGATAAACTTCCTGTTCGTACCTCGGCCCGAATCACAGCCGTTTCCCCAGAGTGGGTTGGGCCATTTCACTAAACAACAGCCATTGTGAAAGAAGGGATATAGGATCCTTAAATGTATTTAGACGTGTGTCGTACTTCCCCGTGCGCGCACCACTCCTCGGCGTCCTTTTCTCGACAAGCATGACGCATCGCCGTCGCGAACATCGCTGCGACGACGTGCCGTCACATACTGAGCATCCACCTAAACTGGTGTTTGCATATCGGCATCGCTTGTGAGCAGTGTAGTGCATAAACTTGGACACTGTATGAGATTACGCGTTGCATATTTTCGTATATTAACCACTTCATTAAAGCTGGACTTCACAGAGAGTATGAGACGTGCGTTGGAGCTGCATAATAATTTTGCACAGACGCTTTTTTTTTTCGGGATCCATACGTATTCAGAGCAGGATATAACTCTCTCCCTCTCTCATACTCTGTCTCAGACACGCAGGGATGCAGGAATGGACTCACAGTGTCGTTAAGTCGTTCCCGGTCAGGGGGCGCGCCTTGTGCTAAGAATGCTGTCATCACTAAGCGCTCTTCCCTCCCCCCCCCCCTGCCCCCTCTGCCCTTTGGTCTTGCATGCACTCTCGCATGTACGGCTCGTTTGCCGCCTGTCTGCGAAGCCTAAGGACGGGGGCGGTGAGACCACAATTCGGTGGGTGTTTCCACACTCGGCTAGACTGAGCCGTATACGTCGCGCTCACGCGTGTGTTGCATGCTTCGCTCGGCTCCCAGTTCGACCAACTCGCGCGCGCGGCGCCGCCCAATACACCCACGCATGTGGTCTGCGTTGCAACGTCCGCCCTCGTCCTTCCATCTCCCCTTTTCTCCCCCCACACCCCCCCCCCCACTCCCACTATACTCTCCTCCTGGCTATCTTTACCTGTGGTGGCGCCTACACGACGCACGTCACAAGGCAGGCGCGTGCGTATAGTCGCAGGAGAAACGCATTTGCCGCCGCCCAACGCTGTGCGCGCGGCCGGTGGGGCGCACGCGTGCGATCGCCGCCATTACGGCTAATCACCGCGTCGTCACAAAAGCGCCGCGTATATGCGAACACGCCTCCACTTCCTGACATCCGCTATCTCCGAGCGCACTTATACGTGGATCATGCTCGTTTATCCTCCATTTGTGCTATCGCGGAATTTCGCTCGTTTGCGTTGTTGATTTACTTTTCTCTCTCCCTCTTCCTTGTGTTACGTTGTGGTTGGTATACAGCTGCAAGTGAGAGAGAGTAGAGCATTAGCTCCGCAACCATTCGTTCCGTGAGTCGGTCGCTTTGTTGGGAATTATTACTTTTGAAGCAGGCCAGCGTGGCTTGCGTCCCCCGCTGCCGGCGCGTAAGTGATCGTGTTTCCATCGACGGCGCTGTTTCGCTGTAAAGACGGAAACTGTGTTGTTTGCACGAGGGGCAGGAGAGCGCGTGCGGTGAGCGTAGAGAAACGCCGGGCGAGTGCGCGCAGTCAGTCATGCGTTTCATGCGTTGGGCGAGGCCGAGCAGGGGGTCCTCCTGTTGCAGATTGCCGACGATAACTTTTGGGCATGGGAAGGCGAACGATGGCGCCTATCCCGCCATCTGGGAGGGAAAGAAGAAATTGCGCTCACAGCTGGGCTCTGGGGGGGTGCAGGAATGCGGCGATCGCTCGCAGAAGAGACGCCAATAATTGATTACGCCCGAGCTGGGAAGCAGCGGCACTGTGGAAATTTGTTGCCCGGTTACACTGTTATCGTGCGAGAGTCAGTGTGTCTGTGTAAATAACATCACGTCATGCTTTCCTTCCTCGCCATATTTTTTTTCTTTTTCGGACGCTTGATAATTCAAACAGAAAAAGAAGTTAGTGATATTAAAAATAACATTTCTTTGCATGTCTAGAGTTAAATTACGAAGGCATGAGCCCGCACAATTTATTAAGGTATTTGCTCCGGACGGAAACTGTCCGTGCCTGAGCACGTTGTACTCGCGAGGTAATGGTATAGGAGGTAGTGCTTTTTCCTTTTTATAGTATGGTGTTAGTCTTCAAGTGATTGCAGAAAGTACGACTACTTTTTAGTCGTGCTACATTGGAACAGTGGAATTACGCTGAATTCGCCAATTCCAGCTAAACCTGCACCTATTGGTTCTGAAAAAAAAAGAAATCCTCGCTGCATACTGAGAACACGACACAAAGTTGCAGATGTGTACATGCAATGCATGACGTAGAGCTATAGCGCATGACCCGAGACAAGCATGAGTGGTCTCTAATGAGAGGTCTCTAATGCAGAGCATAAAAAAAAGGAACATTAGAAAATGCATAAAAAACTTACGCCGGAGAGTGATCGTAGCATGAAGTTGAGATTACAAGCAAATATCATACCAGAGCCCACACTGTCGATGACACAATTATGTCATCATGACGTTACAGCTGTATAAAAAATATGCCGCACAAATTGTACATCACTACGAGGACCTGGATGTCGAGTCGGCTCAAGCAGCATCTTTGCACGCCAACAAGACTGATCGCAATGTCAGTCTTGTTTTCATGGTCAGACAGGCACATACGTTTACCTGTCCTCAACTTTGGGCACTGGGCACATTGACCAGCATAAGTGCTTAATTTTGGGCGTTACGCACAAGCAGCGTTTTAAGGCAGCACCCGTCGTAGAGCTGGGGGAGCTGCATGCCATGGTGGCCGCTAACTGTGGCCGTCAGTTTCATCAGCGCGGTGCCGGACATATGTTGGGGCATGATGCTGATTAGACATCTATGCTCACACCACGACAAGTGAACGTCTCAAGTGTAGGGTCTCCTTTCGCTGACCCGATACCGTTCCAAACAAAACATTCTCATGGTATTGACGCTTTTCGCGCAGCAGTTTGTTCTAGCGAAACGAGATGGCGCTTTCGGCGGCGCGCCGCACGTAGCCTCAGCGACAGCGCACGAATACGAAACCACTACCGCTTCCACCTTGCTTCTGTGCGATCAGCTGTCGGAAATGCAACTGAGTTTTCGCTAACGCACTGTGCTTCAATCATGCTGGATTGAATCATGCAGATTGAAGGCGTGTGCAGCATTTGGCTGCAAAAATGGTGACTGGCATGTTAAGTAATGGAATGAATCTGTGTGGTCAAGTTCGCGGACCGCTGCTGGAACTATCCGTATGTGTTACTGGCACTTAGCGATATACCGCTCCCCTCAAGGATACAGAAATTTGCTCATCCGTCAGCGTTGTATAGCTAACCTTAAAAAAAATGCATCAGCTCTGGAACGTCGGTAAGAGTGAGTACCGCTCGTTAAACAATGACAAAGGGAATAGCGCCGCTTCCTGTCAATAAGTTTCGCGCATAGTATCAACACATCTACCCCAACTATAGCACGGAAACTTACGCCCACTCTAACACCAGCGTTTCAATGAGTGAATTGGCGCACACTTAAACATATGCGCACCATATACGCTCAATAAATGTCGGACTACACCGATAGCGCACGAATGGTCGAAGCGAACTGTTTCGTGACGGTCCACAAGGGTAAGCGAATTATTAGCTATGACACATCTTTGCTACAAGGTATTATAGAATGTACAAGACGGCTACGTTTCAAGCCTTGCGCGTAGCAAGGACGAATCTATCGGACGTGAGCACATCTGCGAGGAATTAGGCAGGAAATAATCATATAGAGACCAAACCGAGGAAGTCAGAAATGTGACAAGCTGCTGCTTCAAAATATTTGCCAAATAAAGAACGAAGAGCAAAACACACTAATCCTGATTTGGTTCATGAACGGAAGGTGTGGATAGCTTGGAATACACATTTGGCCCCGCCTTTAGAACAAGCACGATATACGCTGCTCACGCCGTTTGGACACAGCTTAATCAGCTCCGAAAGCACTGTCGAGTGTTCACTGAAGCTGTGGCTTCGCTTCGTCTAGCCAGTCGCCGACTACGATATCTCCCGAAATAGAGGTTTGCTAAGCAGCACCGGCGTCATACAAACCCATCGTAAACTCCGAGGCAACGGAGGCAGTTGAGGCAAGCAATGAATGCGTCCCCACGGGGTCAAAAATGGCAGCGCCCACGAGATCGCCGCGAGAAGGGTGAATAACGACACTAAGAAGAAGAAAGAGAGAGAGAGAGAAGAGAAAAAGCTTGGCAGCATGTTAGACCCTTGTAGCACTTGAAGGCGAAAGCCTGTTGCACACTTCATAATGCATTAATCGACGCTATCGGAAGGATCAGACTTCTTGCGAGACGTAACGAGCCGCAGTGTGAAGTACACGTGTGACCAGCCGTTGTCTACGAGCGTCGTCGTCGTCGTCTCTACTTTGCCGTCTCGCGTCGTCGCGCTGCTGCTTTCGCTGTTCGGCTTCTCCGGCTCGTTTTCGACGCTTAGCTGCGGCTTCGCGTACTCTTATAGCGGGGTCAGACTCGTGCCAACGACGTTTCTCTTGTACTTTACGTTACATCCACTCAGTAAGGGAAAGCAGCACTCGTGTTCGAACGCCTTGCTTCCGCCACTCCGCACGTCCTCACCTCGTTTCTCCCTTGGCGAGCGTTCTCGGCCGTAGCGTATACTTCGAAGGGGGTGGGGGAGCGGGGGGGGGTGGGGGGTGCGTATGCAATGCTCTATTGGTGGTTCGGTTGCTTGCTTTGAACTTGTTCTTTATTGAAACGTATGCTGTTTTGTGTGTTGTATGGGTTATTTCAATGAAACGGGGGTGTGAGCCAATGCTTATGAGCCTGCTTATGAGCCATTGCATACTTGATAATTAGGATATTTTTGTACCACTCCACTAGACGAGCCACTTAAGGCTTTCGCCTTAAAAAATAAGACGTCAGCAGCCTTAAGCGACGCCTCCAGCTGTGGACTCACTGCAGACTGGCGCAGCACGTTCTTAGCACGGACATCGTGCCATGTTAAAAAAAAAATAACTTTGCGATATTGACGGTGTCGTTCTCGGTCACTGCCATATGGTCTTACTCTGTCCTCTGGAATTCATGCACTGGCGTCACCACTCACAAGGTCCGTGCGGAGCGCGAAACGTCGCAAAAACCACGAAGCACCAAAACATCGCAATAGGACATTCCCTTGTTTTCTTTATGCTATTCATTTCGGGTCACATATTACTCTTGGTGAAAACGTAAACAGACAAACGAACTAGTGAGTCACTCCCACTTGCCCGGCAACGCGGACACATACATACATGGTGCCTCATCAAGTTCGTATTCATTCTTGATGCATGCTTATTCATAAACTTCAAAAAACATCATGAACCCGGTAAGCATAAACGCCTTATCAATGTATAGAGTACCATTCTGGATAAAATTCAGTTTGTTTATATAGATCCTTCAGTTAAACGGTCATTTTACTCATATAAGTTTAGTAGGACGTTCTTGGGGGCTATATAGTTGCTTCATATATACTTGAAGGAGGATTAAACCTGCGCCAAAAAAAAAAGAAAAATACGAGGACAAGCGAGAGAAACACCTACGCTCATGGTGTGTTGCGTGTTTCTTTCGCTTGTCCTCGTTTTATTTCGCGCAGTTTTAACCTCCCTTCATATAAGTTGCTGTGCACAGCAACTTATCGGTTCGGCGCTTCGCTCCTACATGCATGCACTCCTTCTCCGGCTATGCAATCTCTATAAGTAAAGACATATATCAAATGTCATACATCGTCAGAACTAGTCATGCTATCGCACAAAATGAAGATTTAAATCAAATATATTTTTTGAGGAGTTCATCCAAGTATACCTCCCAAAATAACATATCATCTCTTCAGCTTATAAAATCATGTTTAAAGGTTTCGGGTGTATCACACAGGTGAAAACTAACGGAAAATACAAAAAATGCATGTGTAATACTTCTGTCCTACCTTGCAAGTAGTCTAAGCTGGCTGCTGAGAAGATAGTTTCGAGCCGAAGTATAAAGGAACACATCTGGAAGACGTCTCTGCGACTTCACACCACCTCGCACCATTAGCAAAAAGTTAAGAAAAGCACATATTATATCTCTGTTTGAACACTTGGGTGATCGAGCCTTTGAAAAACGCTATGCCGCTTACATTAGGAGCGCAAAAGAGACAAGCTAGCACAATCACGCTTCCTCGTGCGCCGGCGACCTTACTGTCGAGTTTCCAAGCGCTCTTCTCAGCCGTTATCTCAGTTGGACGTAAACAGTAGCCCACATTCATTTTTTTACTTCAACGCTGCCTTCGCAAAAGCTGTGCTTCTCTTTTTCTTTGTTGTTGTTAATTGTTCTTGCGGGCTTCGTCGGAATTAAAACCAGACTTGAGGTGGCCGCTGTCCGCTTCGCAGTCTCTTTAGCCATCTACGGTCATCATTGGAGCGCAGCATCTATGTCGTTGATTGCTTGTACAGTTTTTAGCTGCGTGCACATTGCTTCAGAGACACTAATTCGAATCCCAACGGCGGTGGTCGGCAAGGCTCTGTTTTCTTTGCCCCACGTCGACAGTGAGGCTGACCATGTGGAAGTAGCCTGACGACGACGACAACAGCACAACGACGAAGGCTTTGTAGGCTAAAGGAAAATACAGGCTGACGGGCACATCCAACTCGAGCGTTTTAACTGCTGCCGCAGTAAAACGTCGCCTTCGGACTATTGCACCAAACCTATTGCACCAATGAGCTGTGACTGAGTAGTCGATGTAACGAAAAAGCGCCAAAAAAAAACACCAAAACTCGCCCGCCAGCAAAATGAGGTCCGTCCCTCCTGTTACGTCAAGCAGCAGAGCAGCTCGGCTATATGTAGTTAACGCAAGCAATTCCGGTTTTGCGCTGGAGACAACAAAAATACAGGGTGGCGAGCCCCGTCCCGTGTATACTGTGGATTCTTCCTCGGGCAGACGTGCAACCGTTGCGCTTGTTGGCTTCCTTGTTTGCGCTGTCCGCCATGGGTCGCCACACTCGGCAGCGCACCAGAAAGCAGGGAAAATTCGCTTGATCCCACGACGATGCAAGCAGCGAGCGGATGTTCCTGCGTCATATCGAGTTCCGAGTAATTCAACGCAGCACTGTCATAGGTTGTACATAGAGCTGCGCGGACTTCCAGGCTGGTTCAGCACGGCATGGCAGCGAATTGGCTTCAACAGGACAGTCGATGCTCGAGCAGCGTTAAACGCAAATTTGTTCGGCATACGTCTGAACTTTAGCATGAACCTAATCAAACCATGCCTGAGTTTAATTCGCTCGGCGTGTGCGGTATGTGTGTCATTTTGATATTTCCCCTTCCGTCGCCAGCAGTTCGAGCAACATGCTAGGCCTATTGTTGGCCTTAAACTCTTAAGCTTCCTGTAAACAGCAACTCAAAGGTGAAGGCTAATTGTTTCTGTAGCACACCAGAAGAGACAGGAGAGATACCTCTACATTCTTTTGAATGAGCAGCGCGGAGCGATACCGTGTCGTCTTATCTCTGCATCCGATCTGGTTATTACGGGGCATCTGCTTCGCTGCATTGAACTACATACCTAAGCGTCGAGGTTGCTCGTGCCTCGTCCATGACGGCTGCCGGGCGGCGTCGTTTGTAATTTGGTGGGCCGTGCCCGCGTGTGCCGCAACAACCCCCCCCCCCCCCCCTCCTCTATACCTTTGGCGTGACTCTGAATGCGTGTTTTATACGACGGGCGGCGTCGACTCAGACGCTGTCGGAGGCGCCCTGTAATCGCGCGCGCGACAACGCACACACACGAACACGCACACACACACACACGTCGCCGCCCGCCCGCCCTCCTGCGCCAACACGGGGACTGGACGCCACGCGGTGCGCGGAATGAGCGGGAGGAGTGGCGGACGACGAGCGAATTAGCCTCGCAGAAGCGTCCGCCGGCCTACGAGGACGGCACGGCGTGCAGGGAAGCCGGTGCAAGCGAGACGCGAGACGCCCTTCTCGTTTACGCGACCACCTCGCGCCGTTTCTCTTTATCCTGCGGCGGCAGTCACGTACGCGAGCGGAAAGAATATTCGGCTGGCGCTCCGCGAAAGCCACATATTTAGGTGCACACGTATCCTAAAGCGAACTGCGTGACGGTGCAGCAACCATGACGGTCGCGAACGCATTTTTCATTCTCACGTTACCCGGAATACGCTTCCTCGCGCCCGGGCGAGCTTGTGTTGGGTGTGCACGAAGATTCTCACGGGTCGTTTTGTCGCGCTGCGGGCGGCGATGGTGATTGCTGCTAAGGCGATGGAAGAAATCTCGCTTAAGGCCGAAGACCGCCGTGGAGCGTGCGTGGAAACACTTAGGTATACTGTGCGTGATGTCGTCGTTGTGTGTCGTGCTAGAGGGAGGAGCTCAGGGACGTGACGGGCTCTTTAAGTGCGGCTACAAAGGAGGTCGACCACCTCCGAACGCAAGCTCAGCATAGGGAAACTGACGTGTTCTTTAATTTCAGGGAGTCTCCAAAGTTATGTGTTTGGCCATATTACAGATTAAGTGAAGTAAAAAAAAATATCGCAACAGAAGACAGCACGCAATGGTGAGGACCATACGCACTAGCACGGATGCGAGCAAATAAAACGCTCGATCGAAAAGAATAGCTACGTCATACGGCTGCATAACCTCATGGGCTTGTACTGAACATAACTTAAAGAAGCTGTCAACGGCGCCCGCACTTATGTGTAAGCCGTGACGCATGTACACGCACGTGTGCTTGGCAAAAAAAAAAAAAATCTTATTTCCCTTTCTTCCTTCTCCGAAAGATGTGGTGACTTTATAACTTTTCCACAACACCGTTTGACAACGCAGATGGATTTTTTTTTGTCTTTACTTCGTTCCGTCTTTATTGTCCAAAGTGATTTTGATAAAACTTCACACATACAGTATAACAGACACGAGAGCCCAGAGCCATGACGTGACGCTAGTACCTAGTTGGATTTATATTCCTGATCGCGAAGCACGCCATGACGAAAGTGCGAAAACAACTATATAGTCGTGTGTATTTACAATGCCGGTCCAGTGGTGCAACAGAAGGGCGGAGGAAAGAGGAGGGGAAAGGTATACAGAGATTACTCAGCAAGCGGACGCCAGCGCCAGTTTTCTGGATGTTTAAATTATGACAGTTCGTCCAGCGCTGTTACGGTAACGTGAAGCTTCAGCGTATGTTACCGCTGTTGCGTGGGGAAACGAGGAGACAGGGGGAGTGCACGGTGAAACTTGTCCGTTCTTTGAAATGATGGATAGAAAACGTATATATAAAGGGGGACGACGCAGTGGACCGATGGGTCCCAACGCCTTCGGAGCAACTATAGCAGTACAGAGGGAAAATAAAGGAACCTATGATGTTACAAGAGAATCAGCTCGCTTGTCACCGTTTGCATAAAAAATAAATTGCACTTTCTCTGACGCATTGTGACCCGAAGTAAGAAAATACAATGAAATAAGAAATAGCGCTATAACACAAAGAGCCCACTGTAGAAGGAATGTAGTCTAGCAGAGTACTATTTTGGGCGAGTCGCTGCATAACTAATCAGACGCACCAAAATTTTGTTCCTTAATGCATTTGATGCATCATATCCTATACGGTCAGCAGCCATTTGTGATCAACTTTTGTTTGATCTTAGGTTCCTGCTGAGGTGCGAACAACGAGCGCCGTACAGTGAGGTGAAATAAGCTGATTGGGTACAACGGAAATCGCTAATTTTGCTTGTTCAACGCGCGAAGCGATAACAGCAACTGCACATCGTATAAGAATGTGAATACTGCATCGTCACCTCCTTTCTGACACTTCTGGCGTTGGCAGTGCATGCGGTCGAAAGACAATTTAGTGATAACATTTAGTTTAATAATCTAACCTGCATGAAAGGCGGAATTCTGCCAGAACGTTGCCAGTTTTCTAAAAAAAAAAAAACTGAAATT
This sequence comes from Dermacentor variabilis, assembly GCF_050947875.1. Lineage (NCBI taxonomy): Eukaryota > Metazoa > Arthropoda > Arachnida > Ixodida > Ixodidae > Dermacentor > Dermacentor variabilis. The sequence goes on along the minus strand of NC_134570.1, from coordinate 37,582,822 downwards.
TAGGAAGTGTTGGCAGCTTTACGCGACACCGGCTGCACCTTTCCAGATTAAAATACGCCAGGCACCAAAGAAACAAAGTAGCGCTGAAAAAAGGTCGCACTATAAAAATAATTTGCGTATTTATGTGAGCCAACTTTGTCATTTGCTATTTGCTCGCCGTCAATGCTTGTGAGGCACAAACGTGCGTCTTAATTGCTGTCTCTCGAGCTTATTTATTACACGCCCGTCACCACGCTCTTCTTTTTTCTTGAGAAACGACTCGTTTTAAGTTTCATATTTTTTTCAACAGAGATCTTTGTCCTGGCACTGTGATTTCAAGCTTAGTTAGCGCTCGTAAATCAGAACTACGTTGACCCGCTCAAGTTGACACGGTTGATAGGACCTAAAGCACCGGGCTCGCTGCTTTCGCCGTACGCGCGTGAGCGATATTGCCAATTACTCGCGAGTACAGGCAACCTTCAAGTTGGCGCCTTTGTTGTGTGCGAGTTACGAGCGCTGCCTCGCACTTCAGTAAAACTTCCCAGTTTCCGCACTCAACTTCGTTCCTGCTTCATGCGCCTCAGTTCCTTCCGACTCTGCGCGCACTTCTTTTCTTTCTTTTTTTTCTTTTTTTTTTGCATAAAGCTCAAAGTTACCGCTCCGTTTCGTCCGACGTTCTCGTCAAAAGCTCCATCTATCAAGCGTCTTACGAGCGCGCCGCTTTTTAAAGCGCGCCGTGACGCTGGAGCCGAGTTGAATGATTGACGTCACAAGCTGTGGCCTGGCGTGAAGTTTCCCCATTTAGCCGCAACTCGCGGTGCGCGTTTTAGGCTGACGTCACAGCCTGGAAAGGAAGGGACGATTTGTTTGGAAAAAAGCGTAATTATTCGTATAGTTAATGAACGAGGTGTTGTGCCCCATAGACATTGGGATTCTTCTTCGTTTTATTGCTGCCCGAGAGGCGATTACTTGCTGCTCAGGCTTTTCTCTATTCATTTTCACCTGGTATGATGTATTACACGGCTATAAGTTGTTATTTTCCGTCATCTGACATTCTTGCCAGCTTCGAAAAAAAGCATCCAGAAGAACCTATTCGGGAATCATTTGTCAACATATTGGCAACATAAGACAAGAACGCAGTCGAGAGGAAAGACCGTAATGGACAAACCGACACGAGAAATAGCTGCTGGCTGAATTGAAAATATTCCGTAGTAAATATTGATTATTCGCCACTACATTTACACGTGCGGACACACAAATGCACAGAGAAACATATGTTTGTTAAGCGTTCAAAAGGAACGACAAGAACGATGTGATTTGTCTTTTGACTTAAAAATATAACACTGTCTACGTTAGACTTGTCGATTTTGCGTAGTGGCACACCTTACAGCCGAAAGATATTCTGCTAGTGAAAACACCAATGGGGCAGGCGCCGAATCGGAGCATCTTTAACTTGCACGCGCGAAACATCGACTTTGCAGAGCGTACATGCCTACACTAAAAAGTACAAACGCTTGTTCTTTTTGATACGTTTGTGAAAGTGTATTCTGCATTATAAAATGGTCCTGGTGTACAGTTGTGACTAAAGGACCCATTTGTTCGAGTTGGTAGTACAGTCGCTCACACTTCTGTCTATAGAACACGGAGTCGGTGCGCTAGAGCTGTGCACGGGCTCGGGCCGGCCCAAAAGCCCGGACCCGGCCCGGCCCGCGGGCCGAGCTCGGGCCATTTGGAGATCCTCTCACTCGGGCTTGGGCCGGATCCGGGCCAGGCTTTCTATGTCTCGGACGGACCAGTCGGGCTCCCCGATCTCGACTGCGTACTTTATGCGAAAGTATGCTTGTCGTCTCGCATGTAGGTACAGCAGGAAGTGCAATGTATTTATTCATCAAAAATGGAATCTACAGGGACGGGAGAAAAGTACAAACGCAAGCAAAAGTCAAACGAAAGCTAGCGGAGGCTCGGAATGCGTTTTCGGTTCTACCAAGTACCGACGCTGTGGAAAAGCCGCCGCTTGCAGGCGCCTCCCAGTAGAAATGCCGAAAAGGGAAGCGTTTGGGAAGCGAAGACAAATCTGTGTACGGCACACGCGGGGTCGCCTTTGCCACACATACAAATTAGCCAAGCGGCGGCGAATAGGGGGCTCTTGCAATGGGCAGTGGTATTGCTTGAAGACTGGTCGTTGACCGAAGTCGACAGTAAGCCCACGTCGTCACTGCCCATGCTAGATAGGTCACTCTTTTCTTTCAGCAACACCTTAGAAACGGGTGAACTTTTTCAACTCGCCGCTGTCGGCCCCCAAAAAAGGGGACGATCGGTTGTTTTGTGGCATTCTCAGGACGAGGCTTCACAAAGCTCCGAAGACGTGCACCCGGAAGCGCTTGCCTTAACCCTTGTTACGTTTCGCCTACGACGCGTGGTTTAGCCGGCGCGGCTGCAACAAAGCGGCAGACATTTTGGCCCGTTCGGCGTCGCCGCTACGCCTCCCCGCCAAGCGCGTCCAGGCATGTTCCGATGCCACGTGTCTTCATGTGCGTGTGTGAGTGTATGTGCATATTGTGCCCGACCGGCGGCGACACGACAGTGTGAGCCACCTTCTCCTCCCCATTGTGCCCGACCGGCGGCTTCACGACAGTAGGAGTCACCTTCTCCTCCCCATTGTGCCCGACCGGCGGCGACACGACAGTGTGAGCCACCTTCTCCTCCCCATTGTGCCCGACCGGCGGCGACACGACAGTAGGAGTCACCTTCTCCTCCCCATTGTGCCCGACCGGCGGCGACACGACAGTGTGAGCCACCTTCTCCTCCCCATTGTGCCCGACCGGCGGCTTCACGACAGTAGGAGTCACCTTCTCCTCCCCATTGTGCCCGACCGGCGGCGACACGACAGTGTGAGCCACCTTCTCCTCCCCATTGTGCCCGACCGGCGGCTTCACGACAGTAGGAGTCACCTTCTCCTCCCCATTGTGCCCGACCGGCGGCGACACGACAGTGTGAGCCACCTTCTCCTCCCCATTGTGCCCGACCGGCGGCTTCACGACAGTAGGAGTCACCTTCTCCTCCCCATTGTGCCCGACCGGCGGCGACACGACAGTGTGAGCCACCTTCTCCTCCCCATTGTGCCCGACCGGCGGCGACACGACAGTATGCGTCACCTTATCCCATTGTACAGTCACGTGCTCGTCTATAGAGGGGTTCCTTCTTGCCCTCAACTGCGAGAGTATAAAAACAGCTGCCCCCGGACGCCAAAGGGAGGGCTCCGATTTCTTCTGTTGAGTAAAGTGCACTCCCGTCTCTCTACTTCGGTCAACCTGACCGCCAACTCTTTGCGATGTTAAAATAAACAAGTTGTTTTGTTGTTACCAGTCGACTCATGCTTTGCCGGGACCTTCGGATGCTTCCAGTTGTACCCCAGGCCGCCAGGCCAACGCTACCCTTGGGGCTTGCGACCCAGGTGCAACAACGGGCGTCAGCGCCGAGTTCCCAACAACTCGTACCAGCAGTCCGACCACAACACCCTTCATCAATGGACAACTTGTTGTTTTTGCACAATAACTTAGAATAACAATTGTGTGCGCGCGCTTCATCTGTATATGTTCACGATTTTGTCATATGGAATGCAAGAGTTCAACATTATAAGGTCATTTAAATAAACTGATTTTCCTGATATTGTTTCTTCTCGTGTCGGCGTCGCTTTATTGCAGGTCAGGCCGGGCGCGGGCCGTGCCTTAACGCGACCTAAGGCCGAGCCGGGCCGGGCGAACTCAGGCTTCTTTAGTGTCGGGCCGGGCCGGGCCGCCTGTGGTATAGTGTAGGGCCCGGGCCGGGCGCGGGCTCAGAATTGCGGCCCATGCACAGCCTTACGGTGCGCTGCCACATATATGCGTTGCTGGCCAGTTTGAGATGCAATGACTGTGACCAGCTAGAGCCGCAAGAATGCCCGACTAACCCAACACACTATTCAGCCCGGTGCTTTCAACCCAGCAGCAGCTGCGTAATTACTCTTTGTTTGCTCTATACATCCCAGCGCTCGAGTGTTCTAGACAAGTGTGGACGACCGTACATCTCTTGAAGCAGTATATTTAGTAGCGGTCAGTGGTTTTATTTTTGCATATGAAGGAACGGAGGTTCAGTTGAGTTCAGTTCAGTTTATCTTTCCGAAGGACACCCGACTTCGGGGTTACTATATAAGGGTATAGGGTACAAAAATATTGGTGCCATGAGATTGAGTAAAAAGTAAAAAATTCGCGCACAACTTAGTTGCTGGTGCAAAAATGTGGATGGGCAGGTGATCTCAACAATAGTAGGAGGGAGGCCGTTTCAGTGTGCCGCCATGCGGAGAGAAAAACGAAGCTAAGAATGTGGTTGTTCGAGTACGTGCACGTGAAGCTTGCTCGAACAGGCTTGTCGGGTATAAAGTGGCTCCCTCAATGCGCTCAATCCTCTCAATGCGGGTGCAGCAAAAGATGCATGATGGAGCGTGTAGCGTTGTAAAGGATTTGGTAAGGACAGATGCTATAGCGAGCCGCCGACGCAGACCGAGTGTTGGAAGGGTGGACTGTAATTTTAGTGGCGTAGCGCTGATGTCGTAAGTGCATGAGGAATGAATGAGCTGAGCAACGCGTTTTTGGACTGATTTTATTTCTGACCGCAATGTAACTGTCTAGCTACTTCTACTGTTGAAGAAAGACAGCAGCAGCAGAAAAGACAGGGCAAGACAGAAAGACGTCGCAGGGCTGGCTACCATAAAATTTCATTGCCGTGATAGTTCTTCTTGTATATGCCCGACCGAAACAACAAATTGCATACTGAGAAGCCATGTCACCCTGTTTTGTCACGTGCCTCTACATAAAGGCTAATTCATTCTCGCTTAACAAAACTGACAGAACGGTGAGCGTATGTAAGTATACGTTACGTGTGCTCCACCTTTGCAGGCATCTCGGGTCGCCCGATGAATGTCTTTGCTTTTATTTGCAGGTTTGAAGTTCATTGCTATCGCTCGAAGCGAGTATAAACTTTTTTTTTTCTCCTACGCTCGTGTGCGGGTCTCAGACAACGCGTTGGTTAACAGAATAGGGGCCGCGCGTATAGGCAAAGATAATTGGCTTCCACAGCTATTTATCCTTTCGCAAATCTATGAAAGCCAAGAAAGAACGCCATCTTGCATTTAAACGCGACTTGCCTTTACGCGTAAACGTGCCTAAGCTATTCGTTGCGTAATCTAAGATAGGTCCAGCGCACGCGTGCCTTTTTTATTCTTTATTGACTTTTTTTTTCAGGCTTATATACGAGACGACTATGCGCTCGTTCGCTTGGTTGAGTTGTCTGCGTCTACGTGTCGATGACACGCTAAGTATCCGTGGAGCCGGGCTTGCCGCAAACAGCACGCGTCCTTTAACGCTGCCTCCTCTATTTCGAGTGGAGGCTTTCCTTTCCACAGTTGCTTTCTCTTTCTTTCGCTTTCCCGACCATATTTCTCTATCCTCATTTTCTCTCCTGTCTATTTCGCCGGGTCCCTCTTCGTACGACTGTGTATCTTCGGCGCGCAGCCGATTGCATAAGACGTCGTGCTTCCGAAGTAATACATTTTTTGCGCGATCGACAGCATGTCTTCTTTGTTTCGGAGACTCTGAAGTCAGACAAAAAAAAAAAAAAGAACGAATCGGCAACCGCGTTCGCGGACGCGCTCCCACGTTTTGCCACAGTCCACGCTCAGCCGCCATTTAGAACGAGTCGCCGAGAAATTAATGAGCCGAGGCAAAGCAGCCAAGAACGCCGTTGAGCCAGGGGAGGTGAACTACTGTGCTAAAACAAAAGAGGGTAATGATCAACGCGCAAAAGAAAGAGAGTAGTTCGGGCAAGTGCACACAGGCGCCCTTCGGAACCACCGAAGAGTAAGAATTAGGTGCACGATGAGCAAGAAGAGTAAGAAAGAGAAAAAAAAAGAATATAATGCAGGGCACCAGACGGTCTTTGGTCAGGCAAGTTCAGTGCGCAGACGAAAGGGGGCCCTGTGAGCAGAGTGAAAGAATTAGGGAGGGGGCGGTGAGGGGGGGGTGGGGAGGTTGCGAGGCCACTGCAAGCATTGCTCCGCACGCTGCGAGTTTGGCAAACCGCGTACACGTGAGCAAGGCTGGATATGTGGAGAGGAGGGAGGAATGGGCTTCATCGCGCGCGCCGCGGAGACGTTCGCCCCCTCCTAAATTAATGAGCAGCACAGCTAGCAAGGTAAACGCTCCCCACCAAAGGTCACGGCGCTTCAAGAACGCTTCGACTGCGCAGCAACGTGCTGTGCGTGCGTGCATGCGAGCGCGCGCTCGCGGAACATTGAAAAACGGCGGGAGACTTACTGCACGTTGCGCGGACCCCAGGGTAGTCCTGGAGACCGTGCCCTGTTTGTATACTGCACGAACAAGTTATACGTACAGCCGGCTTTTTCTCCCACATGCACGCGTGCACAGGGGTAAGAGTGCGCTTGTTCGTATGCGTTTGTGAAAGAGCAGCGGCATTATGAGGAGCGTGGAGAGGGGATCGCGAGTGCTTCTGCCCGGGGATTTCTCCTGCTTTGAATAGAAAGAAAAGGAAGTCACGCGCGCAAATTTCGAAAGACTGGCAGGAGGGATATGGAACGGAAGTAGTCTGACCCTGTGGCGCGCTATACTTTTAATTGTATTTCTTCGTCAACATCCCCACCGTCTTTTCACTCGCTTATTTGTTTGACATGTCTCTATAGCGGCTAAAATTCACGCACGCAAATGAGCAATGTGTACACTGTATCTGGAACGCGTAAGCGCTCCCGCGCAACAGGCAGAATAACGTTATTGCGGACTCGCGCAGTTGGACAGGATATTCGTCGGTCTGGAGACATCAGCGAGCTACGAAACTATCGCGTCGATTCGAAGTGCGCTCAGCAAACGCTCCCTGTCAGTGTGCGCAGAGGTCGTAAACATGGTCCGAAAGAGATTACGCTGACAGCCCTTCTTGACTAGCGATTACTTGGGCTCGAAAGGGAGTGTTCGTTGTAGCCTGGCATTCGTTATAGCAGCAGCTGATGAATAGGGCCCGCGTGGCGGGCCTCATTACGGAGCTCGATGGCGTTTGCTTAAAGGGATTCTCGTGGACGGAGGCGAAGGCAGTGATTAGTGCTCTTCTTGGCGTGTTCTTCTCTCCAAGGAGTCTTACTGCTGTAGCACGCTTCTTCGCTAGCCAAGTTCCGTCTTGAATGCGTAGGCTGTCTGGCTGGCGCCCGTTGAAAGTGAGATCTCTGGCAACTTAATTTCAGCGTGCTGGCGTTAGGTTGTTGTTTTGTTTCGTTTTCTTTCTTGCAACAAGGATGTGGACTTCTCATTTAGGTTCGAGCTATTCTTTCAGGTCTACCTTGTTTTTTCTTCAGTATGGCGCCATTCCTTTTTGCAAAATGGCGGAGGACATGTCAAGGCTCCCTGTAGATATACGCGCAGCTCTCTCTCTCTGTCTCTCTCTCTCTCTCTCTCAAACACACACACACATAGCCAAGCCTCCGTGGTACTGCAGCCCGCAGCTCAGTACCGGCCCTCCATTTCGGACTGAGAGCTGGGCGCCAGGTATCGTAGACGTGTCGTACTGATCCATAATTATCACCCTGTATTAATGGCTGCGCCACGACCCGCAGAAGGCTTCGGGGCTGCTTCGCGCGAACAGGATCAAGCAAAAGCTTTTTAGAGAAAGCTTGGTCGCTCGGTCTTTTGTAACACTCGATAATGTCCATGCAACTATACATGTTGCCGCGAACAAAGGTGACTATCTCGAACTGGGGGAGCCTGCCCCTTTGTGTGTGCTTTGGGGGAGGGGGAAGTGCGTTGGCGAGTGGCTGGGCTGGTGGGTACGCGTTTTCTCATGTGCGATCTCGATGGAGCGGGTACTGAACCGAACGAACGTTTCCGAGGCTGCACAAGGCATGTGCACCTCGATCCATGACGTCATGCTACCTTGCCCAACTGCCATAGAATCTAAAAATGCTTAGTAAGTTCCCACGTAAATCACTAGCCCTCATGAAAAACTGTGGTATAAAGGTTATAAACAGGGATAAGGTGCCTCAGAAAGGCTGGTCCTTATTCTGAGGCACCTTATTCCTGTTTATAACCTTTAGAGCACAGTGTACTATTCCATCTGTCGGCCCCACTCTTGAATTTAGCCCTCATGAAAGAACTCGTCAACAAAGGCTTCAAATTAAATTTTCAGTGAATTCCCTTCTACATTGACATTGCTGGCAACGAAAAAGCTGATGCTCTTGCATACGCAGCGCTCAATCATCTTCCCAAAGTCAAGGGCCCAAAGAGTAATCAAGTTAAGAAATCGGACATTCGAAATCCCTTTGGGTCACTTTGAGTTCCACCACACATGCCATGCGTAACCGAGAGATTTCGTTGGGAGGAAGCTTCACTTCTATATCGAATAAGGACAATATCTGCTAGTTTAGCAGCATGGTTACTTGAGACGTGGCGTATCAATTCCCCGAACTCTAGGACATTCAACGAGACAGGAGACACTGAACACTTCAAGCCACGGTGATTTTGACGTCACCGCTTTCGTCACGCCGGGCTTGGCAGTGGAAATCGCGGTCCCAGTAGCATGACGCCGTGAAGCACAATGCGCAGGCCTGCTATCTAGGAGGCGTCTACTGAACGCGCGCTGCAGAGATGTACACCAGATGCATTGTTCTCAGCTCGCGGTCACGTGCGTCCAAATTGTGTGGCCACCCCGTCATCGCGACGTCAGCAACGTTGGCGACGCGGCATCGACGACGCTTGTAACTCGCTCTCGACGACGGCGGTTGCAACGAGCTGAGGGAGAGAGAGAGAGAGAGAGAGAGAGAGAAGAAAACGGGCGAGGAGAGTAGCGACAGAGTCGAAAGAGGGGCAGAGGAGCCGCCTAGCGATCTCGGAACCGTCCTGTAATTAGCGTCACTTTACGCTTGATTTATTGCCTAATTAGTCGACGAGTGCGCCGGCGTGCCCGAGAAGAAGATCGCCCTTCCCCTCCTTCATTGTCCCCTCGCCCTCTTCTCCTTCATTGTCGCGCGGCCCCAGACTGCACTGCTCTCTCTGCGCTGGCAACCTTGGAGACGGCGTGGTTGTTCAGGTGTACCCGCATACTATAAAACGCACGCGCGCGCTCTCTCCCTCCCGCGCGCCTGTTTATTCAGGCTGCGGCGCAGGCATGCACGCTACAGCTGCAGTGCAGAGCCTGTCCTTCGCCGCGATCTGCATCAGCAAGCGACGACAGGTGCGGGCGTCTTGCCACCGGCTCGGACCCGTCCCTCCCCCGCCTCCTCAGTGGCGGGCGGCAGCTTGGGCTCGTTTCCGAAGCTTTCCGGTACGCACGCTCGGAGGCAGAATCCTCTCCGCTTCGCGTTCCTTCTTGACCCAGAATTGCGCCTGAGTACGGTGGCGAGAGCAGATCAGCGGGCACCCGTGTGTGTGGCCTGCGCGCAAACACCGAGAAAAGAGGAAAGAATCACGATGCGCGGTGTGCGTGGCTATAGTTTGCATCGGTGGGAGGTGGCGCTCGCATAGCAAGTCCGAAGTCACGAATGGGCATCCGTCGCCCCCTTAAATAAGGACGACATCCCGTGGTTCGCGTACTCACATGTACTACAATAAAGATACGCATAAAATTATTACGCACAATGTTGGAGTATTTCTTCGAAATTCTGTTTTTCACTTTTTTTAACCGAATGACATTGATTATCAGTGGAGAATGGGAGGATGTCTCATCCTTAAAAGTTCGGGTCTTAACCGCGGCAATGACGACGAAGCTTTGGCAGCTTGATGGAGCAGCGTAACATTACGAATTTTACTGTATTTCTGTGCCTCTGGAGATGGTCATTCGATGTCGAAAAGCTTATGGAAACTTCCCTTCTTGAGCCTTCTTTCATACTTTTCTAACTAAATGCAATCATTCACCTATTAACTTACCCAGATTGGGAGCTGTGAGATATCCATGACGTCATGCAGAGACAGAGCCTCATTTAAAAGCGACATCCCCACCTACTTCCATTTCTGTCCCTCTTCTCTTTGTTCCTTGTCTTCCACCTCAAGAGTGCGATGCATTTAGCTTGATTAAATTTTTGTTTTGTCACTACAAGGTGCCGACTTCATGTTTACTTTCCCATGACAGAGACCTTCGTATGGGCTGTTCCGTTCTTCTGACGAACTGAAAATTTCACCTGCACTTCAGGGCTTTTGGGCAACCTATTCCTTTCTGTTTCTGCTACCAATAAGTTACTCTCCGTTCGTGCTTTTAATTTTCCTTACATGACAACGCTACTATAGCCCTGATTTCTTTGTTCGTGTTTGCTCACAAATGACAACAAACTTCTCCGACTTACTTGCTTCGTAACTACACTGGCTAAGGAGAATACATTGGCTACAATTATCTTTGCACATGCATTGCGATTTATGCCTAATAACATCGATTTGAGTGGTGCGAACTGAGACATTCCGTGTGATTTGCATTAACAGACAAGCGAACACAATATCTTTGTGCCCCGTTAGCCGTGAAAAACCCGCGCGCTTACAGTGGCACAGTCGAACTCCTCCCACATTCAGCAGCCTTCTTCAATTTCCGAATCTCTTTCGGAAACTCCTTTTTCTGACTGGGCTAGTTGCTAAACCAAGCGATTCTGTACCGTCTGCTACACGTGCTGGCGGTGCCAAATAGTAACTTATTTCGCATTGCAATGGCGGCCAAAAGAAAACATAAGTAGAGAGGCTGAACTTCCATGTAAGCGTAACTCACCGTACTAGCGTGAAACAAAGTATAAGGAACGTTGGTGCGCGTTAAGTTAGGCGAACGTTAAGTTAGATGAACGTTAAGTTAGGTGTTGGTGCACCGGCATAATACATGGCGGAGTCCTTTAGGACCGGACGTACGTACATATGCCACGAAAAACGATGCCTCGCGTTATCACCCGGCTATACGCAATAGAGAGTCGCGTATACCGAAGCCAAGAATAAGTAATAATAAAACTCGAAGGCACGGCTCTACTTCGGGACCTGGCTCGCTTCGTGCCGCAGCGCCCTGATCGGTCTCGAGGGAGGCTTTCAGCGACGGCCGCTGTATCGGCGCCGGCCGAGAAGAGGCTCGCCCCGAGAGTGTACGGCCCCTGCAGCCGGCTACGACGTCCTCGTTCTTGCCGCGGCGCGTTAAATATACAACGGACCCGGTCGCACGTGCGTGCGCTGCTTCGCTCCATTGGTCGGGCACTTAGTGGGGGAACGCGTGCGGCCGCTGTTCGCTCCCGCAGCGCCCGTAAACGACTGCCTTGTTCGGTTCTTAGTCACGGCCACTCTGCTCAAAACAGAGTTCGTACTCTGAGCCGAACTGCATCGTTTTTTTTTTTTTACATCTACCTTTGGAGAGAGAGAGAGAGAGAGACGAGAAAGAAGAAAGGAGAAAAACAGGGTGTAGTTAACCAGAACTGAAAATCTGCTCCACTATATACCGTACAGTGGGGGACGGGGGAGCGGGAGTAGAAAAATAAGGAGAGAGAGAGAGAGAGAGAGAGAGAGAGAAGGCGCACGATCACAGCCGTTTACGATCACCGCACACGATCACAGCAGAGGATCACAAATTGATCACAATTGACCAACGTTGTACATCGGCGTTAAAACTTGTTACTTATAAGGATCCGATGCTTGTTTTCTCGTCACCTATATTTTCGTCCTGGAGAAGTAGCGTTAAAATCTTATTCCATTGTATAGACGAGCAAAACTTAGCACCATGCGACCTAACAACGATCCATCAGGCCGTGGCGTTCTTGAGAATTTCGCCTTCGGTTTCAGCGTTCAGTTTTTGATAGCTTTTTGTATATCCACTACGTTTTTTCTAAGTTACTTTTAGATAGTTTATTGCATCTTCTGACGCACACGTGGCATGGAATTTGTTTTTTCTAAATTTGTTAAACAATGTATCTGCTGCACATTCTTGCTTCTGTATTTTGCTGTCCTTCTTACCTAATAATGTCACAGATGTTCAGGATTCCTCAAGCTTTTAGGATTCCTCAAACTCCGGAGTTTCTTTAGTAGCCTTCATTTTTTTCTGAACACATTGGAAAGTGGGCAGCGTCAGCTGTAAGCCTAGAATCTACTAAAATAACAGTTGCAAGGGAAATTATGGCAACATAAGTCGAAGAACGTCACAGGTAGAGAGGCAGACAGCTGCCACGTACTCACGGAGCCATGGCACCCTCTACATCTGGCGTCCAACGTGGCTCTGTGGATTTGGTTACAGGCAATGGCAGGCTTATGGTCCATGGATGTATAGCGACTTTCTGAATGAAAGCCTCCCAGGGACCCCCGTCATTGCTACGTACCTCCGTAATGACTCCCTGCATGCTTTGGTAGCTTGACAGAGCACATAATGTGTATGTCGGGCCGATTCACAGTTGTTTGGGGTATGTGCTTGCTTACAAAAAAAGGAACGAAAACGAAAAAGGCTAGTCTAGCAATGACGCCGCTCGTCACAGTTGTGCTAAGTATATACGCGTGGGCAACATGCGCATCAGCAACCACACACACAGCCTACTTGTCGCCGTGAATTAGCAGGAGTTCTTCGCAAAGGGAAAAGCATCGCGGAAGCTGATAGCTCCTCGCCAGTGCTAAAGAACGCCTGCAGCGACATTTTGTCGGCGGAAGTAACCCGAGACGAGAATTTAACCCTCATTGGCCGTCATCTGCTTTGGACTCTGCTTGGAATCTGCTTTGGAGTCGGGCTGCTCCCACAACCAACAAAGCAAAATGCTCACTATATCGATCAATCAGCGAAATAAAAACATGGCCGCTCACCAACAAACTGAGTCGAAGCATATGCAGGCTATACTGCTTTCGACCAAGTTAACTTCCTGTTTGGAAAGTCTAGATCTCAGCAACTTGAGCATAACAAAGACCGGGCGAGTGATATCGTGTCGATGCTTGTCGCAAGTGTCGTGTTGCGTAACGTGTACGGCATCTTCTTTTTATTCTTCTTTTTTTTTCTTTACATTGGCACACACCGAACATAACGCCTTCCTGAACAAAACAATGGAGCGTTGACCCAACAACTATTTTTTCCCCCACATCTCCCGCCCCACTCGTCACCTTCGTCCACCCTGCAGTCTTTATCTGTGCAGGCGCATGTGTGGGAACATGTGACACATGAACAAACACAATGAAGCTCGTTTTCTAGAGATATGCAATCCGCAAATGCTATAGAATATTAAAAATGAGAAAATACGGAGCTGAACGTACTAAATAGGTACACAGGGGGTGATCATTTTGAACATTATGGAATATTTAAATATAGCCTGTGGCAGATAGCATAATTCTTGTTCTTGAGCTGGATTACTTGAAGAAGCGGACATTATTAGCCCGACAAATCGAAACGCGTTCAAATAACGAACGAAAATATACTAACTAATTTAATTAATTAATTTACAGAGTGTAGCCGGTGTGTTTGCAAGACGTATCCACTTGAAGTGAATTTCCAGGATGACGCCAGTCTCAAGATATGTATGATTTCCTAAAGTGTCTGACGAGATACGTGGGCGTTCCAGTTACTTTTGTACTTGAATGCATAAACACACATTTTGTAAAAAACGTAAGTGGAACGACAGTGGATTTTTACGGCGATATTATCGCGCATATCTCCGAACTGGTGTCATTCTGGAAAATTCGTTCCCAGTGGTTTTACGCCTTGCGATCTCACCGGCTACAATTCGCAAATTGCAATTCGTGCCGCAAATCAATTAATTCGTAAGATATTTAGTGAATTTTTGTTAATAGTTTGAATGTGTGTTTCGATTTGTCGTGCAAGCCCGCTTTTCCGAGTGGTTTTACGCCTTGCCATCTCACCGGCCATCGGTTATCTTCCCTCCTCATTACATGTCCTGCCCATGCCCATGGCCATTAGGGGTTACGGACTGGATTCCAAGGGACGGGAAGCGTAGCAGGGGGCGCCAGAAGGTTAGGTGGGCGGATGAGATTAAGAAGTTCGCAAGGAAGACATGGCTACAATTAGTACATGACCGGGGTAGTTGGAGAAGTATGGGAGAGGCCTTTGCCCTGCAGTGGGCGTAACCAGGCTGATGCTGCTGCTGCTGATAATATCACCAGCGACAATTCGCAAATTGCAATACGTGCCGTAAATCAAATTAATTCGGAAGACAATTAGAGAATTCTTCGTTAATAATTTAAATGTGTGTTTCGATTTGTCGTGCAAGTTATGTCCCGCTTTTCCGAATAATCCAGGCTTAAGGACTAGAATTACGTTATCTGCAGCAGGCGACATTTTTAAAGATTCCGTAAAGCTTAAGTACACTCCGCACACAGCGCACTACACGCGCCTGTGCGAAGACATCACGCGCCGGTCCAGACTGCGCGCGGGAAAGTGGAGCCAGTGGAGCTACGTGTACCTGCGCCCAAAAGGGCACTGGGGCGCCACACGACGGAGGTGCGCGGGCACACACGGATCACTGATATCAATGCAGCGTGCCACCGACCTGGCCTCGTGTGCATTAGCTTCGCCCCCGTGCGCCTGGCACGCTGCGTGTGCTCTGCGGTGCGTCGCACGCACGTAGAAACGGATTGCGGCCTACACCGTGTGAAGACGTCTCCACTGCACAGCTCCGCCGCGCGGCGGGGCAGTTCTCGAGACACTCCGTGCAGTTTGCGTCTCGGTGCAACCAACGGATCGATGGGCGACGCGTGCCCTGCCTGCCTGAACAGAGAGCGGGGGAGGCGGCAGCCCACCTCGCGATCCATTAGAGAACGCGCGAGGCGTCCGCTTTGTGTGTGTGTCTGTACGTGCGTGCGCGCGAGTGAACGCGCCACCGGGGGCATCCCGTCTCCTCTTCCTGGCGGGAGTGTGCACCTATAGGTCCGGCCGGGTCCCCCCTCCACCCCTCCGGACCTTTCCCACTCACACTGCCCTCTTTTCTGTATTTCCCTTCACTGCGCGAGCGCGCGGGCCAAATTAAATTACGACCGGTCCGTCGTTGTCGTCGCTGTCGCCTCGATCTCGCTCAGACCTCGGCGTGCTTGGAGCGGAGCTGCCCGTTACAGCATCGAAGTCTCTCTCCGGCTTTGCAGCGAAGCATCGTCGACGGAACTTCGCGCATAACGTGACCGGCTGCTTCTCGAGCCCAAAAGGTTGACTCCGTGGGATGGACACGTCCCCTGGATCACATAAATCTTTTTGTGTGCTACTACTTACGAACAACACCATCTCGTCCGTCGGGCCAGAGCGCCGGACGAAAGTTGGGGGCACGCCAAAATCAAATTATGCGGTTTAACCTGGCTAACGTCGCAGAGCAATTCACTGGTAATAAGATGCCATAGAGAGGAACTCCTGATTTTACGTAGATTTCTTTACATTGCACCAAAATTTAAGTACACGGGCGTTTTTTTTTTTTTTCGTTCACTCCCCGATGGAATGCAGCCGCCGGAACAAGGAATGCAACCAGCTACCTCATACTCGGAAGCAGAACGCCATATGGCCACTGAGTCTTCGTATAGAGTGTGTGCTCGTGTTCGTGCGCCCTTGTAAATCGCACATGTTTAGGCTGCAGGAAGACTTATATACCCATTTCACTGTATACGTATTGGCCTCGAGCTCCACCACTGGAAAAGCTGGCGCCACCGTCGGCGTGACGTCCTAGGAGGGATCACGTGGACATAGCGGCCGCGTCGGCTGCTTCGGGCGCGCCGAAGCGAGCTGAAAACGAGTTTAAATTCCCTCGTACGCTGCGGTCCTCATTTAGTGGCGAAATTTTCCCGCTTCGAGTGTCTCCGTTACAACGCTTCAAAGCACTACAATAGGTAGTGGCTGCCTTTGAAGGCGCGCAACATATATGGTAGGCTACTGCTCGGTTCCGCAGGGCCGGACGCACGTAACGGAGGCCGGTGTCAGCCTTATTCACGCGTAGCCGCAGGACAAGAAGCTGCGTGAAGCTTGGCTCGCGAAACATAAAACCGGCAAACAGTCATGGGCTACAACTCGGGTATGCAGGAAGCACAGACGCGAGGAAGATTTCTGCTACGGCGCCCGGTCTGCGATGTTCTGAAAACGCGCACTGAGACGCTCGCCCGAGTTCGCTGCCCGACTAATGTCATGACGGTTTGGTCTATGAACTTGTCGATGCTATAGATACTCGCAAGTTCAGTGGAGTGGAAAGGCAGCGGTAAGAAGCACATTTAAATAAAGCATGGCATATGGTCATGTTTGTGTTATGAATTAATGCACTGGATTATAAAAAAGGAGCAGCGGCAAATTGCACGCTGAGAACACCGATAAACATACAGTGCGACGCAACTCGAAAAATAATATTGAAAGGTCAAAGAATTTAGAAGAAAAAAAAGATTGAATCGTCGCGACGGGACATCACAGGCGTCGAAGTCTCTACAATGAAATTATTTTTGAACAGCTCTGATAGCGCCCACGCAACAATGGTTGCTTGTATACTGTCAAATGCTCATATTCTGCGGCCTAAAGCTCATGACACGGTGCGAAAACGCGCGCGCGGAGAAAGCGAAACAGTGCGCGGACAAGCATGCAGACGCGCAGTCGGTCGCTACGAATCTGCGCGATCGCCGCATTGAGGCTTCGTTCTATTACGCTCCATTTAGTTATACAAACACTATAAGAACATATTTCACATAGTTTGCTCTCAGCGTTTACCTACCTTTCACGCAAGAAGCCGGTTCGGGAGACTCCATCGCGGCGACCGCGCGCAGTGGCGTTCACTGTACGTATTCGGTAAGGAGATAGCGTCTGTAAACGATTGTGTGCTTTCAGTTTGCCCAAGATTATTGTTTAGGCAGTAAGAAACTTCTCTCGTTTCGAAAGTACTTATAGAAATGTCCGGGAGAGCTCGCGCGTGGTGTTTTCAGTGAGCGCTGACAGCAAAACCTATGAGGAGCGCGCCGCATGATCCCTCATACTACGCCAGCGAGGCGCTTCCGATAGATGGCGACTCCGTAACTCCTCGCCGCCAATATTACCGAAGCAGAGCGTCGCATCTTTAAGTATAGCAGTTCAACGGCAAGCACTGTCTGATGCGCTTTCTTTGTCGAGTGGCAGATTGGCCAGTGTTTTCTTTCTTTCTTTCTTTCTTTCTTTCTTTCTTTCTTTCTTTCTTTCCTTCTTTCTTTCTTCCTTTCTTTCTTTCTGTCTTTCTTTCTTTCTTTCTTTTCTTTCTTTCCTTCCTTCTGCCTTTCCTACTTTCTTTCTTTCTCTCGTTCTTTCTTTCTTTCTTTCTTTCTTTCTTTTTTTCTTATCACGTCTCAAGTGAGAAATAAATCTAACTGCGACGGCTCATCGACAAGGATCGACCGATCCACTGCGACTACCGACCATCATGAGCCGCCAGTCTGTCTGTATGTCGAACAAAGTTGCATTTATATATACAGGGTGATGATATTGCCTTGCTTAGTAAATCAGGGGACTAATTGCAATGCATGCTCACTGACCTGGAGACGCAAAGCAGAAGGGTGGGTCTAAAAATTAATCTACAGAAAACTAAAGTAATATTTAACAGTCTCGGAATAGATCAGCAGTTTATGATAGGTAGCGAGGCACTGGAAGTGGTAAGGGAATACATCTACTTAGGGCAGGTAGTGACCGCGGATCCTGATCGTGAGAGTGAAAAAATCAGAAGAATAAGAATGTGCTGGGGTGCGTTTGGCAGGCATTCTCAGATCATGAACAGCAGGTTGTCATTATCCCTGAAAAGAAAAGTGTATTACAGCTGCGTCTTACCAGTACTCACGTACGGAGCGGAAACCTGGAGGCTTACGAAAAGGGCTCTACTTAAATTGAGGACGACGCAACGAGCTATGGAAAGAAGAATGATGGGTGCAACGTTAAGGGATAAGAAAAGAGCAGATTGGGTGAGGGAACAAACTCGACTTAATGACATCTTAGTTGAAATCGAGAAAAAGAAATGGGCATGGGCAGGACATGTAATGACGAGGGAAGCAAAACGATGATCATTAAAAGTTACGGACTGGATTTAAAGGGAAGGGAAGCGTAGCAGGGGGCGGCAGAAAGTTAGGCGGGCGGGTGAGATTAAGAAGTTTGCAGGGACAGCATGGCCACAATTCGTTCATGACCTGGGTAGTTGGAGAAGTATGGGAGAAGCCTTTGCCCTGCAGTGGGCGTAACTATGATGATGATGATGATGATGATGATGCAGGGTGTCCCACCTAGATTTAGCCAGAGTTTAAAAATATGCTGAAGTGACTAGCGCAAGAATGGACACGGGACACTGAAAAGGAGACAAGGACAAGCGCAATATGCCGATGCACTCTAAGATGACGCGACCAAATGCGTGCTGCTGACTGTTATATCAGTAAGTCGCATTATTTTTGTATCCTGCTTAATTGCATATTTAGTCAAGATAAATTAACCAACTTATGGTGCAACGAAGTTAGGCAAAAAATTCCAATTAGGAAGTTGTAGAGCCCTTTGCAAAACGTCCGATTAAACAGTTTCTAACTTTCTATTTGTTAGGCCTTAGTTCTTTCCCGCCTACTGCAAATGCCCGGGAAATACAAAAAATACCACGTGATATGTCCGCTTGCGTGCCGTGATTGCAGCGCTGCCAGACGCCACGCGTACAAACGAACATAGCATTTTAGCCGGGTGTGCTGCCGTTGCGCCTGCTATGTTTGTTTGTACGAGAAACGTTTGAGTGCGGAAAAGCACTAGCGTGTGCGTGTGTGTGTGTGTGTGTGTGCGTGCGTGCGTGTGTGCGTGTGTGCGTGTGTGCGCGTGTGTGTGTGTGTGTGTGTGTGTGCGTGTGCGTGTGTGTGTGTGTGTGTGTGTGTGTGTGTGTGTGTGTGTGTGTGTGTGTGTGTGTGTGTGTGTGTGTGTGTGTGTGTGTGTGTGTGTGTGTGTGTGTGTGTGTGTGTGTTCGACGGGTAAATGCAGTGACCGTTCGTGCATTTGTTTTGGTTCCCGAAATTACACACTGCGAAGCCCCGACCACAGGGACCAAATCTGCGCCGTCCAGAGAGCCTACGATGCGGCGGCCAGGCTCGGCCAGCCCGTTCCATCGTAGGAGTGGCCCGCTGCGCGATAATCGCGTACCTCCGGACTGCCAATAAAGTTTTTTTCAACCATCCATCCCGAAATTGACAGTGCATGTTATGTTGTATTGCGTGTAATGTGTGAGAAAACCCCGTCCATTGGTATTGAAGGTGTGTCTGTCGGTTATGTAGCACCTTTTGTATTTCTTTGTAGCTAATTAACGTCTAACCCGTCGTAGCAGCCTATAGCGGCTACGGTGTTCCGCTGCTAAGTGCGAGGTGGCGGGATCGAATCCCGGATGCGGCAGCCGCATTTCGATGGGGGCGAAATGCAAGAACGCCCGCGGCCTCGTGCATTGAGGGCACGTTCAAGATCTCCTGGTGATCTAAGTCAACCAGGAGTCCCCCAAAGCATTTACTTCACAAACGCCTGTAGCGTTTGCATGCATTGGCTGAATAAGCTTCCCTTAGTGTAATCAATGTCATGTGTTCTGCAAGGGCTGTGTCCTCATGATACCTGAAAAATCGCATTTTTATCACCTAGGCTTGCCAAGAAAAGAGTACGTATAGTTTGCTAAAATTATACATGTTGATTCACGTTCGAGTCATAAGAACGCGCCTCATACGTCGAGCTCGCGTGTCTTTTTATTGCATATTTATCAGTACAATTCATTTCTCGAGCGTTCTGACTGCATAGCAAAACTGATGCCAAATCGAGGGTGGCATATACCTGCAGACCATGTTGCGCATTGTATTGTCTTCGTTAATCTAATTTGCCGTTCTCTTCCAGACGGCGAAACCAATTTTTTGAGGGGTATTTAAGTCACCCTACTTCAGTTGCGCTCTGGAAGGAAATCATGCTCGTGGTAACAGCTTTATATATTCTTCTTCATATCACGTGTAAAAAAACTACCAGCTCTTCTTCTACCGGTAAATGAGGGTAAGCGAAGCTTGTCCTGCGTGCGCCTGACTTTCGTCACGGTTATGTAACCCACAGGTAACGGTGCCGGATTGCTTCGGCCTCCCGCTTCCTCAGCTCGGTATATTCTCGTTGCTGTCGAATAACCTGGGCTCGGGCGGCTCTCGGGTGGATCAGTGCGCCGACGGCGAGCCTATTCACGGGCGAGTTCTCGTCGTCGCTCGTCGAAGGCTGCCTGTTTCTCCGGGGAGCACACAATGCGTGGCCGTCCCAACCGTTTCCTGAGACTAAATTGAACGAAAATGATGCTAGCGCAGCGCGCGCCAGACCCTTTCCTGCCCTTTCCCTCTCCGGCGGAAGCAAAACGGCTTTAACTGGTTGCGCGCGTGGTCTGATCGCGCAACCGATCAAACCGCACTATTGTGTGCGCTTTCCCGCAGCTGCTCTGCTCTGGGAGCAACTGGATCTTTTGCTTGACTACATCGCAACCGAAACTTGTGAGCCAATACAAGCTCGCTTGAAAAAAGAACCGTATTTTAACGCGATTGCGTTAAGGGCCCCGTGTTGCAGAAAATCCAGATTCTGCGCCAGCGTCGGCGGAGTTGTCCGTGAGCGAAAATTGCCGTATGTATTTAGATATATGTATATGCCACACCTTGCCATAAGACATGCAGTGTATGCAGTTTATGTTGCCATACCATTCTATCCCAAAAGTTGCTAATAACTTGTCGTACATTGTTGACAAAGTTATTTCTAGGAATATTGAGAATGACAGCCTAGAAACAAATGTCACGAAACAAAAATACCGGCAGCGCATGCCTTTTATGTTAAATATACGCGTCGATGGCACAGAAAGCCACGAAAGCGCTGTTACAGTACCTAAGTCGCAGCTCTTGACGGCAGTGTGTAGACTCTGTGTAAACATTCAAATGTGCGCGAAACTGTGCTGTCTTTCTCTCTCTCTCTCTCTGTCTCTCTCTCTCTCTGTTAATCCCTATACCCCTTCCGCCAGTGCAGGGTAGCAAACCGGATCTGCGTCTGGCTAACCTCCCTGTCTTTCCTATCTTCTATTTCTCTCCCTCTACCTCTCTCTTCTCAGGCTTAAATATTAAAAGTGCCAACAATAACAGAATCTTGAAAATGATGTAATTGTTTTGACGCGGCTGTGCACTACCTCCGGGATCGGCCTACGCTAGAAGCCGCGTTTCTACCAGAAAGCCCGCCTTCGTCCATAGCGTTCGCCGCCAGCGTTTCCCGGTAAACATTACGGCTACATATGCTGCAGTTTCCGGGCACCGTGAGAAGCAGTCAAGGAACTTTGAGTGCTATCGTGCTCCAGTCTTGAAGACGAAGCTTAAACGTCCTCCAAGTTATTTTGTTAAAGCTTGCATCTTGCTCAGGCGTGTGCAACTGCTGAGCTTGAGGACCGTACTAAGAAAAAAAATGCTGGCGCATGCCTCTGGAAACTGGAGATATCATGCCGCAACTGAACAAAGGATGACAATGCACAAGGCAATATAAATTTTCCCTCTCTCTCCTCACATACTTCGCGCTTCGTGGTATCGTAAGGGTGTTTCTCTGCGTTGCCTTGCACCGAAATTGTACAAATTTCATTACTATCCTTGTTCCGCATATTGAAGCGCTAGACGAGACACTGCTCAAAGCATAAACGATAGATCGATGGAAAGAAACATCCCATTTGAAACGCGGCACCCTGTGTGGCTCGAGCAAACTGGAAAGAAACTGCTTTAATGAAGAACTTAGAAGGAGAAACTTAAACGGAGGAAATACGAGTTAACAGAGATATATTGTCTCCTTTGATTACTCTCCTTAATCAGCGTACTCATCATTATAATGCGCATTCGCTGTCGCAATTAGGAAATGTTGGAGATTTACTTCTGCGCCCTCGCGAGTCCTGGGAGGTACTCACCCTAAGTACTGCGCCGTCTAATTTGGAGTCCCGTTATAATGCATTCACTGAAGACTTTTCCGCTTTGCATATATGTTCCACACACTACAACCACACTTTTATATTCAAAGCTCTGTTTTTTCTTTCCTTCTTTTTCTATCCAGTTTTTTTTTTCTGCCAAACACCACCTTCGTATGATGTAGCCTGCTACTGTTGCCACAATTTTGCTAACCCCCACTTGTTTCCTGTTTAGGAGGTCACCCCGACAGTTTTTGCTTCGGGACCTCCGACTGTGCAATTATACTTCACCTGTTTTGCTACTGTTTGTACTATTGATGAAAATAAGTGCAACTTCAACTTCAGCTTCACCGCTATGCTCAGTGTGTTCGCCTGGAAACGGAAATTCACTCGCAGCTGAAGCCTCGGAATCTTTGATGGCAGATCACCCGATCATGGAAGTGATTTCAATAGATCGACGCACCAATCAATCAATGAATGAAAACAAAAACTCAAGGGGCAAGGGGCACTCAGTTATATGTACAGGGATGAAGGCGAAAGCATTGAGGCCAGCCACGTCGGCAGAAGCTCGGTGGCGCCCGGTGGTGCCGTTGGCGGAGCCACATAACTCGAGCGGCCATGTCAGCAGAAGCGTCGCGACGTGACCAACAGTGTTCGTCACAAGGTGCGCACAACAATGTAAGGTCGTGGGTTCCACTCCCACCAAAGGTCGTGAATTCGGGTGCCTTAATTAACCCTACCTTAAGTTACTGTGCCTTAATACCAAAGGGTGTGGGCTGGAGTACCTTAATTAACTGTGCCTGAATTACCTTCGCCTTCATTAATACCAAAGGACGTGGGCTCGACTCCCACCAGTGGTCGTGGGTTTGAGTGCCTTAATTAACTATATCATAATTAACTTCGTCTTCACTTACAACAAATGTCGTGAGTTCGACTCCCACCACAGGTCGAGAGTTCGTAGCCTTTTTGTACCGTATTTTGATCTCGCCGCCAACACCGGATCTTGCGCTCCATGGGGCATATAATGGTGCATATGCCCCATATATAATATATAATGGGGCATATAATCAATGCTGAATTCTTTCGACAAAGCTCCTGCCCCTTGTACAGATTCGAAAACAAGTGTAGCCTACCATGGTAGGCTACCCTCCCTTAACCTTCCTGTCTTTCCCTCATGACCGCTCTCTCTCTCTCTCTCTCTTGAGCCTCGGTCCTTTGTTTCAGAGAAAGTTGGCGAGCAGTGGACAGAGCTATCAGCAGTTGGGAGGTCACTGATTCGTGCTCCAAGAATTGGCGGCTTGAGCAAAAGAAAACTTTTGTGC
The DNA here is from genome assembly GCF_050947875.1 of Dermacentor variabilis. NCBI lineage: Eukaryota > Metazoa > Arthropoda > Arachnida > Ixodida > Ixodidae > Dermacentor > Dermacentor variabilis. The sequence goes on along the minus strand of NC_134570.1, from coordinate 37,559,629 downwards.
GAGATTTTGGACACTTTCAAATTAGTGGGAGTGAACGGACGAATGTGGTTGAGCCACATTTTGCTTGTTGAGCCACAGGCTAACCTGCCCTGGCGAACGGGGGAAGGGGATTGAAAGAGGAGAAGACTCAGACTCAAGAGCATCACCATACCTGTGCTGAAACCCTGGAGCAAGGATTCAAGCGTAAAATGAAAGAAAAAGGAAAAGAAAGTGAAATTTAAGATCGACCAAGAAAAGGGAACTGTTACGTTTCCAAGACGTGCCTCGGACACTCCGCATTACACTTGGTGCAACTTTGACGAGACAAAAACGCCCCCTGTACACGGAAAGAGAGGGCCCCGTGGTACGCGGGGGTGGGGGGGGGGGGGTAGGGGGGTAGGGTAGAGTTCTCCCGCAGTGCAAATCCCTATATCGAACAAACTGCATTACACGCCGCTCTGTGCAAGGCGAATTGCCAGGGCGCTCAGAGCAACGGCCAGCAGGCACGCAGTTGTTGCCGAAGCGGCGTCGAAATCGTGCGCGCACCCTCCTGCTCTTGTTCGGGGTCCCGCCCGCCCGCCTGCCTGCTTGCCTGCTTGCCTGCGTGGCAGGAGCGAGTCGCAACAAAGCCAGCAGCAGTAGCGGGCTTCACTTCGTTACTTCGCGCCTCCGAAGGGGCCGGACCCGGTGCAGGGACCGGAAACTCGCGCACCGGATGCCAGACGCAGGAACAGAATTACGCAGCTGGACCGAACGGCCTCCTCCGGTGCGCTATAGCTTTGACGTTGTACCGTTAGCGCGGCACAGCGGCTCGGAGGGCTGACGAAGGTTTCCAACTGCTGGGCTCGGGAGCGCGAGCGCTGCTATGGAAGCGTGGACGCTGCTGCTTTGCTGCTGTCGGCCGCTTTGTGTGCGAGCGAAGGAATTGGAGGAATGGAGGCGGGAGCTGGGCTTCCGCGGCGCGTTCCGGGAGATAAACAAGTTTTTGTGCTGAGTCACACGATGCTCGGCTCGCCCCAAACCTCTCGGGCGTGTGCGGCGGACGAATGCGTAGGGAGCAAGCTGCTAGTAGTGAACGCGCTGTTCCCATCGATCTTTGTATGTGCTTCCGACACACGTGGACAGCGGTTAGATCGTGGTCGAACTCTGCCTACCGGCAGCCTAATATTTAGCATTGGTATACTATTACCATTTCTTTAAAATGTGGTGTATAATATATAGGGAAATGAGGTGGCCGCGTTGTTTTCTACCTGAACCTCACCACAGCAACACGACTAAATAGTCTGGCTAAATAAACCTGAAAATTATTCAATATGTAAAGTTAACCACCCCGTGTGTACAATGCGGGTGCAGACGATAACGGCCGCTCATGTTAATCGTACACACCGCGCATAACTTGTTTTAGGTACTTCTCGCAAATTCCTATTTGTAGCAAGTCTTTTCGCTTGTGCATCAAGCAGTGATATATACCGTATAGAGGGCGCTAATAATGATTCAAATTGTTTAAAGGACATAATTACGCAGCAGAAACTGTTAGGTGCACATGGGGGAGGGAGCAGGTGTTGATTTACCTATTCCGCTGACTTCAAGCTTTCGTTCTTTCTTTTCTTCTGGGAAACAAAGGAAGAGTCATACTAAAGGGAACGAGCCGAAGGATAACGTGTACCCCGTACATCGGAACTATGTCGCGATGGTTGACAAGCTGTCAGGAACTTCACTGGATTGAAGTCTCTATGCAAGTAATACCCCCCCCCCCCCACCTTACCCCCCTACTTATTTTTTCTTCATTTATTCTCTTTTCTTTTTCCTTGCCAACGGCACAAGCAGTTTACGGAATGACCAAAACTTTATCTCCGCTTGTCGCGAGTGGCTAGCGGAGCGGAGCAGCCCTAGTTTCGGAGGAGGGAGTTTGCAGAATAAAATGCAGATAAACAAATGCTGGTAAAAGCAATACACCACTCGTACGTGCATTGTCAGCTGCATTTCGGAGCACGGTGAATTTTATCGTGGTGATCCCATTCCTTTGTTACGTGTCTGCAAGTGACGAAAAGTAAAGGTTCTCGTTTCGGCTCTGATAATTCTCGTATTACGTTTACCCATCACATCATTTCCCCACGACGTTCCCCAGCACGAAGTAGCCAGGCGGTCTCAAAGTTGGCTAACCTTCCTGTCTTACTCTCTCTCTTTAATCATTTTCGTTAACCAACACAGTAGGTAACTATACAACGTGTCAGAAAACGCACCCAGCTTGTCACGGCGCTACTATAACGGTTGTTTCTCCTCAAATTAAGTAGCTTAATTGAGCATGTAGCATCGCGAACATGTGGCTAAGGAATAGTTAAAGCCATTAAAGGGATGGAAGTTGCCGTGGCAGCTCCACTGATTGACAGGGATTTTACCTCCTGCTAGTCAGCAGAATACCGCTATCGTATCCGGACAACTCACTGTTCAACAATATGAACAGCTGTGATAGATGACTCGATATATCATGACTCCTTTCCTTTTTTTTTTCTCTCCCCACTGTCAGGTTCACAAACATTGCTCGGAGAGTTATCGCAGACCGATCTGCACACGAAAATTGTTATCTGCATCTGCGGAGCAGTGAATCTCCATCGCGTTTCCTACGCTTCAAAACTGCAATTTCATACGACATAGGCAGCCCGCAAGTGAAGCACGCGCGAGACAGATACGAAGGGGCACACAGAGAGCAAGCGTTCTCGCCATTTTCTCTTTTACTCGGTTCTTTTCCTGCTGCTTGGCGGTTACTCGACTCTCGTTTCTCGACCTTTTATATACCGCAACGTTCGCCACGCCGAAAATTGCTCCTAATGACGCACTCGCCAGCATTGGCCCCTCGAATTCTTCTCGCGAGGCAAATAAAAAAAAAAATAGAGCGCGCGAGCTGCTTTATCTTCCGGCAAGTGCGTGTGTGTGCGCGGCAGACCCAGTACACAAGGGGGGGAGATCGGGGGGGGGGGGGAAGCACACGCAAGGAACAGCGTCTGGGCCGGCAAAGGAAGAGGAGGCCAGCGACGCCGCGGAAGTGCTCGGCGAGGCGAGCGCGAGTTGCCGAGGGTTATTTTGCATGGCCCTTATCTGACACGCGCTGGAGTGTAGATGCGTGCGCGTTGTGTGCCACGCAGAGCAACCTCCGATGCCCGGGAAGAAAGTTTCCTCCACAGCGGACGAGGCAAGGGGCATCTCGCGCGCGGCGATAATGGCTCCCTCGTGGGGTCTCCGTGCGCGGGAGAAAGCGGCGCGTATGCGGCCAAAGATAATCGCGCACACTGGCGCGGCGTCGGGATCCTCGGCGGCGTGGCCACGCAAGGCCAAGTGTGCGCACCGGCGTCCCTGGTAAACGCGGCCGCCAGAGGTGCCCCCCGAGAGGCTAAATAACAGGCATCATATATGGGAGCAGCCAGGGATACGCGCTTGCCGCATCGACGCGAACGTAAGGAGTACGTGTGTGTACGCGAGCGTCAGGACGAATCCCGCGGGGGATTCGCAAGGAGGTATACCGGGTGTTGCGTTTCGCCTGCGACACGTGGTTTTGCCGGCGCGACTGCGGCGGGGCGGCAGACATTTTGGCCCGATCGTCGTCGCCGCAACACTCATCGGCAGGTGTTTCCAGGCGCGACTGCGGCGATGCGACCGCAAAGGATCACCCTCGCATTCCAGTCATTGTGCCCGAAACAGGCGATGCCAAAGCAGGGATCATCCTCGCATTCCAGTCATTGTGCCCGAAACAGGCGATGCCAAAGCAGGGATCATCCTCTCATTCCAGTCATTGTGCCCGAAACAGGCGATGCCAAAGCAGGGATCATCCTCTCATTCCAGTCATTGTGCCCGAAACAGGCGATGCCAAAGCAGGGATCATCCTCTCATTACAGTCATTGTGCCCGACCGGCAGCGCTACAACAGGGTGCTACGAGATCGTGCTCGACAGGGTGCTACGAGATCGTGCTCGACATGGTGCTACGGCAGCGCTTCGACAGTGTGCGTCACCATTAGCCCATTGTACATTCACGTGCTCGTCTTTTGAGGGGTTCCTTCTTGCCCTCAACTGCGAGAGTATAAAAACAGCTGCCCCCGGACGCCAAAAGGAGGGCTCCGATTTCTTCTGTTGAGTAAAGTGCTCTCCCGTCTCTCTACTTCGGTCAAACCTGACCGCCAACTCTTTGCGATGTTAAAATAAACAAGTTGTTTCGTTGTTACCAGTCGACTCATGCTTTGCCGGGACCTTCGGATGCTTCCAGTTGTACCCCAGGCCGCCAGGCCAACGCTACCCTTGGGGCTTGCGACCCAGGTACAACCACGGGCGTCAGCGCCGAGTTCCCAACAGATCGTACAAGCGGTGCGATCCCAAACACGGGAGCGCGGACGGTGACTCTGGGAGGAAAACGCTTGCAACACGTCGACGATTGCGACACTCGCTGCGCAATGTTTGCTCTCGGGAGGTCTCGATTTTTAGATTCGCTCGAAACGTGAGCAAGGACGACGAACGGGGAAATGAGAACGAAAAATAAAGCTAGCTAGCTGTAGTGGTCCGTTTTTTTATGCGAAGCATACTAGCCGCACAACCACGCTCTTCCTTGCTGCGCCGCGCGCGGCCGCGTAGCTACCATATGACGTCATAACAGCTGCAAAAGCGGAGGCTCAACTCGTGCGCTCGCTTGCGGCCGCGTAGCTACATAGCCGGGTCTCAGCTCGTGCGCTCGCCTGCATGAGTTGTTTCTTCGTCTAGCCGAACCAAATATAGCCAGGCAACAGCAGTTCACCAGGCTAAACAGTGGTTCAACAATTAAAATAAAGGCTAGTATGCTTCGCATTCTGGGCTTAACTTTAGCTAAGCCACAGCCATTTTTTCTTATATCTGCCTTGCGATCTCCAGTTGATTGCTTTTGAAACTTAGCCTATTGTTCACGCTAATTTTAACCACTATGGCGTGGGACAATATCTGTGCGGCCCAAGGATGACGCAAGAACGAAGCGCATTCAAGAAGAAAAACAGACGAACGAGAGAATAAGCAGTCCGCTAAGCCGTCGTTTGCACGCACTCATCACCATTATTTTGCGCGGCAAACGAGCGCCTCAAGTTATCCCTCCTTTTTTACGCCTTCTGTCGATAGCGGAACGCACAGGCGTGGACTCCGGCTCCTGCATCCTGAATCCCGGCCTGCGTTACTAGCCCCACATATACACATGCAGGCTTGTATCCGAGCACGATGTCTATTGTTAGAGTTGCAGCTGCAGTGGCTCCACCTTTCACATGGGGCGAAATAGCGTAGTGTGCGTAGATTTAGGAGGGCCTTCAAAATTTGTAGACTGACCTGGATAATTTCGCTGCATGCGACGCGTTTCGTGGAGGACCCTGTAACTCATTATTTGCGAACCGCTCTCTTCGCTGTGCGTTATCGTGGCGCAGCGTGCGAAGGTTTTCGTAACGCCGTCCTCGTCTTCGTACCATAACTTCGGAGTAGCACAGGCAGCGGAAGCTCACATTGGCGCTTGAGATCGTGCTCGGGAGTGGCGTCAAAAGTAATCAGAAAACATTCTGACTTGTACGTACACACGACGCATGGGAGGGAACGCGTCCTATAGGGGCGAATTCACGAAACTTGTTTTCCACAAGACGTGTTTACCATTGGAAATTTGCTTACGATGGGGGGGGGGGGGGGGGTGTACAACGTCACGAATGGCTGGCAATTGCTCTTACGAACAGTTCAAGTGAAAGAAAATTTTGTTGCGAATACAGGGCCTGAATGGGGGTCGCCAACAGTAGGTTCTTGTGTGCGTATATATAGATAAACTCTTATGCGCTGTGCGAGAAGGCTCCACCACGGTCGCCTCTGTTGCGTTTCGCCTGCGACACGTGGTTTTGCCGGCGCGACGGCGGCGGGGCGGCGGACATTTTGGCCCGATCGTCGTCACCGCAACACTCATCGCCAGGTGTTTCCAGGCGCGTCTGCGGCGATGCGACCGCCTAGGGATTTCGTTCCAGTCATTGTGCCCGAAACAGGCGAGGCCAAAGCAGGGATCTCCTTCCAGTTATTGGGCCCGAAACAGGCGATGCCAAAGCAGGGATCTCGTTCCAGTCATTGTGCCCGAAACAGGCGATGCCAAAGCAGGGACCATCTTCTCGTTACAGTCATTGTGTCCGACCGGCAGCGCCACGACAGTGTGCTGCGCAGCGCCACGACAGTATGCTGCGCAGCGCCACGACAGTGTGCTGCGCAGCGCCACGACCAGGTGCTACGAGATCGTGCGCAGCGCCACGACATGGTGCTACGGCATCGCTACGACAGTGTGCGTCACCATTAGCCCATTGTACATTCACGTGCTCGTCTTTTGAGGGGTTCCTTCTTGCCCTCAACTGCGAGAGTATAAAAACAGCTGCCCCCGGACGCCAAAAGGAGGGGCTCCGATTTCTTCCGTTGAGTGAAGTGTGCTCTCCCGTCTCTCTACTTCGGTCAAACCTGACCGCCAACTCTTTGCGATGTTAAAATAAACAAGTTGTTTCGTTGTTACCTGTCGACTCATGCTTTGCCGGGACCTTCGGATGCTTGCAGTTGTACCCCAGGCCGCCAGGCCAACGCTACCCTTGGGGCTTGCGACCCAGGTACAACCACGGGCGTCAGCGCCGAGTTCCCAACAGATCGTACCAGCAGTCCGATCCAAACATCTGGTGGCAGCGGTGGGATCGCCTACGACTTCAAACAACGGTCTGCCAGCGGCGAGATCGCGACAACGGAGGCCAGCAGCAAAGAGATGCAGTTGACAGTATGCTGAGCAGCTCAACGACGATCCGGGAGCAGTGCAACGAGCCCTGTGTGACGACTGGTTGCCTGCAGCGGAACGACTGCGCGGAATTCCTGCCTGCGAGGTTTGGTGAGTGCGGGACTTTCTTCTTCTGAGCGTTGCCAGGCTTTTTGTTAGTGTCAGAAACAGAGCTGGTAATTGTGGTTGTCGTCGCTGCCGGGTTAGTTTGCGGCAAGACAATAGTAAGCAGTAGAGAAAGCAGCATTCAGAGCAGCCATGGATTTGAAGTCGTTGCGCAAACCGAAATTGTTGGAGCTTGCAAGAGAGTTGGGTCTGGATGTCTCAGACAAACTAAGAAAACCTGAACTGCTAAAGGCTATTCTTGAGTTAGAGGCTGAGGATGACGAGCTGTCGGAATGCCTTGAGACCATGGAGGAGAGGGAGACTGCAAAAAGACAGGAGCGCGAACTTAAAGAGCAAAAAGAAAAAGAAGAGCGCGAACTTAAAGAACAGAAAGAAAAACAAGAGCGTGACCGTCAACACGCTTTGGAAATGAAGCGTCTTGAGGTAGAGATGGAACGCGCTCGTAATGGAAGTCAGGCACACGGTGCAGGAGAACGCGTATTGTTCAAAATGACTGACCTGATGCGGCCGTTTAAGCTTGGAGAGGACATTGGTTTGTTCCTGGTTAACTTTGAGCGAACGTGCGAGAAGCAGGGGTTCTCTCGGGAAACGTGGCCACAGCGCTTGCTCACTTTGTTACCCGGCGAGGCGGCCGACGTAGTCGCTCGCTTGGATAGAGAGGAGGCAGAGGATTTCGACAAAGTAAAATCGAGTCTGCTAAAAAAGTACCGGCTGTCTGCGGAGGCGTTCCGTCGGAAGTTTCGGGAAAATGAGAAAGGCAGAAGTGAGTCATATACAGAGTTTGCGTATAGGCTTATGTCGAACATGCAGGAGTGGCTCAAAGAAGAGAAAGCGTTTGGTGACCACGATAAAGTTCTGCAGTGTTTCGGGCTAGAACAGTTTTATAGTCGGTTACCGGAGAACGTGCGATACTGGGTCTTGGATAGGCCAGACGTGAGTACGGTGGCTAGAGCCGCTGAGCTAGCCGAGGAGTTTGTGACGCGTCGAGCTCGCGGAGCTAAGGACGGTCAAAAGGGTGAATTTGGCTCGAAGTTCGAGAGGCCAAAGTTCACGCCCATGAGATTAAAGGGGGACACGCGTAGTGCGGATGCGAGCGAAAGCAGTCCGACCAAACGTAAAGAGACGGCGGCAGCCAAACGCAGAAAGCGGTTCGAGATGAGGCGAGCGCGCTTGTGTTATACGTGCCAGAAGCCGGGTCACTTTTCGGCGCAGTGTCCGGAAACAACACCAAAAGTTGTTTTTTTTTCAATAGGCAGCACTGACGAGAACATGAAGCTTCTCGAGCCTTACATGCGAGACCTCCTCGTAAACGGGAAAGAGTGCCGAGTGCTTCGCGATTCCGCAGCTACGATGGATGTAGTTCACCCGTCTTACGTAGAACCCCATATGTTCACGGGCGAGTGCGCATGGATCAAGCAAGCCGTGGAAGCTCATAGCGTGTGTCTGCCGGTAGCAAAAGTGCTTATTGAAGGACCTTTCGGAGCGCTTGAGACAGAGGCGGCAGTGTCATCTATGCTGCCACCCCAGTACCCGTACCTATTTTCAAACAGGTCCGATCACCTCCTGCGCGAGAAGGGGCTTTTGTTTGGTGAAGCTAGTGTTCAGGCCTTAACCAGATCGAAGGTTCGGGAGCTCGCTGCAAAGGCGGTAGTTGCGGGGCCGACGTTATCGAACAATGAAAAAGGGTCAGAGGCGCAGCAAGCTGATATTCCGAGCACGCCCGAACTGAATAAACTTGAGTCTGTAACGTTAAAGGCGCCAGATACTGGAGAGGAAACGCCCGACGCGGGAAAGTTAGAAGAGCTATCTACTGATTTGCTCATCGCGCCTACGTCAGACGGACTTGATAGGTTGCTAAAAGTCAGCCGGACGGCTTTGATAGCCGAGCAAAAAAAGGATGGCAGCCTGGAAAACGTGCGCTGCAATGTCAAAGAAGGTATCGCCAGGAAAACTGCGCGTTTTGTGGAAAGAGGTGGAGTCCTGTACCGGAAGTATCTAGACCGCCGAGGAGTGGAGTTCGATCAGCTGGTCGTGCCTCAATGCTATCGTCAGGATCTGTTGCGCTTGTCACATGGGGGTTCGTGGTCCGGACACCTAGGAGTTAAGAAAACTAAGGACCGTCTCTTGCAAGAGTACTATTGGCCAGGGTGTTTTCGGGACGCAGACCATTTCGTGAGGACATGTGACACTTGTCAGCGGGTGGGCAAACCAGGGGACAAATCGAGGGCGCCGTTGAAATTGGTACCTATCATTACGGAGCCTTTTAGACGGCTCGTTATTGATACTGTGGGACCTCTGCCGGTAACAGCCACGGGGTACAGACACATTTTGACTGTGATCTGCCCAGCGACAAAGTTCCCTGAAGCAGTGCCGCTTAAAGAACTCAGCTCAGTTGAGATAGTTAATGCACTACTGTCCATATTTGCGCGAGTTGGTTTTCCTGCAGAAATTCAATCAGATCAGGGCACAGTGTTTACTAGCGCTTTGACGACAACTTTTCTCGAAAGGTGTGGGGTAAAGCTGCTACACAGCTCAGTGTACCACCCACAGTCGAATTCCGTTGAGAAGCTCCACTCCGTCATGAAGCGCGTGTTGAGAGCCTTGTGTTTTGAACATCAAACTGACTGGGAGCTGTGTCTGCCTGGGGTGATGTTTGCTTTAAGGACCGCGCCGCATGCGGCTACGGGGTTTTCGCCAGCTGAACTGGTGTACGGTCGCTCGCTTCGATCTCCGCTTCGCATGCTTCGAGAATCATGGGAAGGTAGGGGCGACGACCCAGTCGTGGTGGAGTACGTGCTTAAGCTCCTCGAACGCTTAAGAAGGGCACAAGAGTTGTCAGGTGAAGCAATGGCAAAGGCCCAGCAGAGGGCCAAGGTTTATTATGATCGGACAGCCAGGGCCCGTCGTTTTGAGGTTGGCGATGAGGTCATGATATTGCGCACATCGCTAAACAACAAACTAGACGTGCAGTGGGAGGGCCCAGCACGAATTGTTCAGAAACTGTCGGACGTTAACTACGTGGTAAGTCTGCCAGGAAAGCGGAAAGCACAGCAAGTTTACCACTGTAATCTGCTCAAACCTTATAGACAAAGGGAAGCAGTGGTGTGCATGATGGTAAACGTTCCTGAAGAGCTTCCGGTCGAGCTTCCGGGACTAGGCTCAGTGACGAACAGGGAAGACACCGGTCAAGTCATTAGTGACCTTATCAGTAAAGCACCGCTGTCGCCTGAGCAGAAAACCGAACTACACCAGCTATTACAAGAGTTTCAAGGTCTGTTCTCTGAGAGGCCTGGTAGGACTTCTGTACTTACTCATGATATAGAACTTACCTCCACAGAGCCAGTACGATCCAAGGCGTATCGGGTGTCACCCCGCCAGAGCGATATTATGGAGGCTGAGGTAAAGAAAATGCTACAGCTCGGTGTTATTGAGGCAGGTGAGAGTGATTATACCTCCCCTTTGATTTTAGTTGAGGTACCGGGCAAGGAACCTCGTCCTTGCGTCGACTACCGCAGGCTTAATTCCATCACTAAGGATCAAATTTATCCGATCCCTAACATCGAGGAGCGCCTTGAGAAAGTTAGTAGCGCTCAGTTTATTTCCACCCTAGATCTTGTCAGGGGTTATTGGCAGGTTCCACTTACAGAAGAGGCTAGTAGGTATGCGGCGTTCATTTCACCAATGGGAACATTCCGTCCTAAAGTGTTGAGTTTTGGTTTGAAGAACGCGCCATACTGTTTTTCAAGTCTCATGGATAAAGTGTTGCGGGGACAGCAAGAATTCGCTTTACCGTATCTAGACGACGTAGCGATATTCTCCGCATCCTGGTCTGAGCATATGACACACTTGCGGGCAGTGCTAACCCGCCTGCGCGAAGCAGGCTTGACAGTAAAGGCTCCTAAGTGCCAGTTAGCACAGGCCGAGGTTGTCTACCTCGGTCACGTGATTGGTCAGGGTCGTCGCCGCCCCTCTGAAATAAAAGTGGCCGCTGTGCGAGACTTTCCGCAACCGCGCACAAAGACCGATATTCGGTCGTTCTTAGGTGTCGCCGGCTACTATCAGAGGTACATCCCTAGGTACTCTGATATCGCGGCTCCCCTGACGGATGCTCTAAGAAAGACAGAGCCTCAAACAGTCGTCTGGGACGAGACGAAGGAAAGAGCTTTTAGCGCCCTAAAGAGTGCCCTAACAAGCCAGCCTGTGCTACGATCGCCAGACTATACAAAAGGGTTCATTGTTCAGTGCGATGCTAGTGAGCGAGGCATGGGCGTTGTACTGTGCCAACGGGAAAATGGAGAAGTAGAACACCCCGTCCTGTATGCTAGTCGTAAGCTGACCAGTCGTGAGCAGGCGTATAGCGCCACCGAGAAAGAGTGTGCATGTCTCGTGTGGGCCGTTCAGAAATTGTCATGCTATCTAGCCGGCTCGAGGTTTATCATTGAGACGGATCACTGCCCTCTCCAATGGCTGCAGACCATCTCTCCCAAAAATGGCCGCCTCCTGCGCTGGAGCCTCGCTTTACAACAATATTCCTTTGAGGTGCGTTACAAAAAGGGGAGTCTCAACGGTAACGCCGATGGCTTAAGTCGAAGCCCCTAACGTAGGAATCAGCCTCAAAATTGTTTGTTACTGATGTTTTTCTTCCTGAGGCAGGATTTTTTTTAACATATTGCTTTTGTTTAGTGTTTCAAAGTGATGATATGCTTTCTAGTGCCATTTTTCAATTTGTGGACGCGTTCTGAGTGATGCTAGACTACTGTAAGGAACTAGGCAGTGGTATAAAAAGGGGAAAGAGCCTGGCAGGGCTTAGTGAGGGTTGTGCCGTGCTTGCTGACTGAGCGGTTGAGTTTTCAGCGTAGTTCTAACGCTTGCCGGGAACGAGAACAAAAATGTGAACTCTCCCGAAGTCACTTTGCAGTGTCCCGTGCGAACCTGAACGAGAGAACGAGGCCTTCTCTGTGCGCTGCGCTCAAGAAACGTCAAGGGACGCCCGACTTCGGTTATGAGCATCATCGAGCGACATCCCTCCGGACAGCGGATGCAGTCCCCTGTCCATCGGGATCTCCTTTCCCCGGCGGGGCGGTCTGTTGCGTTTCGCCTGCGACACGTGGTTTTGCCGGCGCGACGGCGGCGGGGCGGCGGACATTTTGGCCCGATCGTCGTCACCGCAACACTCATCGCCAGGTGTTTCCAGGCGCGTCTGCGGCGATGCGACCGCCTAGGGATTTCGTTCCAGTCATTGTGCCCGAAACAGGCGAGGCCAAAGCAGGGATCTCCTTCCAGTTATTGGGCCCGAAACAGGCGATGCCAAAGCAGGGATCTCGTTCCAGTCATTGTGCCCGAAACAGGCGATGCCAAAGCAGGGACCATCTTCTCGTTACAGTCATTGTGTCCGACCGGCAGCGCCACGACAGTGTGCTGCGCAGCGCCACGACAGTATGCTGCGCAGCGCCACGACAGTGTGCTGCGCAGCGCCACGACCAGGTGCTACGAGATCGTGCGCAGCGCCACGACATGGTGCTACGGCATCGCTACGACAGTGTGCGTCACCATTAGCCCATTGTACATTCACGTGCTCGTCTTTTGAGGGGTTCCTTCTTGCCCTCAACTGCGAGAGTATAAAAACAGCTGCCCCCGGACGCCAAAAGGAGGGGCTCCGATTTCTTCCGTTGAGTGAAGTGTGCTCTCCCGTCTCTCTACTTCGGTCAAACCTGACCGCCAACTCTTTGCGATGTTAAAATAAACAAGTTGTTTCGTTGTTACCTGTCGACTCATGCTTTGCCGGGACCTTCGGATGCTTGCAGTTGTACCCCAGGCCGCCAGGCCAACGCTACCCTTGGGGCTTGCGACCCAGGTACAACCACGGGCGTCAGCGCCGAGTTCCCAACAGATCGTACCAGCAGTCCGATCCAAACACCTCGTAGAGGCAGGGTGATCCATTTCTCTCTCTCTCTCTCTCTCTCTCTCTCTCTCTCTCTCTCGTGTGCCACTCGAGTGAAGCGGCGTGAAATAAGCGCGAGTTGCCCGCCACCTTGACGCGCTGCCGAGACGAGCGCTTAAATATGCGTAGATACGGCACACCGCGAGCTCTCTCCGACCGCAAGGTGATCCATCGCGCAAACCGCGAGTGGTGCAGGAAACGGCCGAACGAGTTGACTCTCTCGCTCGAAGAGCGCGCGTGGGCCTCTCTCCCGCGTTCTCGACCAAACGTGGTGATCGTTCACGAAGCCAATCAATCCGCGAGGGATTAAGGCGGCCGCGCGTCGAATAGCTGCGCTTTTGGCGGCTCTCGACCACCCACCGCAGCGGCGCCGCCATGGCAGGCTCGCAGGGCGAGTGGAAAAGGCTCGTTGTTGACCGTTATGCCTTGCGCCCACACCGTCATCGAAGACCGAAACGGTAAACGGACGATCGCCAAGGTCGAAGCGGAAGGCGGATGTTATACAGCCTCCGAGCCAAGGGCGCAATGGTGCAACGGTTATCCCCGCTCACCATGGGTCGTATTTCATGAATGAAAGGGTATTCTCAGCATGGCGTGATTCGTCGTCGTTATACCTTGTTGGAAAAGAAAAGAAGAAAACGTGCGAAAAGATAGGAATCGCCATCTGCCCGATTCTTTCTTCCGGTTTGAAACACCTGAAATTTATACACCTACGAATAGTAGAACCTTCTTAGGCAGAGATAGTGTGGGAAAGCTGGGCTTAAATGTAGGGTACTGAATTTTTTTTCTATTACGTTTGCAAAGAAAAAAACGAACTCGTGGTTGTTTGACAACTGTGCTCCGTTAATACCCTTTTGTGAGCCCATCTGAGCTATTACAGTGTTTTCATTCGTGTGTGTGTGTGTGCGCGCGCGCGCGCGCGTGTGTGTGTGTGTGTGTGTGTGTGTGTGTGTGTGTGTGTGTGTGTGTGTGTGTGTGTGTGTGTGTGTGTGTGTGTGTGTGTGTGTGTGTGTGTGTGTGTGCGTGTGTGCGTGCGCACGCGCACGTGTGCGCGTGTGCGCAAGTGTGTGCGGAGAAAAGTAGGAACAAAGTAGGATAACCGAGTACCTTCCCTAAATGTACAGATTGTGAACCGTCAAGCACCATAAAGAACGGGCATCTTCAAGTGCTCTAATCAATCCTCTCAATGGGTTAAACTCTCCCTAGGTGCTCTCGTCGCTAAAAAGCAAAAATGCGCATGACTATCCCAGACCATGCGAGAAAAATAAACATGCTTACAGCGATTCTACCGGCACGAAACTTATTTACTGCAACAAGAGTACTCTAATGACTAACTGGAAACACTGCCATGTTTTTCATGAGCTCTGTTCTAATGCGCGCGTAGAATTGTCTTCATCCACTGTAACAATGCCTCACGTGCATAGCCTCCGAAATACGTGCATATTCAGACGCCGCTATAGGGTTGCTGATCCTCCCATATTTAGTGAGACAGCACCGTCGTCGGAGTATAGATGTCTCGAGTCCCGACACGACACAGTCGGGACGGCGAAATGTCCCGACTTGTGTGTGTGTGTGTGTTTTTTTTCTACTCAGTTACAATTGATACACCAGTGATCGAATTCATAAATTCTTTTCTTTTCACTTAAGCAACCTTTGCGAGGGGCTAGCCGCCTTCACCATTAATGTCCAACATCGCGATTGGCTATAGAATATGCTTCTCGAACAGTTCTAGCGTGAGAACGTTTTGGAGTATGCGGGCCCCAGGTTCCTTTCTTCTATATTATGCCGTCATAATGCCGTCGGGGACGAAGGCCGGTCCTACGGCCGACACGTCATTAAAAATATATGTCATAACGTCCGTCTTTCTTTCTTTCTTTCTTTCTTTCTTTCTTTCTTTCCTGATATATATATATATATATATATATATATATATATATATATATATATATATATATATATATATATATACCAAAATAGCAAAGCAAGTTTGACAACCCTTATTTTCCAATTTGCATTTCTATATTATATATCGCCGACGTTACTGTAACTGGTCTGTGCGAGCTGTACTTATCCTTATCAACTTTGTCTTTGTATATGACGTTGAGGTTCATGTTGTTTTCATGCAATGCAATCGGGGTGTTGTCTTCTTTAATCACATGCCCTGTTTACAGGGCATGGGAAGTAGTCACTGACACCAATTTGAAAAATTATTTCGGTAAAACGCTCCCTAAACAGCGTTTGGCAAATCCCAGCGTTAAAAAAAAGATTGCAATTGGACCTGGTCAGGAGCCCTTCAAGGCTTCATGTATGGCCACAGAACTTTCTTTTATCGTACGCATGATAGCAAGTACGTTTGTCATCTTTCTTTCTCAGGTTCATATATTTGTTCAATTTATTACACACAAAGTCGTCCCCGGATTTCAAATTTCAGCTGCAGAGGAAGCAAGCGTTCGCGTGCGAAAGAAATGGCTACAGATGGAAGCTCGTTCAAGAAGGTGCCGGCAAAAAAGAATGTGCCCACGTATGCGCTCTCTCACGAAACAAAACGTAAAGTAACCCAAGCTGTCGCCTCTGCCTAATGCCTGCTTCGGTGGAATCCACTTACGGGAGCATGGTGGATTACACCCTCGCCGGGTAGCCGTTGCCGTTGCGCCCGTTAAAGTCATTGTTCCCCATTACCACGCGGCCCATTCCCTAAAACCCGCCCGCATAGATGCGCGCTGATGCGAAAAGTCATTGTTCTTACGATCCCTTTTCCTGTATTTCCCGTCATTCTTGGACAACGAAGCTCCCGGCTCCCGTTTCGAGTTTGCTCGTCCATTTTGGAGAGCACTCACGCGACTACATCGTGCAGGGCGGCAATAGCCATAGCGTGACTTTGCGAATGCATTCACTCAGCGGTAAAAGCACGTCTCTTCCTTGCAGGCGGCTTATACTGTTTAGCGGCAGGCCCAATTTGTGCCTGCTAATGCAGAAGCGATTACTATATGGCACCAGGCGTCGATTGCAAGTGCTCACATTTGAGAATGGGTCTGTTCCGTGCTGTATAAGAGCCGCCGCTTCTTCTAATATGTCTATATGGTCTGCAGTACAATCGAGCGTCCCAATGTTTAGAGCAAGCAGGGAAGGGAAAGGTGTAGCGGGAAGACGACGGGGTGGGGAAGGGGGGGAGAGACGCGATCCGCGCACTCGTGTTCGCGCTTAACGGGCCGCCCCACTCTCGGCGCGGAGGGTGAAATTGAAGCGCTAATGGATGGAGCCCATTAATGGATTCCGAGTCTGCGCGGGCGAATTATCTGCAGGTGCACAAGACCGGGACAGTGCGAGAGCCAGAGAGAGAGAGAGCGAGAGAGAGAGAGAGCTCACGCGAGGGAATGCGTGGAACGACGACGGGACCCAGGGTGTGTTGGGGATGAAAAAAAAAAATGCAGAGAGAGTGAGAAAATCCTCGGATGGGATGCGGCGGGGTTTTCGACAGGATATCGAACAGTTCGGATTTTAAGGAGATGGCGAACTTCGTGGCAAATGGTAAATGTGTCGGCCTGATGCTGCGCGCAACGCTTAATAGCAGCGAACGCTCGTTAGTAGCAGCGCCGTCCCGTGGTGTCCGATGGTGCTTTCGACGTTGGTTTCTCGCAAGCCCCAAGACCAGTTAGCTAACAGCGCAGATGACGGTACAACTGGTATACGAACAGGATAAATGCGCTGTCCATACCTCTTCTTCCGTCTTCTTCTGATGACCGTAAGATAACTATAGCATACATTATTAGAATTCCCAAGATCAGAGACCACCGACCACGCCGAGCTACGTGATTGAATATCTGCAGTAGCAGACATGCCGAAGTCTGGGAGAACTGGCCGAAGCCTCACCCTGCCCCCTTCCACGCACGCACATTTTTCCCCTCCCGACCACAATGCCCACAAAGTGGCCACTGATGCGATGTAAATCAGGTAAGGGCGCGTCTTACAAGTGTAGCAATATTTGACGCGCGTCTTGGCTTGCATAGGAACTACCATACTAAACAGGCCAAAAAATTGTTGAGGCTACAAGGCTACGTCGGGCATTCTAAGAGCGATGATTCTGAAGAGTGATCAAAGCGCACGCTCGCGCGGGCACACTCCAGCGCTCTTCACATCATTACAAACTCGACTCGCCGCTCGACTTCGCTCGACTTTATACTGGCTTGACTTGAACCAACACTAAGCAAAAATTGTGCTCGCCCATTTTCTGTTTTCTTTTTCTTTAGCGCGCGTGCTTGTCTTTTCGTCCGGTGCTTCGTTTGCGTTGAACTTCAGAGTTTGCGTGCCTCGTTTAATTAACGACCTCCCGCTAATTAGAAACTGAATAGCGAGGAGGCAAGCGGAGAAGTATACTAATCTTTCTTTTGTTACAATGTCCTGCCCCTTGTCATCGTCGGCCTCCTCTTGCCTCCTACAAGACGCCAATGTTTGCCCAGCGTACGCTAGCGTGTTTTCCGAGTCTGTGCACGCATCAGTGACTTTCATCGTGACGTTGATTAGGGCAACGACGTCTTCTGGGCCCCCTCATTTCTTTTTTTTTCTATCCCAAAGATTTTGCTCCGCCCGAAGCAAATTGCGGCGCAAACGAGTCAGAAATTGCTCGGCGGTCTCCGACTACGTGACCATGCAGTGGCTGGATCTGAGTGGCGTAGCCACAGGCGGTAGTACAGCCCAGCTTGTTGGGTTCTCTCAAGGTAAATTTGGGACTGGTGTCGGCATTCGAGAAGGGTAATTACTTTTCTTTTTTTAACCTCCCGTGAACCTCGTTACTCCGTGTCAGTAATCTGTCGCGACAAGAAGTGGTTTCTTAAACTGCACTAAGACATATATATATATATATATATATATATATATATATATATATATATATATATATATATATATATATATATATATATATATATATATATTGCAAACGATGTCCATTTTGATACACTCGAGAACTTCGTTGCAACACCGGATTGAGCACCTCATTTTGTCTTTGAGCAGCGGCCTTTTAAACTTGCGTCTGGTTTGCTTGCCTTCTTGTATACGGACGTATGCTGCGTTCCAAAATCATGTATGTGTAATACAATCGGCCACTGCGCATATATTACACTATAGGAGCTTGCTGAATAAACAAATGTAGAGCTTACTTTCTATTTTGCTTATTCTGGACTTGGTTCATAAATCAGCAGATATGATCTTTCTAGTCAGCATACATAACATCAGCAAAGCGTGTAATTTGGGGCGGCAAACTACTTATGTTAATTCTTCACTATAGTATTCTCTTACAAATGATATGTTTAACACTTTTAGCCAAGAAATGAAACAAGTTTAAGAAATTGCCTGTGTGGGGCTTCCTTGTGTATCAGGCACCCTCACGCTACTGTTCTTGTCCGCTTCTTATTCTTTTCTTTAATTAATTCTTATTTCTTTTGATCATATTTCCATAGACTCATGTTCTTCTCCGAAGGGAGTGCCTGTCATTTGCTCCTGTGATATATGTGGTTGCAAGAATTGGTATATGATTTTTTTTAATGCTTACGCATTTCTATGCTTACCCAACGAGAAAAACCGTTCGTCCGTCACGTAAGACGATCACTTTCCAGAAAGAGCCAGCAGCAACGAGGGACTTTACCTTCATGCTGCCTGTCGCTTCGACGCGAACGAAGCAGCGAGAGCACAGCACTCACAAGCTCACGAAACACAGTGCGCGGAGCTATCAGCAGTCGGCACTCCGTCCTCATCGCAGATCGCTTTCAGGATACGGTCCGCGTGGCCGTGCCATACGCAGCCGCCGCCGGAGTACGTATGACAACAATCCGTAATGGTTCGACGTGGATGGATAAGGCGCTAAATACCGATAACGGCTTATCATGATCGGAACGTCGTCAGCGCACTTGGCTCCGCCACCTGCGCGACTTCGCTTGCGTTGTCGATGCGCCTTGCGTCGCCGTCCGCAGAAGTTCGAGTCGCCACAGCGTTGTCTTTTCTACTAGCCGGATCTAGTTTCATAACACTGATAATGACACCGGGCTGCGTGGAAATTAGCAAGTGTCACGATGCTCACGCATACTTAGACAACTTCCAGAGACAACAGTGTCTGCGTGATTTTTTTTAGATTGCATTCCGATCAGTCAGTCAGTCTGAGGGGAAGAGCGTTCCACATGGATGCTGATGGCTGGCTGAACAGCCGTTTGATATTGTAGCAGATAGATTTCTGTCTCAGGCTCAGGCGGAGTTCGCGCTATGCGTTATTGCAAGGAAGTATAGAAAGGATGTTTAAAGGAAAGCGCATAGCCGCTTTTTTCGCAATGCAATGTATTGCAGTTAATACGTTGCTACAACAGTGACAAATTGTGCGCCTTCTGGATAGTATTTGCTTTCCAGCATTTTTCGCGGTTATGCCCACGTACGAAAACAATAACAGTGCAACCAGTTGTCCAGTAATTACCGTTTCAATCACGCGATGGCCACCATATCTTTACCCAATTTGTGTACTGCGGGAAAACCAGCTTGGCAATCTTAAGAAAGGTTGCATTGCGGGAAAGTTTGTAGCAGCTGTCGGAGACTGCCACACAGTGGAAGCGGTACGTGCGGTTGGCGGCCTTCTGTTTGCATCCAGCTTATACTATAGCACCACCGAAGGGCATGTAGAGAGTTCCACATAACATCAACGGCATGCTTTCGCAGTGTCAGGAAAGACAAAGGAGTCCATTTTTGCGCATGGTCGCACTTTTAAAGCTAAGTTTTGTTTGCCTACTTTCCCGAGTTTCGCGTGTCTGCCGGACTGCTTGGTGCTTTTGGGTCTGTCGCTATCTCGGCGGATACATTTGTGTGGGTCGGGCACTGTCTCGGTAAGTATAGATATCGATATATAGGTGCGGATGTTATATGAGACTACCGGCGACGTGGCTTATACAACTCTTGTATGACGCCCAAGTATGTAGATAATAGTTATATTATTATTATGTTAAAGTATAAAGGCGTGAACATATAATGTCGGCAAATGTGCATCTATAACGCACACAAATCTGTTAAATGAATGGTGAGTTATATTCAACAATTTCTCGGATTTACTTTATTTTCCTTGGTTTATTCACAGAATATGTGTATGCCTCTTCTTGGTCCTCTAGAATGGGCATGTCCCACAAAAATTCCTACACAAAACCTGACCATCTGATCTCGGCTCACAGATATGTCTAAATCACATCAACTTGTTAACAGAATGGTGAATTATGTGTCGTGAATTCTTTGATTTACTTCATTTTGTTTTATTTAGCCATTCGGTATGTGCCCTTGGGAATGTGTCCGTTCTTGGTCACTCCTCCAAAATGAGTATACCCCACTGTGACACGAGAGATGCAGAATCTCTATGTGTTGCTTGATACGGGACGTACCTTTCTTTTCATGCACCTGTTATCACCATTCTGCTCTCAAAGCTTCATAAGTCGCCTTTTTCCATATGACGTCTCTGCCTGTATCCGCTTGAATTGGAGTTTGCGTATGGGCATAGCTTCTGAACGATTCATGAGTGCTATAAACATAGACATTGGATGAAAATAAGCTTGTGGCATTTATGGTGGACAAACAAAAACATTCCACGAGATTGCTCGTTGCATAGAATGAAAGTAAACAAAATTCTTCACATTGCGATTAATTTTAAAGCATTTAGTTAACCTCTTTCCCAAAGCTTCGTTTCACACATATTCCAACCTGTGCGTTGGACCTGTATATTTGTTTCGGTTGTTATTCTTTGAGCATTCCATTCCGTTATAACATGTCGTCATTAAACTTACGATGCAGCCAGCTGCAATTACAAATTATTATCGTTTCTTTTACTTTTAGCTTATATTATTTTTATTAAGTCTGCCGCAATTATACGGCATTATCAATACTTGAGACTTCACGTTTAGACGCTAAATAATGTTGTTTTAGACAGATATAACAGGCACTAATAAGATCATTTATACCTTAAGCTCGTATAAATGGGCGCCAGACACTGTCCTTTAGGCATGTATAGGCTTAAAAATAAGAACTTCCGGTGTGTGTGCATCTGAGAATAAATTACGATTTTCTAAGAAATGCAGCCCACTGAACCCCAGTTTTGTGAAATAACCTTGATTTTCTAGATAAAATGTAATGAGGCCACGTTGGGTAGGTTACATGAGTTATCTGAAACATAATGGGACTAGATACCATGAAAAACAAAGTTGTGAAAGCAGTGACAAACAAGTGCCATTTCAAAACTTTCGGGTTTCTTGTATACGGCCTCTTTTGCCTGCGTTTGTTTCTATGCAGAAAGGGAACGCTCCACATTCATCGAAGTTATAGGTGCACACATTTGTACCGCATTTCCTGGACTATATTCCACGCCAGATGTATAGTCAACAGGGGCTAATTGAGGTTCCAAATAAAACGGTTTTCTTACATAGTCATCACCCGATATATAGACCGCAGGGAAAAACTTCGACCGAAACTAGGTATTCTCTTTTTCCTTTTATATTTCTGTTTTTAAGAGCGTCTGCAACCGGTAAAACAAATCACTTTCGTCGGGGCTGCCAGCACAAAAATCAAGCATGTTGGATTCAACGAACGCCTTCTCAATGTCGTCATTGCCTTCAGAATCTTCATTTCTTGCACACGCTCGACTTCATTGAGCTTGAAAAATGCCGTCAAGGCTCATCTTCCTTTCGGTGCCGTCAAAACTGCTCTTGTGTTTTAAGCATAAGTGAAGCCCCTTATAAATGCCCTTAGTATCTTGCAACGAGGTTTCGTCCATGCGCTCACGAGTCGAAACACTTAAAAGCAGCCGCATGAAGTGTCGCGAGCAGCATTCGCTCACATATCACGAGCTGCCACTACGAGCTGGAAACTGTTGCTATAGTGCGCCACGACGATCATTTCGGAGCTAACTTCGCTATGTGTGATTTAGCCACGGAAAATAAGTATGCAGGTTCCCTCTGGCCTCGTTATATTCAAGCGCGCCTCCGGTGTGAGGAAATAAGATTATGTATTTGAACTTCTAAAATTCCATAGCCCCTGGGCTATGGTATGGAAGAATACGATAATTCGGAAGGTTGAATGGTCCAACGCCGTCCGAAAATCCAGAATGTTTTCCGGTCAGAACCTTCGACGGTTACTTTGGTAACGAAAACCCCGGGATTTTTCGCCCAGACAGACTGAAGCCTCGAGCTGACTCTATCTGCAACAGGGCCATTGAGGATGGTGGCGAACCTTTCCTGAACGTCCAGAATGAGCCCCCTCCCCCCCCCCCCCATTCCGGGTCAGAGCTGCGGCCGAGCACTAAAGTTTCTCGACGATGTCGGCTAAAAACGTGAAGTGATCGCACAAGTACTATGCTAAGTCACCTTCAGCTGTATCGTCGCATAACGCAGTTTGAGGCCTTCTCAAAGCGGTCATCTTCTCTAATCGCTTGTCATCTTCATAACAAGTGTTATTGGAACCATAGCGTTTAGGTGACGCAGACAAAGAAGAACGACGAAGAAGGGCGCCCAGTCTTGTCTTTCTTCCTTGTTCACGCCCCCTAAGCGCTATGGTTTTGATGCCTGTTTCAAACCAACTAGCACAAAAGCCTCTACATCCTGTAATAACAGCCTGTAAACCGCCAAAGCCCTTGTGGTAATATTCGGCTTCCTTGACGCAAGTTTCCCGGTGGATTATAACATTACAAACATAATAAGGCTAAGATAAAACAACGAAAAATACATTCTTGGGGTTTTAAAATATAATGTAAGCCCCAACATCGAAATAAACTTATAGGCACAATGAAAGTGCAACTAAATAGTTTTATGGACATACAGTTTGTGCTTATGCGTTAAATAATCACGATAAGGACGTAAGAAAAAAAAAATAGACATTTTATCTGAAGTTCCGGTCTCTAATCATCACTGTTACCCTATGTCATCTCTACTGCAGAACGGAGGCCTCTCCCGGCGACCTCTAATCCGTGTACTGCGTCAGCCTGATCCTTCCGTACGACTGCAATTTTTTTTTTATTTCACCACTCCGTTTAATCCCCCTCCGTATTTGACTTCGTTTTGCTCTACGCATTGCGTAACGTTTATGCGACTATATTTATCTCCCTTAACCTCAAGTATAGAATATCAGCGTGTGGTCGCCAATAAATCAAACGCTTGACCCTGTAGCTTCCTGTGGCGCATGTTTCGTGTGCGCTGTCGCAATGCGAACAAATACCAACTTCCACAGATTACCATATTAAAGCGGTGCTTTCTTTTTTCTTTTTTTTTTTTTTGCCTGCTCTGTCGGGTTCTTGCGTGGATATTCGGTACCTCGCCGAATAAGATGGACCAATCCTGGCGACAGTGCAGTAGCAAACTGAGCCGACCCTGGAGACAGATTCATGAAAACTGGGCTGACCCTGAATTAATGCGTAATTAAAGACTGTCTGTTCAATAATGAACAGCAGGAAACGTAGGCCCTCGAAGAGCCGGCTATCCCATTCGTTGCGACTTAGTGGGCCGATCATGGCATCATCACACCTTGTGCGTCCTGGAAAGGGTTAAAAATGCGATACGATTCTGAAGACCATGTAACCCGGACAGTCATGATTATGCTATCGCGTTACAGTTGCTCAGGCGTTGCGTGCTGACCTATCTTTTCTGTGCCTTTCTCCGGGTTTGCTGTCGGTGTCTCGTTCTAGCGGGGTGTTCTCCCGCACAACTGCAGTGTGGGAAAACATTCACGTAAGTTTGAAATAGTACACAGTTGCCCGTATCGTGTGTCTTTATTGCATAGCAGTTAATCGAAACGATTCAAGATAGCTTTGCTTAACGTGGATTCCAACGATTGCGTTGGATCCGAAGTGATTTTTTTTTAAACCGATGACCTGTGCCCTACGTCTACGGTGTTAAGAAGTGTTGTCACAAACTATCGCCATTGTGTTGCGTGTGCAGTGGTGGGGGGCTCCATCGGCCCATAGTCGGGCCACCGCTCGCGTCACCTTTTGAGCGAAGGAGCGCCGCTTGTATTTGTGCCCTATTGTTTGCCAAGCATACATACCGAGAAATAATTAAAACCCACGTCACACACCGAACGCCCACGAAGAGACGACCTCATCCAGAAAGCGTCCGCATGCAGCCGCCGCCGCCAGCGGGCGGGCCAGCTGAACGGAGAGGCCGCCGCCTGCTTCACCGGCGTCGCTGCTAGAGGCCAGGAGGCCGGGAAGCCAGCCAAGCCGACGAGGGGAAAGGCCGCAGCAGCGCACCTTCTTCGCTAGCGTCGTCGGCCATGCAGACGCGGCGTCGCCCTCCCTCGCCCCCGTCCGTTGCCGCTTTGGGCAGCCGCCGGGGAGGAGGGGCTCCCGCGTGCCTCGAGGCGGAGCAGCGCGGCACCGGTCGTTTGTTTTGGAGCCTTTGGGTCTGTCATCTCCTCGGTACTTAATAATCATCGCCCTCCTTGCTCTATCTCTGCCTCCTCCCTCCCCCCTCTTTCCTCGCTCTCCTATCTCCTCTCTTGTGTCCCCCTCTGTCTGCCCTCCCTCGCCTTTCCTTGCCTCATCATCACCGTCTGTGCTCGCCTCGCATCGCCGCCCCAGCTGTGCCGTCGCCACCGCCACTTTCCTGCTTTTCTTTGCCTAGTTTTCTTACTTTTAAGGTGTGCGCGTGTTCTTTTCTCTCTCGATGCAGCGCTCCTCTTTTGAGAGGTACTCTTGTTTCACAATACGCGCTGGTCGCTTTGTGTTTCGCATTGCCTAACCCTATTCGTACCTCTTGTTACTCCTTCGTTCGTCCAGGAGCTTCGTCCTTTCTTTCGTCCTTTCTTTCTTTCGTTTTCCATTGACATTTTCCTGTCGGGCACGCGTGGTCTGGTGTCTTATGCACGTCTGCTTTCCCTATTATGGTGCCGACGGGGTCTCGGTTCTTTAGACGATCCGTTCGACCTGCCATGAAGAGTTGCGCAGCTGCATACGTTCGGGAAAGCATCGGCATTACGTGGGATGAGCCCTTGTCCGTGTTTCCCAACCACCTTAGGGGCAACTGCCCTGAGCGAAAGAACATGCCGAAAGAGAAAAACTTAGAACCGAGAGCGAAACGGGGCACAGACACTGCAAAGTACGAGAGGCAGGACTGTTAAATGAACGACGCGGACAACATGGGCCGGCGACGCACACGCCGCGCCGCAGGCTTGCTCTTTGCTCGCTGAAACCAGTCGCGTTGAGCAAACACGAGAGTGGAGGAGGTGACCAGCGTTTTCGAATGGAGGGATGGCAGAGGGTGATTAGAGAAGGAGAGCAAAAATGAGAGAGAGGAGCGCGAGTCAGGTGGCTCCATCCGTCGGAGAGCTCGGGAACGTGATGCGGTGGTGGTCGCAGTTTTTTGCTCACTGACAGCGGCTTTACGACTAACTTCACGTGACATGCTGTTATGTAGGTTCTTAGAGATTATCGCCCTAAATGTATGTACATACGCAGCCATGTGGGGAAACGCATTACTACAGGAGATATGTGAAATCATGAACGTTAGTCATGACTCACATCAGTTATACCCAATTGAACACTAACACAAATCTGACAAATTAAAATAAGCAGCCAATTACTGACAAGCACATTTATGAACTGCAGGGATAATGCAACTTCGCTTCTTTAGACTCAACAAAACCCTAGCGGCACAGCACATTTCAATGTCAATTCATATTGTCAAGTGCTCTCTTACTACCTTGAAAAAATACTTCCTTGATCAGATGCGAGGACACGTGATTACATCAGCAACTTCGTGAATGTGGAGAAAAATGTCAACTTTCCTGGTTTGTCCAGATAAAAGCCACCTCCCCCCCCCCTCTTTTTTTTTTTTTGCCTATACACATGCATATTTGTTTAACATAACGCCGTGGCTCCACGTTCCCTTTTCATCTTGCATTGCCACTTCATCTGGTGTAATTTGAAATGTACTACATATTTACATATTGCCGCCGGTGACGATTCAGCTGTACGTTTCACACGTATCAATCATCGCGAAGACCGGTGGCAACAAAAATGATTAAACGCGTGTCATACAGTGCTACCTGCATCTAGCTTATGGTGTACTACAGACGAATAGATTATCGTTCCTGGTTAATTTTTCTAAAGCATGAAAGTTTTTTGTCCGCACCGATCCTGAGTAGGTTAGTTGTGCTTAGCGGTGTGCATTAAGGCCTGATTGTGCAGTAGTGAATTAGTTGTCTGTGGAGTGTAATGTGTTCAAATTGAGCCTGGTGAAAACAGCGTTTTAGAGCCCTGGTGTCAAATATCTTACATAGTGTACATCGAATATGTGGCTTTTCGTGTCCGGTAAATGAGAGGAGTGACAAAGCTTTGCTGAAACGCCCTGCTGACAAGGAAACATTACCTGATACGTATACTTTAACGACATCCTAAAAAAAGACGAAAACAACGACAACAACGATATGCATATCTAATGCACATTTTGGCATCTATGCGAGACAAAGCTTAAAGTGGTTAATGAAATACTTTACAGCTAATAGCGAGGTGTGCAATTTCATTTACTATCATCCATGCAACGAGCGATATCTTAGACTTTTTTTTCTTTATCCACCACAAAGGTATTACACAAGTTTATTGGCATCCAATTTTTATGTTTATGGCCACTGCATCGTTCGAAAGTCGTGCCGGAACGAAAACTCTAATTCAGGCGGATGTACGGTGTGAGACGTATACAAGCAGTGCTGTCAGACGGACGAAGGTGGTGTATGACGCTTGTTTGGGAGCACAATGGTGATAACAGGTATATGCACAGAAAGGTACGTCGCGTATCAAGCAACACAGAGATTCTGCACCTTTTGTGTCACAGTGGGGCATACTCATTTTGGAGCAGTGACCAAGAACGGACACATTCCCAAGGGCCCATACCGAATCGCTAAATAAAACAAAATTAAGTAAATGAAAGAATCTACGATACATAATTCACCATTATATTAACAAATCGATGCGATTTAGAGGTATCTGTGAGCAGACATGAAATGGTCAGGCTTTGTGTAGGAATCTTTGTAGGACCTGCCCATTCTAGAGGATTGACCAAGAAGAGGCATACATACATATTCGGTGAATATACCAAAGAAAATAAAGTAAATTCAAAAGATCCTTGAATGTAATTCACTATTCGGTTAACAGATAGGTGTGCTTTATAGATGCCTATGAGCTGTCATTATATGTTCGAGCTTTATGCTTTAATATAGTAATTAATATAATTATGATCTGCATACTCAGGCACCATACAAGACCTGAAAAAGCCACGTCATTGATAGTCTCATGTAACCTACGCATATATATATATATATATATATATATATATATATATATATATATATATATATATATATATATATGTATAAACAATCAACCGAAGTAGTGGCCGACACACCGACACAGTAGTTAGACAACCACACGAAACCCGGGAAACTAGGTAAAGAAAT
The DNA here is from genome assembly GCF_050947875.1 of Dermacentor variabilis. Taxonomy (NCBI): domain Eukaryota; kingdom Metazoa; phylum Arthropoda; class Arachnida; order Ixodida; family Ixodidae; genus Dermacentor; species Dermacentor variabilis. Next base: position 37,532,353 of record NC_134570.1, on the reverse strand, counting down.
CATCGCGAGGCAGCATTATTTATGTTCTTTTTACACTGCAAAAGCAGGTTGCCAATATTATAAAACCAAACATATTTCGCGTTTTTATGCTTGGACAAAAGCAGTTCTGTGAATCTCTACAACATTTGTAAGCACGCATTCGGAGAAAGAGAAGGCAGAAGAAAAATAAGCTGCATGCAAAAGCCACTTCTAGTCTTTGAAGAAAAATAATTCTACAACGGCAGTTTCGTCACCTGGGAATAACATTTATAATTCTTAGTATTCCTACGTAAGAAGCGCTATACTCTTGAGTACCTACTTTCAGGAATGTTTGCTTTATCTGAGGTAGTTTTCATGCACTGCAAACAAAACTAATGCCACATGGGAGTAAGCCGCTTGTCCCGAATCTCATTCCTGTTTCTGTATTTTTAAAATTTTTTTATACTACGTATCAGTCGGGTTAGAAATTTACTCCCCTGCTGATCGTGTTTCTGCATGTAAAAAGGGGAGTATTTTTTTTTTCTTTTCTTCATCCATGTGAAGTTTGTTGGAGAGGATAGCTGGACCATTTTTTTACTCCCCTCACGAAGTTGTTGGTGGCTATTCCTGATAATTATTCCTGGGAGCTCACCTGTCGCGGCGCCAAGTACCGTGTTTCCGAGAATATGTCGGCTCATCTTGAATCGCTGGAACCATGTTTCCTCGTAGCGTAGGAGGAAACAAAGACGACAAAACGTTGCGATGGCGGGCTTGCCACGGCAGCTTCGTTGGAAGTGAAGCAGGCGTACTATTTGCATGCACGCGTAAACAAAGAACTGCGGCCATGCTCCGTACACAGCTTTCACTGTCAGCCAACTGATAATTATAAATTGTTTAGTTGTGCGCCCAAGAAAGCACTTACAGGATCCGCGCTGCCGTACGTCGACCCCCGCTAAATTCAACACAACAATACTTTTGGCCGATGGGCCACCATGCAAGCACTGCAAAAATGTTTACACGCGTGAGGGTGTTTTCTCATAGCACTGGTCAGGGCCTTACTGTTAGGGCGCAACAAAAATTTATAGAGGCCGACGAAGGAGCTCTAATTAGACGTGCTACGACAAAATACGTAGTTTAAAACTGCGTAATCATTCTGACAGCCTTCGGCACACAGAAATATCTGATAAGAGAGTTTCATAACCCTCCCTCTAAAATTCTCTGGCCAAGTGTACCGCTGCGACGTGCACTTGATTTTGTCGTAAAACGCCCCATTTGTGGAGCTTGTTTACTATTGTCGTATTGACACCATTTATTTAACAGGGATAGGCGGGCTAGTTGGTGGTCGATATTGGAATGCATCATGTAACCGCGCAAACAACAAAGGAGAAAGAAGGAAACACACAGGACAGGCACCTGTGTGTTTCCTTCTTTGTCCTTTGTTGTTTGCGCGGTAACATGATGCATTTCAGTATTGACACCAATAACTTTATGGGGTCTTTTCTTTTTTTTTCATTTGCGGCCAGCTTAAGGCAAAACTCATTTTAATGGAATACAAATGCAGTCGCCCCCCTGCTTTTCAGAGGCTCATTTTCTGATGCGCTGATTTATTCTGACGTGTACCAATAGCAGTACTATTCTCTCATAACATCAATGGATAAAGACAACTGAAATGTGGGCATCCGTTTTGTGAATATATCATTAATTTCTTTTTCTCTTCATCCGCTTCTCTGTGGCGCACACTTTTCTTCCTTTGACTAATATAACAGTTTGCCTGTTTACAGTGTCCCAGATAACAAAGGCTGCAATTTGTTTGGTACATTTCACTAACATTTGCTGTTTTTTCTCAACTGCTAAAGCTGACAAGTCTGCGAATGCAACTTAAACTATGATAGTACGGAAGCGTAGAATAATGAGAGAAGTATCTTTTGTTTGGATTAATGACAATAGGAAAAGCGAAAGTCTGAAAAGTGAAAACGGGACAATTTTATTGGTTGGAAAGAAGCGACGACAGTGGCATCCCAGTAATAATAGATAAATTTACGGGAATAGAAACAAACCAATGCGAGGAAAACCGATATTGTCTCCTTATCAGTGAGACATTCACACACATCTTGATAAATAATGCTTCATAGTCAAAGAACCCAGGTAGAAGCAGGCAATCTTTTGGTGAAAAAGGAGAGAGAGAGAGAGAGAGAGAGAGAGAGAGAGAGAGAGAGAGAGATGGAGAGAGGGAGGGAGGGAGGGAGGGAGGGAGGGTAGTAAGGTTAACCAAATGCGAGTCGAGTTTCCAGTTTGCTACCCTGCACTGGAGCGGGGAAAATAGGGGTCGGAAAGAGGCCAAGAACAGGGAGGAGAAAGAAATAGGAACAGGTAACAAAAAAGGCGTTCAAATTCCAGGCGTTCGCACAGGCGGATGGATCTCAAGAAGTGCAGTATAGCGCTTGCACGGCCTTTCGATGTGATCTTTAGTCTCGTCGATGTTGAAAAAGGAAAGCTGATTGAACAAAGCAGTGGCTTCAAACATACCTAACAACATACCTGAAACCAACCTGAACGTATCTAAGAACATATCTCGAAAGATACCTGAGGAAGGAAAAACAAAATATTGAAAGCAGCGAACTCTTGACACCCGGGGCTACTGCGCTCAGCATAACGAGCGAACATCCGTTTTATCATTTTTATGGCTGCCATAATGTAGGAAGAAGAAGATAGAAAAAAAAGGAGAGAACAACATCAACCATTCAGCCATCCTCGCACATCACATTGTAAGTTTTTTTTTTTTTCCTGCGTCGCCAACTACACCTACAGAAAACTTCGCATCTCAAGCGTTAGATAGTTATAGAAAACAGCTCCAGAGCAGCCGTTAACGTTACGACCTCTTAGCTATCCGAAGTTGCCCGCCGTTGCACATTAGGGAGGACGTGCTGCGCGTAGTATCCGCCATCATAACGCGTGCAGTACAAACTATTCCCTCGTATATATATATATATATATATATATATATATATATATATATATATATATACTCCATAGTACGCTGCCCGATGCTCGTCCGAGGCCCTTCCAAAGCCAATAACTGTCCAGGTTTGCACACATCGCTCCTCTGAGCCTCTCGTCGCCGTCCGCTCACCCTTCCCTATCCTTTTCCCTATGCTGCCCTTCTCGACCTCTTGAACGCTCCCAACTTCGCTGTCGAGCGCTTCAGACGCGTTACGACCCCAGGCTCGCACACCGCGTCGCTCGCATGCAGCAGCCGCGCCGAGGCCGACACACTCTGCTGCGCAAGGGCCGAGCCCTCATGACCGAGGGTTCGTGCGGGGGGAGAAGCCCGACGCGAACCCGTGCTGCCGACGCCGCGTCCTCTCATTTGGCTTAACCCATGAAGCCAATTTAATGGGCCGCCTTTTCTCCCCAAGGGGGAAGGTAGGGGGGGGGGGGGTCGTAATATACAGCGCGCGCGCGTTGCTTCGAAGGACGCACTCCTTGCATGAGAACCCGAAGGAGTGCGCCGGGTCTCACTCTTCCTCTCATTCTGTCCCTCTTCCTTTCTCTCGCCTCCAACGTCTGTCTACGCAAAAGTTCAGTGCAGTCAGGACCAGCTTTCACTGGCTTAAAATCGCAGTTTCCTAAAAAAAATTTGGGGGGGAACTTCGGTGCTATATATAGTGTCTACTAGAGCTGCAAGTATATGGTGGTTCAGCGAGCATGGCGAGAATGGGTAATATGTCGACTCGAGTGAAATTTGCCCTTTTTATTTCGAACGATTGGCTCACGTTCAACAAAATATCGCATGTGTTATAAATGCAATAATTCACAATGATCATGCATGTGCATTGAAACTTATGCCATTCATGCGTTTAGAACAAAAAGTATGGTTTATTACAACTTTGAAAAAGATAAAGCACAATAAGTAACGCGTCAAGAATGTCTCATGCTTATCTACGGAGATTAGACAAGTCGATCTCTGCTAACCGTAATTTCCGTGGTATCTGAACGATCGCAGCGCCATAATTCCCTCTAATAATTTTGTAGAAAGCTCTATGATTGAAGACATTCCTGTCTGGCTTGTCTAGCTGGCATGGGTGTCGTAAGGGCTGTCATCGAAGGCCTAGTGTCTGATAAAGCTAACGTGCGCCCATCGAAGAAAGTCGACTCTAAACATAAATGGGCATTGAGGATGATTATAAAGTTTATAGCTTGATCAGTAATATTGCACTTCTGAAATTCCAAAATGTCCAGTCTTGTCTTCAGCGGAGAGTCGATTAATACAGAAAAGAGACAGAAAGCGGAGATGCGTACAACGAGGCGACTTTGAGGTCCTTGCACACGCTGTTAACTGTTTCCCAATAAGCATTGATTGCGTTGCTTTGTGAAAGGACTAAAGACTAGATCAAGCGAGTTTAGTGAACATTTCCTCCAGATAAACGGCTGAAATACGCGATAACACTAATATTCGTGGTGTCACGCTGATGTGCACATGCGCTGCACCTTCAGCGCGAAATTCAGGAAGGGATAAACTTTGACGTTGCTAATATTCTGTACAGTTGGTTGCAACCAAATAATACAGTGGCAAATACACCGCTGTCCAGTTAAAAAAAAAAAAAAAACGTTCGTACAGATCCACCAGTCAATTATGTCTGCCCATTCCTGTGACGTCAGGGAAGGTCGTAAATAAACACTGCGAAAGCGGAACGCAGATGGGCAGGCGAGAAGGACATAAGAACTTGTGTCCCTCTCTCCTATCATTCTTCCGTGCGCTGGTGTGCTGTTTTTACAATGTATTGCCAACTGTAGCGCAGTCACACACCTTGTCGCTGACATGGCAAACGTCACTCAATATCAGCGCCTCCCGGGAATTCGGTGTTGTGGGTGAAGCTTGTACTGAATTCTCAGGCTGTGACCGAGTTATGGTAACCAACCTTTCCTCGCCGAATAAGTGCAGCCAGTTCTATATGTACAGAGCACTTTACTTACCTAAGCTTGTTTAGTGTTTCTGTTTGGTGTCCCTTAATGACTTATCCGCATAATTTGTTGTTTATGTGGAGGTGGTCGCTACTCGTTTCGCAAAAACAGAGGTTCACCGGCGCTGCACGCAACTTGTTCAGCAAAGTTGAGCACAGGGATGGCACGGGAAAGAGAGGGTGCGCGGGCAGAAGTAAGCAAAGTCCACACGACGTGGAAGGAAGTTGGGAAAACTTCAACGGGGCTGTGGATAGCTTGCTAAGGAAGGAAAGAAAAGGAAACTCCTCACGACGAAATTGCAGAGGCCGCTGTCTAATTAGGCGGGCCATTACAAAACGGCCATCTAGTGCGAGGCGCCCTACGCTTTGCCAGAAGGCGGACATTACGCGCGGCGCTTGTGGCCCCTGACTCTGACCTCTCGCAGCGCCTTGGCAGTTTCAGACAACGCTGTTCCAGCGCTCTTTCTCTTTGTTTTTGTTGAACGTGCGCACGGCAATGAAAAAAACAAACGAGATTTTATAGAGGAAAGTCTAAGATGCTATACTCTGTAAAAGTCTATACGGATTGTCTACAGAGACATGTTGGCAAGATTATACTATTTTTGTCGAATATAAGTAGGCGTGCTCCGAACGACCCGCTCGTGTGTATACAGGTATACACAAGTGTATGCACAGCAACAAACGAAAATAATGTTCTTTTTGTCGAATCATTTTCATGAGGGAGCAATGTCAGAACAGAGTAGTATTAGTTGCCTCTCTCATGTGTGCTGCTAGTTATTTAACGTTTGCATTTTTCTTACACATGTACCCTCTTATAGCCACCAACAGTGGACCAGCGCAACCATGCACCAACATCGTTAGCGACAAAGCTATAACTCCGGCGCAAGCGATAAAAGACGCAACCGCTTTCACGCGGCGCTCGTTGACATGAACTGGTTTTCTAGCGACGCGAATGGCTTGCAGCTTAAGTTAACGACCTGGTACCGATCCGTAGTTATTCCTGCACTATTAGACTCCGAGAGTATAACAAGCAGAAAAAGAAAGTTAAATTCTGGGGTTTTAGGTGCCAATCCCGCGACATGATTATGAAGCACGCCGTAGTTGGATTTGATTGGATAAACTTTATTAAAGGTCCTGCAGAACGCACGTCAGCGCGCAGTGGGCGTCTCACGCAGGGACCGACAGGGAGTATCTGGCGGCCGCTTCACGGGCCTGCGTATTGGGACTCCGGATTGATTTTGACCACCTGAGGTTCTTTAACGCATACACGATGCACAGTACAAGGGCGTTTTTGCATTTCGCCCCCATAGAAATTCGGCCGCCGCGGCCGGGATTCGATCTCGGGCCCTCGGGCTTGGCAGCCATATACTACGCCATCACGGGGGATAGCAAACAGGAGCCAGCGTTGACAACCGAAACTGACCCAACTTGTATCTCGCTCACAAAAGAGGAGAACCGAAGTAGCGAACCATAGGGGCGAACACACACGTACACGCACACACAGACACACACACGCACCTTATTGCGGCTGTGTGACTAATCTCTCGGCGCATGCAACATACGGTTGTTTCTCAACCACCAACCATTATCAGAGGCGTCCTCGTAATCTTCTTCGATAGACCACCCCTCAACAACCACTGTATATAGCTCGAGCTTAACTCTACCGGAGCCACATATTTCTTATGGGCGCGCACTGCAGAGCCAAGTATGGCAGCGTCGGCAGCAAGTTGGCGCCGGTGGATGCCATTCACTTCCGCACTTTTAAACGTGCTCCCTGTGCGGTGGGTTGCGCCGCTGCCGTGCCGATGCGTTTAGGGTGAGAGCGAGCAGGGGCAATGATACACGGGGACGGGTCTCGGCGGCAGCAGCGGTGGGCGCTCCGCGCGGCATTGCGGAGCGGAGCGTATCTGATGCGTGTCTTTCTACTTCTCACGAAGCCGGGAGGGGGAAGCCGGGCGGCCGTCGATGAGGCTGATTGCACGAACCCGCTCCATTCGCGTAGTGGAACTTCCTTGATCCACCTACTGTGACGCCTCATTCTCATAGTGCACAGACTGAAATAGAACCGATCTCTCAGGGCCAACTGAGTTGTGCTGTTAAGTGCAATTTTTTTTTTTTTTTACTTGCGCTGTGTAGACATATTTAACGGACGAGGAAGCATGAGAGAATGCACCAACTAAATCCTTTTCATCGCTTTCGAACCTAGAGACGAACTTATTTGGACTATCGCAGGAGGCGCCACCGTCGCCGGTTATCAATGAGCGTGTGGATAGGGCTATTATAAAACTTTCAGAGGAAGCTGCAAATGAGAAGGCGCACGGATGCGGGTAACTGGTCGTAGCAATGTGTTACCTTCTTCTCTTACGTGCGTCGGCGTACGGTTAGTTTATTTATCATTGCCCCACTCGTTACTCGTGTAAAGTTCCTGTGAATGCGATAAAAAGCTCTTGAGACAGATAGTAAAGCAAGACGGACAGGCATGCAGGTCAGCCAGTGCTGCACCGATGGTTGCAGCTGGTCTCTTAAAAAGTGGGAGAGAGAGATTTATTTGTGAACAAATGAATAAAGTGTATTAGCCTAATCCGGTCTCCTACTTAACGTTATAAAGAGGAAAGAAGTGGTCAAAGGTAAGGAGAAAGAAATTTAGCCGCAATCATTGCGCGCGCTCACACTCTTGAGCGTGCACCACTATTTTAGGTTCGTTCGCATGCATCCGCTGTTCTTATAGGAATCGCCACGGTGTTTCGACTAAATTGTGTAAAGATGACGCATGAAAGTGCTTACGAGATATCATCGTAATAAAATGCACAGTGCAACCATAAGTACAGGTATTGGGGACCCCACAGAATATTTTAAAACTGAAACTGACGCCCAATCGAAATCAAAAGTAAGCGTAAGTGCAGAGGAAACTTCTTCAGGACTGTTGAGAGCCAGAATATAAGTAGGCAGGTATTTATCATGCTGCGTCACTTTTTTTCCTCTTTGAGTCTCGGTCTAGCTGACTGGCTTGATCTATGTACAGTAGATGAACTGATATTGAGATTCCTGTTTTTCTGCTGGGTAAACAGCAAAGTGAACCGCCAAGGTTGAAGGCGACCACGGCACGCATTCGTAAATATGAGTGGTTCGTAAATCTATATAGATGCGCCTACTAAACGCGATAAAGAACATAAGCGGCAGCAAGTCATCGTCAAGCAGCTCTTACGAAGAAAATGTTTTATTAATCTGGTTTTGATAGTGATAATGGAGAAGGACCTATAAAGACTGGCAGAGCTGAGAGACCAGATATCTTTAGGGCAACATGTGCGCTTTAAGTTAATAAGAAAGGGTGCAGGCGCTTCTGGCCGCGTAACTGACGCACTTTTATTGCGCTGGCGTTCACCACAACAACGAAAGTATGCGGTTTCGGTTGATTCAGAGGCGCAGATTGCAGTGACCTTGTAACACCCGGCAGGTATGGTACGGCGGTGGAGGTATAGTGAGAGAGACGAGTCGCCGCAAAGGTAAACAACGAGGTATTTGTGCAGCTGTTTGCTCAAGTGGTTCTATTTTTAAGCACCTAAACTTTGCTCCACCCAAGCTCATGGCTACCTCTTTTAAGTGCGTCGCCCCACTGTTCCCTCGGCCCCTGCAAACGCCGTTGCACCACTGGAACGGTGGCGGTGACATTACGCGGTAGAGTACCTGCTCCTCGGAGCGAATTCGGACGCAGTAAGGGAGTGCAGGAACAGGCTTTCAGTAGACGGAGTAGCCGAGACGATTAATGGCGGTAATAAAAGGATTCTCTGATATGGTACGCGTCGGAGCAAAGAGGACGGGGTGAAAAAATAAAGGGCAAAGGCACCATGCCTTCGTCGTCGTCGTGGGGGCCCGACACGCGGCCGCACACGTTGAACCAGGGTTGCCCGACCTATCGCCACCGAGCATCGCTTGCACGCAGCACTCTCGGGGAGATGGCACCGCGCGATACGTATCCGCTACTATATACCCGGGCCGCGCGCGAGTCGGTGCGGCACTCTCGCGTGTGTGTGCGCGCACAGACACACGCAGGCTCACCCTGGAGTCTGCTCCACTTGGGCGCTCGCCGTGCCCGGCGCGGTGTGCTATTATTACTGCGGCACGGTTGGTCGTGTTCGCCGAAACTGGGCTCCCGAAGGCGTGTGCGCGAGACTGCGGCGCAAGCGTGCGCGACGGGATATATGGCAATGCACACGCGATGTCGCTGTTATAACAGTTGGCTAGATGTATATAGTTTGCGCGTCGAGTCATAAACGGTTTGCGTCTGGCCCGTCTAGGTAGTTAGGTTGCGAGCATCCTCGGAGTTCGCGGGCGTACCGGCTCGACCTGAACGCTTCGCGTCATAAATATTTCCGTCCTGGGTGATAGAGCGGCAAAGTGACGTAGCAAATGCAACGGGGCACGGCTTGTCCGTGAATGCCTGCGTCGACGGATCATTTGAGTCTCCTTTCTTTTTTTTCTTTTCGTTTGCGGCTACAGAACTGCGAGTGTACACCATTCATAATGTGGGTACATTTTAAAGCAATCATATGTTAGTGTGTCTAGTCATGCCTACACGTCCTTGGAACTAAAATGAACCCTCCACTTCATTTCGTTTTATCATCTTAAAGACACTTCTTTAAGCTATAAAGGATGCGTTGCATAACTCATTACATTGCTGCATTTAAAATATTTTGTCTTGCAGTATCGCATTGACGGACAGTTCATGAACGCCACTGAGATGTTGAAGCTATCTCCAATTTTATGCGTTTTAAAGGCATCACCTGCTGGGTATTATGCAGTCTTTAATGTAACAATAGGAAAATCGTTATCCGCACGAAAGGAACCGTGTGTTCTGCACCACCTCAGAGCACACTCTGGTGACATATGGTTTCAGACTATTGTGATCCCTCATTCTCTGTGAGCCATGGGTAACAATGCGCATTCAGCAAAGCGTACCACATATACCAAAAAGGAATTTAGCCATCTCTCCTTTTCCTTCTTCAAGGAAGGCGGGCAAAACGCTCACGAAGGGCTGCCGAGGAGCCCGATATGCCGAGAGGCCTCTTTGTGAAGAAGTCAACCACACACACTGGCGACGTTACGTGAAAGAGAGTGTTCTATGGCGTACCTTTGCTTTCTTTGAGTCCGGGCTTCCTGCCCCTTTATGGCCCGTTCACAACCCTCCAGTGAACCCGCCAGGACCTCCTCATGTCAACCTCGTCTCTTCGTCGTTCCGCGCGACATTGCGAGATACACACGCACAAACACACAAAATAAGAGAGCCAGCGCGACAGAATACTATACGGCTTCGCAGGTAGGTAATTTGAGGGTAACGCAAGCGAATCTCCAAGCAAGCGCCCCCCCCCTCCCCCACCCCTCCACCTCTTTTATTCTTCGGGCGTCCAATCTGCCAGCTGTCACGCCGAATCCCAGCCCACACACTCCCAGTGACACTGCTCTGTGCTGCAGCCGGCAAGCGCCGCGCGTTCTCATCGTGACCGACCGACCAACCGACCGTTCCGGCTGCTTGGATGACGGCGTTGTGGGGCGACCACGAAGCCTCCCTCGTCTCGACTGAGACTGCGACTGCGGCGGAGAGGAATCTCAAACCAAGCGCGACACGAAAGCGCGAATGGAGCCCGCAACAGGGGGAGGCTGTACGGACGCGACTCTCGAAAAAAAAAAAAAAAATGCCGGGCTTCCACTCCCACCAAGACCGCACGAGCCAGCGATAATGACAGAGCGCCATTCGCGTAAGGATCCAGCCGTGTCCTTTCGACTTGGCGTTCTTCCGTTCCAGCCTCCTCTGCGGCAGCGTGACGTTTCGCTCCTGGACAATGCCCATCGGTTCCTGCTGGTGTCACTGGACGAAACTGCTGCTGCTACTGAGGACGTGGTGGCCTTGTCGGACGTTCTTTTCGGTTTTTTTTTTTTTTTGTCAAGACTGATTTCTTTAAGTGCGCGCGACAGAGCGGAGCAAGAGAGACGCCGCCGCTTTGTTCAGTGTGGCTTCAGGTATAGTGTCCTGGTGCTGCCTTGGTTAGCGCACCGAGCACAGTTGCCTGCTTCAGTGACCCCGGCAACCATGAACTACAACTGTAAACGGCTGCAAGTTAGGGTAAACCGCTCAGCTTAGAGCCAGTGATATTCATGACTCTGTACCTGGCTGCCAAAACGACTGATGATCAGGTTCTGGCGCAACAGCGAATTCAAGCCGTCTACTCACAGACGATTTTGATATGGTACCAGAAGGGAAATGTGTAATTAGAACTTGCTTCGTCGATCAACTGCATTTAGAGAGATCAGCAGGTATTCTTTCTTTCTTATATATAGATCTAGACCAGATGTTAATGACTGCTACGGCTCTTCGAAGAATGCGAGTCTGTAAGCAAACCTTTGCTATAGATGATACCGAGGCCGTGGCGTAGTGGTGCGGATACCAGACCTCGATATCGGGAGGTCGCTGGTTCACTCCCAGGAGCACCAGAAATCCACCCGTAAAACGGGTACAAATGTCTCCCTTTACCGAATTATGGCTCCTATTTGTGGGATGCGCACTAGCGATGTGCCGAAAGATCCGCTGCGTCATTATTTAAGTGGATAGGCTATGATAAACGTGCACACCCCAGAAACACACTCAGAAATTGCCAGAAGAAAGGTAAACATCTTCAATAAATCTGCGTTCACTGTGCTATCACTTCGCAATTAGTCGTTTACAGCTCTTCGAAGGAAGTGGCCATCTTTCTGTTTCTGTCCAAGTGTAACCATGTTGTTGTAGCTGTCATCGTCGTCGTCCCCTTCCTTATTCAATCCGTATTCATACACTTCATATACCACCCTGACTACAATGTATGTCCTTAGATATCATAACTTTGAAAAAGGAGACTATGTGCATGGGATAGACGGGAAGCGCTCGTTCTGCGGCTCTATAGAGGTGGAGCTCCTTAAACTATTGCAGGACGAACTGCTGCGAAAGTATGTTTCCAGAATATCTTGTTTAATGTTCAAAGGTGACCAGTTACACCGGCGTAGCTTTGAACATGTACAATAATAAGGGTCACTGCAAATGATTTACGTCTTTCGCATTTCAACTTCCTTTGTCTTCGCAACTACTGACATACAGTAGCAATTTGGATCTCTACAATTCTCGCTGTGAAAATAACCCCCTTAAGTGGGCCCTATGCCGCACTATGTGCATGCCGCATGGATGCGGGCGAGCCAATCATCATACACGCATTTGTGCAATTCGAGGAAGAGGTTGTCTGGCCGGGAACGCTACTTAACTCCTGATTGCAGTGCCTTGCGCCGGCGTCCACATCTTCGGTTCCTTATCGTTTATGACGGGACACGAGGATGCCTGTTTAATTTGCATACACGCAATGCGGCTTCGTCGTAGTCATGCTGTCGCGCATCGCTGTATTCCCTTGACACACGCATACGCACACCGACGACGTTTAGACTTTCAAATGCGCCGCGCCCGCAGCACCTCCTCTGAGACGCATCGTCTGGAATTGGACAGCGCCAGGGAAACAAACACGGCCGGACAGACTTGTTTTGTTTGTTTGTTTTCTCGAGAATTAGCTCAGGCAACTCGCGAGGAACGATTTGGCATTTGCGTTTGCGTGCAATGGCGTGGCTTCGCGTCGAGCACAGCGAAGAACACGCGTGCAGTTTGGCTTGCACAGTCACAACAGTGATGCGATGGGTGGTTCCCGCATTGTTCGCGTATTTGCAGTACAGGAGCAAGCCCGCTTTGGGAGCCTCGTCATTGCTTAAGTGTAGACTGACGCTCCGACCTCCTCCGCCTAAAAAGAAGGATGATATTTAATGGACACCAAAGAGACTCGCCTTGCCTGACGGCTGTAGTAGGTTACGCAATTATGATCCGACTGAAGTGCGAATGCGCACAAAAATGTGCAAACGCGTACGCGCTTCCTATACACCAAGACAGACTTTCAGAGATAACTTGAGTGTCTGTTCAAGATCGATGTCCCAGGGAAGAGTGAGAAAATATTCGTAGCTGGCTGGGTGCCGTCAATATCATTCCTGTAGGTCCAAGTCCATCGTACACTTCAAACGACTACCCATGAGGTATACGGTCAAAGTGTGGGGGGGGGGGGGGAACCTCACGAATAATACAAACCTCTTTATAGCGAAATTACATATAAGGAAATAATAGATATAACGAAGTGAAATTCCCCTCTAAATTTCCATAGGAATTCATAGTGCAGTACATGCCGTAATCGATACAACGAAGTAATGAATAAAACGTTGTAATTCTGGTTTCTCCACTTCAATTTCTTCTAAAGCGAGGTTTTATTGTATATTACATTACATACATAGTATTACGTAGGCGACATTAAGCTATATACATAGTGCGGGCACGTATTGTTGTTCTCCACATATATATATAGACGCTCGGCGGAGGCACTAACTATTGAGCTGTGCATAACCAGGCAACGAGTTATTTGTTTCGTTTATAACTCCGAACACGTGAGCTACTGTGCCGCAGGGCAGCGTTCTTACGCGAGAAAATAATATGATGCTTTTAAATGCTGATGTTCACAATTTTAGTGCAAAGGAACAATATGATAACATTGTCATCTACGTTATCGTTTTTTTTAAAGGAACAGTGACGACAGTATCCTCAACATTCTCCTCTATTGCGATAACATTATCCTCTCCATGCCAGATAGCAATAAGTTATCGTCAGGCCACCAGGTCGTCATCAGCTTTACTCTCGCCACAGGGCAAAAAATAAATTATGTGGTTTATTTTTTACGTGCCAGAACTGTAGTCTGATTATGAGGCACGCCCGTAGTGGAGGACTCCGGATTAATTTGACCACCTGGGGTTCTCTAACGTGCACCTAATTATAAGTACACGGGTGTTTTTGCATTTCGCCCCATCGAAATGCGGCCTCCGTGGCCGGGATTTGATCCCGCAACCTCGTGCTTAGAAGCTCAACACCAAGGCCGCTAAGCAACCACGGCGGGGCAAAAAGAAAAAAAAAAATTGGAGGACGCTTAAGCTTCGCCTTTAAGAAGTGGAAGGCGATGGATTTCGAAGATCCCTGATTGCTTATCACGCTTCCCGGCAACCGCCACTTTCTTGCGGATGCGCAGAGCGGAGCGCGATGGTGTTGCAAGGGGGTTTTTGTGTTTGCGTTTCCGCATAAAATAATAACGCTTCTCCGGTATATTCAATTAAACTCTGACGCTATCATGTCTGTAGGTTGTGTTTAGTCGTACTTTACGATTTTTCTGACGTATTTTACTTCGAGGAATTAAATTAGTTCAGTAACGCCTTGCGCCACGCGGAGGGCCTGTGTGGATGTAGTTCGGAATGATTTTTCGCCCCACGACGTCCGACGCCGACATCGCGTCTTTTGCGAAACGGTGCCCTTAACGCTTGACCAACCCGGTTGCGATCCAAGAATGCGTTCAACACGCTTTCGAAAGTGGTTTTCTGTGACACTATGTGTTGTGGGTGGCACTCCCATTACCACTGTGCCTTGGCCGTACGCCGGAGCCAACCATTACTGCGAACGTCACTTCCGCAAGAACCAGTTCGGAACCCCGTGCAGCGTCTGCGACCATCTCTGCTTTCAGAGGCTCGGCATCTCAAACGACATTGTCGGCGTCTTCCGCCAGAGGCGCAGCGCCTCAACGACAACGTCCCCAATGCTAGCTGTCCTGAGGGAAGTATGCGAGAACGCTCCTTACCACCGTGCCGATCGTAAGAACGCGTGGTAGGAACCGCGATGTGGTGCGGTTAGACAGTCGCAAGGAGGCGTGGTTCATTCACAAAGAATGCTAAATACACACAAGAAATATCCGCCTCCATTACATCCTGTGAAAGTGGATGCACAGCGAAGATGGTGCGGACATTGGACGACACAAGCACCACCACCATGAAGGACGTAAGTCACGCGCGCGCGCGCCCCCTTGTGCGGAAGTGGAACATACATCCTCATTCTCGTAGGCCCTCCGCGTAGTGCAAGTGCTTTATTGAACTAATTGAATTTGTCAAGGTAAGCTGCGTCAGAAAATTCGTGAAGTGACACTTACGCACGACCCAAAGACATGATAGCATCGGATTGTAATTCGAACATACGAGAAACCATAATTGTGTTATGCGGAAACTCAAAGAAGAACCCCTTTTTCAGCTGTCGCTTTGTCTTTATCAAGCGACACCAGTGGGATTTGAACAAAAGCCTTGGCGATAATTAATGTATGGTTTGGAGCTCGATGCGCTAACCACTATGCTACTCGGCACATTTTTTAGTTCTTTTTATGCGCTAGCATTAGGAGTGTAAAAGCGTAAAATGTGTATGTGTGTGAAGTGTGAGAAACCGGTCATGTGGCAGAGGTTTACAAACACGCACACACACACACACACACACACCAAAGAAAAGCGACGTACGTAATCCTAATGCATTTCTCTCGCATTTATTGCTAAATCGCCTCTGATATTTTATTTATTTCCATCAAAGTTTACGAAAGCACACACTACAAACGCAAATTAAGAAACATTGCATATTGGAAACAACATACCTAAAATTCAGGCGAGCTAAGGATGCATTCAGTTCTGAGAAATTACGACCTTTCCTCCTTTTTCACCTTAAATTTCGTTATCACTTTGTTTTTCTTGTTTTGCTGAAGATTCTGCTCCCATGTATTAAAGAAAAAAAAAGAACTGCACGTTAGCTTGGGTTGCAGAGCTACCGCCTCGAAAAGGCGTCCGTCCCGGGTTCGAATTTCGTAACAGGACGTTTTCTTCAACTGTGAAGCTTTCTTTATTAGAAACCCGTGTGAGTTTCTTTTGTAGCCTAAGCCAACAGTCGGGTGAACGACTTTTGTTTCTCCTGATAGTCATCTGGATTGCTTACGCTTCCTTTCTTTGAAACTCTGCTTTCAGTACTGTACCGTCAAGAACGCAGTGTCACGCTGATACACGCATGCCGTTCATGACCTTAAAGTGCAGGATGCACTGCATAAATAACAGAAAGAAAGAAAGGGAAGGTACGCGAAATTGATTACTATTATTGTTTGAAGACCAAAGGGTGTAAATTTTTATTAGAGTGAAAGAGAAAGACGGTGGTGTGCGTGGTAAAAAAAGATGACGCTGTTTGCTGTAAGAGCCTGATTACTTTGAGTGCCTGGTCATATAGGGATTATACATGAATGAAATGGCTGTCAGTCTCGCGAGAGCGGCCCTGAATGGCCCTGTAATATCATTACTTCCGGCATCAGCCTGCCTAACTACTACTAGATTCAGGACCATATGCAATTTCTCTAGACTTTTTAAATCCAGTGATAGCAAACTTTTCAGAAAATCGACTCCTCCTATTCCCTTGGCAGAAAAATTCATTTCACACCAGAAAAACTGAAGTAATTTTTACCCGGTTACGCTGTCGAATAACATTATTAAACCTTTATCGTCACAGGGCTGGTCTGGCATACTCGCCTCTGCACCCATTCTGTGCAGTAGATGAAACCATCGATCATTTTTTTTTTCTTATTCGGCCGCCGTTCCTCCGCTTTAATAAAAACGTTTTAGAACCAACGTTCACGCAACTTCGTTTAAGTTCCTCGACTTTAAGTATCCTTTCTCTAGGAGCCTCCTCTCTTGGAAACTACCGCAGGGATGTCTGCTCAGTTGTGGAGGAATTCATAGTTGTTTCAAGACGTTTTTCTTAAGTTAGTTTTTGTAATACTAATATCTTCCTAATACCATCCAAATTTTGGCCAAACCCCCGCAGTTGGTACGTGCCATCGAAGAAGGATATCCTATCCTATCCTATCCTATCCTATCCTATCCTATCCTATCCTATCCTATCCTATCCTATCCTATCCTAAGAGCCTGCTACTGTGGCAAAGAATGATTTCAGAACCGACTGAGTTTATGAAGTGTGCTCATTTTAAAGCGAAGCTTTCTTTGCCTGCCATTCCATGGCTTCGACGGGTTCGGTTGGTTGGTTGTGTTTCGGATCGGACTGCTGGTACGATCTGTTGGGAACTCGGCGCTGACGCCCGTGGTTGTACCTGGGTCGCAAGCCCCAAGGGTAGCGTTGGCCTGGCGGCCTGGGGTACAACTGGAAGCATCCGAAGGTCCCGGCAAAGCATGAGTCGACTTGTAACAACGAAACAACTTGTTTATTTTAACATCGCAAAGAGTTGGTGGTCAGGTTTGACCGAAGTAGAGAGACGGGAGAGCACTTCACTCAACAGAAGAAATCGGAGCCCTCCTCTTGGCGTCCGGGGGCAGCTGTTTTTATACTCTCGCAGTTGAGGGCAAGAAGGAACCCCTCAAAAGACGAGCACGTGAATGTACAATGGGCTAATGGTGACGCACACTGTCGTAGCGATGCCGTAGCACCATGTCGAGCACGATCTCGTAGCACCCTGTCGTGGCGCTGCCGGTCGGACACAAGGACTGTAATGAAAGGATGGTCCCTGCTTTGGCATCGCCTGTTTCGGGCACAATGACTGGAACGAGATCCCTGCTTTGGCATCGCCTGTTTCGGGCCCAATGACTGGAATGAGATCCCTGCTTTGGCATCGCCTGTTTCGGGCACAATGACTGGAATGCGAGGATGATCCCTAGGCGGTCGCATCGCCGCAGTCGCGCCTGGAAACACCTGGCGATGAGTGTTGCGGCGACGACGATCGGGCCAAAATGTCTGCCGCCCCGCCGCAGTCGCGCCGGCAAAACCACGTGTCGCAGGCGAAACGCAACAGTTGGTTGGTCGGGTTACATAAAAAAAATAAAGCGCGTCCCACGGTGGAATTCGAAGATGGGAACGCTAGCGCAGCAACCCTATAACCTAACCCGCTAATCTAACCATTACGCCACAACTGCTTTCTTTTTTCTTTATTGCCGGTGTTTGGCTCCTTGCACGAATGCTCATCAGCGGTTATGCTAAGGATTGTGCTAAAACAATGCACGTACACTTCTGTCGTGCTGTCGAGCGAAGTACAACTATAGCACTTTGTCATGCCATTGCCACGTGTTTTTGATTACGATTCTCATACTATGGCACATAATACGCAACTGGAGATCGGCCAAGAAGCGCGCCAGAAGCGGTTTACTTATCGTGCCAACGCCAGCTATAGCTCTTTGAGATGATCGCCGTGTGTTGATTATGATTTCGAAACTGTGGCACATGTCCACAATGGGGTATGGGCCAGTAAGTGTGCCCACGTATTGATTATGATGGTGATGGTAATTTCCATACAACGGCACATACCCGTAACGTGGAGTTGGACGAGAAGCAGGCGATATAATAGAAGATGCCCACAACGGGGGAAAAGCCAGGAAGACGAAGGTACATATGGTGCCAACGCCAACATCTCTTTGAGATGATAGCCGCGTGTTGATTATGAATACGATTTTCATACTATGGCGCGTACCCACATTAGGGAACTGTCGAAGAAGTGGCCGTTATACTTAAAATAAGCAGAAGGGAAGAAACACAAGCCTGCATGAGATATGTCACATTGCACAGGCGCACGCCAGTTCCCTTTACGCCAAAGACGCAGGAATGATATATGCAAATTTATAACATAAACCGCTTCGCGATACTTTCGCTTTATATAGATTCCAACTTGCGCATTGGATATGAATATCGGTAAGTAAAAAAATGCATAAGTTGAGAGCGGAAAATGCTGATATGTGTGCATGGAGAAATGCAGCATACATGAGGCGACAGCTTGTCTCGTGTTTTGTTACATTCATCTTAAGAACCTATGAGTGTGCTGCGCTACACGGATAGGTGACAAACCTGGGGAAGCACAGTGAGAACTTGGGCTACTCACCACCGACGACGGTAGCAACAATACCGTAGCGTTAAGTGGTAGGAAAGGAAGACAGTGGTGTGGCATTGGAGCGCGAACAAGAGTTACGTTAACAGAACGAAATGGAGCTGGACAGGGCATGTAGTGCGTAGTGCAGATAATCGGTGGTCTATTAATAGAGTTCCGGAATGGTTACCAAGGGAAGGGAGAGGACGGTTGAGAATTAGGTGGTGCGATGAAATTAAGAAATTGGCAAGCCTAAGATGACGTAAGCTGGCGAAAGACAGGGGCGATTGGAGATCGCTTAGAGAAGCCTTCGTCCTGCAGTGGAAATAAAATGGCTTATGAGGTTGATAGCGATAATTAGGACTACGAAAAAAAATAAAGCAAGGACAGAGCTGACAGCCTCTCTTGTAACATTAAACCCTTGTACGGCATCCAACTTCATCTCTTCGAGTTGGAGTATGAGAAATCTAGAAAATTAGTTAATTAGCAGCAAGTACAGACGTTTGCGGCCGCAGGGGAAGTTACCTGCACACACCTGGTGATTAGAGGGTAAATGTCCTTCCCTTTCCCTCCTACCTCAATGAGTGGTAACGATAAAACCACAAAGTGTTTGGTTGAGTGCGTATTGTGCTCGGAGGGAAGGAGCGACGCGGCAGTCTCTAAAAACCCAAACGCACTCTGCTTTATTTCAAGCACACCTCGATGGAGATTATAACATCTTGCATGAGATTGCCACCCTTACATGATAACACCTGCATGTTTCTTTAGTGCTTGTCACGTTAATGGTTCCGCATTGGCAGTCACGTGGTCTTGTTTCTTCTGTTGGTTCGTCTTCCTGAGTGGACCCAGCTGTCGGCGGCGTACAGCTGGTCGCGAACGCTACAGCTTCATCCAGCAGTTTCGCCCTAATTTCATGGGGAACACCTTGGAAGGGAGTAGCCGACAAAAGAACCCACCAACTCACCGTTTTATTGATTGATTGATTGATTGATTGATTGATTGATTGATTGATTGATTGATTGATTGATTGATTGATTGATTGATTTGGTGTAACCTTGCAAAGCAATCACGAGGGAGAGGGTGGGCGACGTCGTAGTAGAGGACTTCGGTTACGCTGGTATACATGCCTTTGTTGAAATATTGACCTCGGGGCTTCGGAATAATTTTGGGAACATTGGTGTTTTTCAACGTGCTCATCAATCTAAATGCACCCGCAGTGGTTGCTCAGTGACTATGGTGTTGGGCTGCTGAGTACGAGATCCCGGGACTGAATCCCGGCCGCGGCGGCCGCATTTCGATGGGGGCGAAATGCGAAAGCACCCGTGTAATTAGATTTACGTGCACGTTAAAGAACTCCATGTGGTCGAAATTTGCGGAGTCCTCCACAACGGCGTGCCTCATAATCAGAAAGTGGTTTTGGCACGTTAAACCCCATAATTTAATAAATAATAAATATAAATGCACGAGCGCTTTGCATCTTGCTCCCATAGAAAAGGGGCTTCCGCGAGTTCAGTCAGAACGCCATAGGTACACTTAGTATCTGTGGCCAGTACCCTACCAACAACCAAGCGCTATGTGCAGAAAGTGCATTGACCTCGCCTACCAGGCCGAGAATGCAACCGTGATTTTACGTACCCCGGCACTTTGCTTTTCCATAGCCTTCCTGGCGTCATACCGCCAAGAACGCGCCACGCCTCCCGTACTAAGATTATGCAGGAACGGCTAAACGTGACTGATCGGCTCCTGCAACCACGCTCACTCGCTCACTCGCTAACTAGTAGATTCCGGGCACTACGACTTCAAGCCTTAGACGCGTTGTGCGACCTCCAGGCGGTCACAAGCGCTATTAAACGACATTAGCTGCTGCAATAGCTTCAGGCTGCGTTTAAACGTAACTACGCTGGTCGAGTATTTGTATACGGGCATTTTATTTGATGCCATCTAGAAGCTTCTTGCTTTATTCTTATATTCCAGCATCCTGGGATGTCTTTTTTTTTGCTTTATTTGCCTGCTAAATTTGATTCTTCATGACTCGCCTTCCTTTCGCACATCGAGTAGATAACCGTAATTGCGGATTAAAGGCATTTCCTGATTGTTCATCTTTTATACGCTTTCTCCTTGCCCATTTACAGGGCACACAACCAAACATTTCCGAGTCACTGGCTATTTCTCGTTCGTCTGCTGTTCCCTCTTTCCTCCTCCCTCATCCTATCTCTGCATAAGGCTAATATCATGGTAAACTTCGGATCAACTATGGTAAAGGCGATCGTAGACCGATTACACGCGCCTCCAAATTGGCCGCTTTACCTTCATCTATCTCACAGACGACACCGTGTATGCTGAAGTCCATTTGCAGAAGTAGTACGTCTCCATCGAAAGTTTGTTACATGGCATAAAACAAGTGAAACATGCTATATGTACATGCATGATTTGTTTGGCAGAACTTGGAATTGGTCAGCTCAAGACATGGGTAGTTGGAGATCGCTGGGAGAGGCCTTCGTCCGGCACTGGACATAAAAATCGGCTGCTGCTGCTGCTGCTGCTGCTGCTGCTGCTGCTGCTGCTGCTGCTGCTGCTGCTGCTGCTGCTGCTGCTGCTGCTGCTGATGATGATGATGATAATAATAATAATAATGACGACGGTAGTTTGTAATGTACTACGAAGTCCAGCAGGGAACTATGCGTGGACCATAATGTGGACCACAGATCCTCAGATGGTCAAAACGTGGGCGGCTTGCGTGTAGCCCCCCCCCCCCCTCCCACATTTTTCAGTTCATCAGTTCGTAACCAATACGAAAGTATGTATCTGCAGTAACCAGATACGTGAGGAAAACCGTAACCAACGTCACGAAACAGTGTGACTGGAAAATATCTCAAAGCTGTATACACGAGGGCCGGCCAACAAAGCCAAGATAGTAACACAAAGTTCAACGAAAGCTATATGGAGTGTAAACCCATCGTTGTGCATTCGGCGTACCTTAGTGCAGATGCGTAAGAAGAAAACCGTCATTTTACTCTCCAGTCGTCTTCGCGACATACAAGTATCAGAATCGCAGATGTAGCACGGAGGAATGGTCTTCTGGTCCAGATTCCGTTTGGGCGTTCGCATCTGCAAAACTCTCAGCAGTGAGCGGATGACGACTGGCGAGCGAAGCTAAATTGCCGAAACATTCGGAGGGACTTACGTATGCATCGAGCATGACTGCGCTTAACGCACACTCGAGGATTTCACCATCGCGCTTTTCCTCGCGAGGCGATGGATTAAACAAGAGGGAGGAAAATATTTTAAAAGAGAACACTCCTGTGTCGAGAGGGTGAGCGATAACGACGAGGAAAAGGCGAAACAGCGTGAAGAATCGAACATCAAGAAGGAATAAAACCGGGACCGGAAAGGGGGAGGAAGAAGTAGCGAGAGCAAGACAGAGAGAGAGAGAGACCGAGTGAAATGAAAAGTAACCCGACTCATCGTATCAGCGAGTGCCATCTGATGCGAACGCCTCGGCGATGCGGCGTTCGTGCGTCGCGGGCACTCAATGGCTGCGGCAGCGGCGGCGTGTCGGGCTCGACGCGGGACCGGCCTGCTCATTTCGCGGTTGGTGGTCCGCTTGCTCCGCTGGTTTCCACACTGTCCCCCCCCCCCCCCATTTCTTTTTCCTTCCCCCAGCACGGCAGCAGCCGAGTGTGCAGGCGCAGTGGCTCTTCCACGACGTCGTCTTCGTCGTCGTTGTGAGATATGCCGAATGATTGCGAAGAGCGTAATTAATGGCTCCTCCCTCCTCTCGAGTCTCACCATCGTCTTTGCGGCGCGACGACACAAAGGAGGTTGTGAGAGAGGTGGAGGTACAAGTCTGCCGCCTGGATTCCCCACCTTGCGTATAAGCTGGGCCCTCGTTCGTCCTCCTCTGTGCATGAACGTTATGCTGGGTGTGTACGTGTACGTGCTCGTCTGAATGTATGAAAGAGCGAGAGAGAGAGAGTGTGTGTGTGTGTGTGTGTGCGCGCGCGCCTGTGCATATGTAAGCGTACGTCTGCCGCAGTGCGCTTTTTTCGTGAGATTGAACAGCCTTCGCGACGCTTTTGTTTTCTTTGCTTCCCGTTTTCTCCTCACGGGCAGATGGACCCGGAAGAGAAATTTAAAGAAGGAAAAGCGTTTAAGTGCGACAGACGGACGGGTGCTTCCTCGACCAAGTGCTGTTCGTTTCGGTCGTCTCATATTTTCGATAATGTTTGAAAACCCCTTATGCAATACTTGCTCCAGCCCACTCGTCTTCCCGATATAACGCCTGGTCGCTGCTGACGACGCATTTCTATAATTTATTTTTTTGTCGTCTCGTCCTTGCTTTCCTCTGCCTCTCAGGATATTAAGCGAGAGCGCAATCAGTGATTAAAATCTTAAAAGGACAGATCGATAGAATCTGCGTCTTCTCGAGAGAGCTGTTTTGTTCCCTGTTTAAGTACTTTTTCTTCTTCCATTTTTTTCTTCTTCTTTGTCTTTTGTGGCAGTTCTGCTGGGCGCCGGAATGGGTTTTGGCGCACAGCATGCTACCTCCGTTTCCTGAATCATCCACATAATTTATTTTCCCACTGGCATTTTTCCCGCTGGCACATCCCAACACCTATTTGGTATGTGTGAGAGCGCGCGCTTATAGAATATCTAGGAACGACACCGGCCCCGAATAATGCAAAACACTTATAATAATCCTGTCTGGTTTCACACACACGCACACGCACGCACGCATGCACGCACAGACAGTAACCTATCGAGACAGAACGATGCTTTAGTAATACAATGATGAATCGTACAGGCCAGCACGAAAAAATGGCCTTGATTAATAGCTCCGTATTTTTAATATTGCTCAACTTTTACATATATATAATATAGGACTGCTATTTAAGCTTACTTGCATCAAAACAATATCATCGTTTCTTCCTAAGCTAATCTGCCTATGTGAAAAAATCATCTCTTGAGGCTGCTATATATGAAGTCAGTAATGGAGCGTCTCTTGGTAAACAGTGATATTGAAATACTGTTTTCATCGAGTACCAATTTTTTTTCTATGAGAGCGACACTTCTCTCTCTCTCTCTCTCTCTCTCTCTCTCTCTCTCTCTCTCTCTCTCTCTCTCTCTCTCTCTCTCTCTCTCTCTCTCTCTCTCGCTCTCGCTCTCTCTCAATAATACGTGAACACTAACGTAGCTGGCAGACATGAGCGGCCATCAGTTATATTATCGGGAAGGGGAGGCAGGGAGGGCAACCAGAACGAGAAAAGCTCGATGGCTGTACCTGCAGTGGGGGGTGGAGTGACTAAAGTGGACGTATACATGCACGGAATAGTCTCCAAAAAATACACTATATCACATGAATGACAAGGAACAAAGCTGAACATCTATTACGCTTGGCTAGTTATAGATGCGATCTATAATCGTGACGTAACCGCAGGCTGTCAGTGCGCACTGTAGCCTTGGAAATAAGCTTCTGTAAATAAATCCTACACGGGGGAGGGGGGGGGGACGTGGGGGCGGGACGGTCTTGTCTTGCGAAGGCACACCTGTAGTTACTATGACGACCGTCTCAATTTACCTTCCGTCAGGTAAATATGCCACAGCGTTAAATGTAGCGTAAGCATGTCCCTTAGTCCTAACACTGTTATGAGGGGCAAACACAGGGGCGAGAGGCAGCAAAGATCGGATGCCTTAACTGCACAAAGTCCATTATTGCAACGTCAAGCGATTGGTTCAACGGATCCCTTCTGTTAGGAATTGGTCGAATAGCGAACGACTCTCCTTGATCGCTTGATGCGTAGAGCGGCTCCGTGTGGCGATCACTGAGAATTATAGAGAATTTCAGTCGCTCTTTCGAGCGAAATGCTGACACGAACGTGAAGCCTGAAAGCTTAGCTTGGCGAGATGGCCTGTATAGATACTGCTGACTCTTTCCGGCGCCGCATATACTAGAAGAAAAAAATATATATAATTTCTGGAGTTTTATATACCAAAACCACGACCTCATTATGAGGAATGCCGTAGCGGAGCACTCCGGATTAATTTTGTCCGCCTAAGCTTCTTTAACGTCCTCCCAATGCACACTATGCGGCCGTTTTTGCATTTCGTCCCCATTGAAATGCGGCCGCCGCGGCGGGGATTTGATCTCGCAACCTCGTGCTTAGCAGCATAACGTAGAGAGAGAGAGAGAGAGAGAGAGAGAGAGAGAGAGAGAGAGAGAGAGAGAGCAGAACTGGGAGGTTAACCAGAGGTAGTTCCGGTTGGCGACCCTGCACGACGGGAAGGGGTAAGGGGGTAAAAAGAAAAAGAGAGTGTAAGGGGGCGGCACTGTCTATTGTGAAGGCCCTGAGACCGCATGAACCTTTGTAACGCGAGTAGCGCCTTCAGCGCGGATGTTCTTCGGGAGCACTGACCTAAAGCTTTTAGTTCTGATGATTGACGATTATCCGGTTGGTTTAGCACTCTGCACGTCACTTGTCTCACATACATGTGTGTTCTCAAATAGATAATGTGTGCGCGCGTCTCATCGCTGCTGCATGTGCCGCACATGGAGCTTTAGGACATTCCAACAAGGAAGGCGTATAAGTTGGTAAAAGCTACGCCTAGCCACAGATGGTACAGCATGGTCTGTTCACGTCGTGGTAACCAAGGTGGTAGATGCATCCGTATATCGGGAGATAACGAACGCAAACGACGCGTGATGAAAGCGTTCGAGTCCCACAGGGCCAAAGTACATTCACAGGACATCAATCGCAGCCCAGCCGCAGCGTCTGTTCGCAAAAGCGGAATAAAGACACATTGAGCACTTTGATGTGTCGATCTGGTGGCTTCGTCGGAGTTGTCATTCCCGCTGATGTTGCAATTTCCTAAAAGCGATGGAAATATTATGCTGAGTCCCTTATCATGGCAGCGATGATATATCTGTCGAATTTTTGAGGTCAGTTGTTCATTGGGTCCCAGGCGCGTTGGGCTTTATATGCCTTGGAAGCACTAAAATCTGTCCATTGTTGCGGTGGTTCCTGATTAATGAAGTCAAGTGCAGCATGGGCTGCCACGAGTTCTGCACCCGTCGAGGTGAAGCATGAAATTTTTAACTTGATTCACCAGATTTTGCCGTGATTACGATTGCAGCAGAAGAGCCGTTGAGTTTTACCGAACCATCTGTGTGGGCATGTTGCCGGAATCTGTACACGTTTTAAATGTGTTCCAATGTTGCTTGCCTCAACGCTTGCAACGGTGCTCCAGGTTTCCTTTTCATGCCCGGAATTTTCAATTGCACTTGCGGCTTGTGCACACACCACGATGAGTCTGACAATCGTGAAGCAGGCGTGAATTGTGATGGCAAGTAAGACTGATGTCTTACAATACTTTTGTCAAATGTTGAACGTGGCCTCTTTCCTGGTAAGCAAGCAAGATTACGTGAGGGAATCCTAGTCAGGAGTCAGATGTGTGCCCTCAGGACACATATAGCAATGTAGACTGTCTCGGGCAATGGGCGCTCTCGCAATCGATGACGTAGTTTTTGAAAGACCAAGACAAGTTCTGAGTGCTCCTGATTGCACACTCTGGAGTCTGCGGATATTTGTAGTGCACGTGTTTCCTAGCACAGGTCGGCTGTACTGCAGGAAACCCAAAAATGGTGATTTATATAGCTGCAACATTGATGGTACGGCTGTGCCCCAGCACTTCCCGCCAAGAAACATGAGAAGGTTCACAATGGCGGCCAAAACATTTGTCCTGTACGAGACGTGAGGGCTCCAAGACAAGTCTTTGTCAATGATAACGCCAAGAAATCGGTGCGTTCGTATCTATGGTACATTCTGCTCATTAATTCGCAAAGCATACGGGGCCATCGCTTTGCAAGTAAAACCAACGAGGGCACACTTCTCAGATGAAAGCTTCAGGCCTTGCCTTCTTAGGTATGTTGACACGGCCTTTGAAGCATTATGAAGTCGTGTGCGGACTTGTACACGTGTCACTTTTGAAGCCCATATGGCAATGTCATCTTCTTATATGGAGAGAAGTACGGTTTGCGGTAACGAATCTGTGAGTCCAACGAGCGCCATGTTGAACAGGGCATGGCTATGTACTCCGCCTTGCGGTACACCAGGATTGGTATAGCTAGAGGGCGTTGGTCCGTCTTTAGTCAAAATAAATTCTAACTGTGTAAGGATAAGTCTCTCCATTACCTTGTTGACGCAGCTGGCCAGTTCTATTGGACGGTGAGATGACAATTCCTATGGAGATTTGCCAGGCTTGAGGAGTGGAACAAGGCCACTGGACTTCCGCGTGGTAGGGACCAAGCTGTCATGTGTTGTATAGGCCAAGAATTGCATCTTTGGCCTCTTGAGCAAGGTTTGCAAGCGCAGAGTATGTGGTGCCATCGGGTCCTGGTGACCAATATCGCCTGCACCCAGCGAGTGCCTCCTCATGCTTTTCGATGGCGAAAGGGGAGTCCACACGAGGCTCTCGGGAGCCAGGGGTGACAATCGCAAAAGCTGTGCAAGGCTGGAACATCGGGCCCGCGGTCCTTGCAGAGCTTCTGCTACGTCGACTTCTCGGCGTCCTTGATGGATGGCTTGAGATTTAAATGGACGGCTCCGAGGAGCTGTTGAACTCCACGGGCTGTTCTACAAACAACCGACAGAGGTCTACGCGGATCGATGGACCCACAAAAAGATTTCCAGCGTTGATTTTGCAGTATAGCAAAGCTGAATATCCTTTTGAATGCGTCTGGCCCCTCTAAGGTCGTAAGCCGATTTGGTCTGTACCATCGCTCCGTTCGCCGGCGGATTTCACAGAGGCTCTGTATTTCGGCTTTAAAATACGTGTATTTCTCCAATGACCAAAACGAAAGCATAGCATGCTCCATGGCCTTTTCGATCTGAATTTCCAGTGTGGACGAAAAGCCTTCCTGCCATACGTCTTGCATAAGTGATATAAACACGGAACAATCTATTCTTTGTTGAAAATTTGATGAAACCGATTTGTTTAGGCCTTTTATCTTCAGGTAGGTAGGAACGTGGTCGCTTTCCTGGGCTTATATATCTGCGAACCAATGGACGCAGCGAGTTAGGCATCGTGAGACAAAAACTAAGTCTAAACAACTGCTATACGTCCGGTCGCGCAGAAACGGGGGTCTGCCATCGTTTATACAGCGACGTTCATGGTCGCAGGCAAAGAAAACGAGGTTTCTTCCTTTGTAATTTACCTTGATGCTTCCCCAAAGCAAATCATGTACGTTAATGTCCCCAACAACAATCCATGCACCAGAAGTTGTATCTAAAATGTCATTGAGTCTCAGTTCGTCGAAACGACTTGATGGTGAAGGGTAAGCGCCCACTAAAGTAAACGCAAGTCAGTGTTTCTTTTTTTTTTCAGGGTCAAACAGACATACTGATTTCTGATACTGATATATTTCCATGTTTCTTATCTAAACAAGAGTTGCAGGCACCTTCTATTAGTGCCAACAGCTCCTTATTAAACATGACACTAAGAAAAAAACGAAGGATAAGCCTGCAGATGATACGGCCCAGTGGATCTTTGGCTACCACGTTCTTGCTGCCGACTACGAGTTTAGCGGGTTTTAACCTGTCCAATTATGATGAGATCACATTGTGACGGGCGCGAAATTGAACAAAGCGTGTGCACAGAGGTGTAGAAGCCCCCCATACGAACTAAGTTTTGCCAAAGTTATCCTCGACCCGCAATTCATATTCGGTATCACTGATAGCTCACTGTGGGATGAAAAACGCCATCCATTGCTGACGAAGCCGTATCTGTATCTCTCCTACCTGTACATAAAAACTTTTGTGGCAAAGACGGATTAGCTAACCACGTTTCTTTTTATGCGAAGCATACTAGCCGCACAACCACGCTCATCCTTGCTGCGCCACTCGCGGCCGCGTAGCTACCATATGACGTCATAACAGCTGCAAAAGCGGAGGCTCAACTCGTGCGCTCGCTTGCGGCCGCGTAGCTACATAGCCGGGTCTCAGCTCGTGCGCTCGCCTGCATGAGTTGTTTCTTCGTCTAGCCGAACCAAATATAGCCAAGCAACAGCAGTTCACCAGGCTAAACAGTGGTTCAACAACTAAAATTAAGGCTAGTATGCTTCGCATCCTGGCCTTAACCTTAGCTAAGCCACAGCCATTTTTAATTCGGAACACAATCACGGTAAGTCTAGCTACGTTAGACATGCCGTTAGCTCAGCCATAAGTGGCTACGGAAGTTCATGTCATAATCGTATGACCTCCACAAGCAAATTTTTCTAAACTTTTAATCGAACGAACGAACGAACGAACGAACGAACGAACGAACGAACGAACGAACGAACGAACGAACGAACGAACGAACGAACGAACGAACGAACGAACGAACGAACGAACGAACGAGCGAACGAACAAACGAACAAACGAACAAACGAGCGAACGAACGAACGAACGAACGAACGAACGAACGAACGAACGAACGAGCGAACGAACGAACGAACGAACGAACGAACGAACGAACGAACGAACGAACGAACGAACGAGCGAGCGAGCGAACGAACGAACGAACGAACGAACGAACGAACGAGCGAGCGAACGAACGAGCGAACGAACGAACGAACGAACGAACGAACGAACGAACGAACGAACGAACGAACACGAACGAACACGAACGAACGAACGACGTCGGTAAAGAGCTTCATATGCTTGTGCTGAGCGACAGCAGTCAATCAAGGGATGTTTCAGAAAGGAGTCGCCCTCTCGACAAAGCGACTCCTCTACTTCAGGGCCCACGTGAAGACGAGTCCCCCTTGTCAACATACAGGGAACCTCTCCCTTTCTTTTTTCTTTTTTTGGATCGTCATGATGCAATAGGAGAGATTGGCGCCTTTAGGTGGCACCCGATACTTCTCGCTACTTGGCAGAGAAAAATATTGTCTCAACATTTGTAACAAAATGCGACACAAAAGTAACGTCTGTTAAAATTGTTTGCACCGTTTGCACTGTTTACACTTGTGGGTTTGTGATTTGTGTTACTGTGTTCAGTGTTTCTTGCTGTTTGCCTTTTTTTTTTTCTTTTCTGTTCTTCTTTAAGCAGTGTACATCTGATTTTCGGCATAACCGGCTCTCAAGAGGCCTTCCTTCCCAATTTTGTTCTGGCAGTGAGAAGGAGATTAAGCCATTCATTTTGAACACTGATAAAACCGTAATTGTTCAGCAAGTGCGCGTCTATTCTTCTTCTGCGCCACCACTGCAAAAAAAGAACAATAAAGAAAGATGTACTGTCCAGCCGCTTTGCAGCACTTAGGTCTAAGAATTACCATTCTTTTTCAGACGGAGACGCAAGCCTAAAACGCATGGCTATACTACGCATTCTAATTATGCATGTTTACTTTCTTGCACGTTGAAACATTACTGCTTTAAAGGTAAGACGATCTGTTCATTACTTTTAGCTCTCCTATGCTTTCGGGAGTAGATGTTTCGCAGAGGTCGTCTAGACGCCATACTATGAAGTAGAAAAATATAAGGGAAGTTAGTAGAAACGTTGAAAGTCTGGACGACTGAGTGACGTCGCAGCGAAAGAGAACCAAAAGAGAAAGGATAAAAGAAAATGTCAGACTAGCAGGTAAGACTAGCGAGATTGTACGTTTAAAATACCGCCTAGCGGCTATTATGCACTCGGCCGTGTTTGCTTACCTTTTGTTTGATTACCTTTGAAGGCCCTCGTCCAATTTGAGTCCGACGACGTGGTGCTTAATTTCTCTCAACCTTCCACAGCTGTAACCTTAGCGACGACGCCACGACCACACGGCACTAGCGAATTGAAATGCGTCTGCTCGAATGAAAGCAAACAAATGAGGGCGTTAAAGAATGGCTCGAAGGTCGTCCGAAGGTGCGGAGGTGAGTATAGGTAGAAGGCCGTGCACCAGACAGTAGTATTTTAATTACACGTCTTTGAGGAGTCGGGCCTTTGAAGAGAGAGAGAGAGAAAAGAAACGCGCAAATGGCCTGGCAGACGCCGCCGCGTTCGAAGCTCTTAGCGCCCGTTGAAGACCGAGCTGGCTGCATCGAAGACGGGAGGCCGGTTCCGCGCTGCTCGCGACTCGCTTGATTTATACGACTCGCAACTATCCGTTGACAACGTCGGTTTGCCTCGGCCCCAGCTCCATTACGTTCCCGGCGCCCGCGCTTGTGTCTGTGTGTGTGCGCGCGTGCGAGAACGCCGTTGCATCTTCGCCTCGCACGCCTCCTCCGTCCTTCCCTCTTCCTCGCGCGGGAAATCGTAGGAAGGTCATTCAAGGTCAACCTATTTTGCACGGCGCGTTTTGCAGACGAGAACTCGTGTGTCGAGGTCCTTCTGGCCATCGTTGCATACAGGCAGACCTTCCCCTCCGCTTGGCTTTTCTTTAGTCTTCTTCGACTTCTTCTTCGCTATATGCTTCCTTTCGGCGCTGGATCTCTTGGTTCCCGATTTCTTCTTTTTTTCTTTGTGCACTTTGCGTAATCGATCCGGAGGGAGTTTTTCTGTGCATGGTGCCCGCTGCAATCTAATACCTCGTTTCCTGGTAGTAATTACTGCGAGCACGAAGTAATTTATAAGGACGGTAAAGGAAGGGAGGGGATGGGTGGTTCGGGCGAGAGGGGAAGGGAGCGATTTGGCTCGCCGGCGGGCCAAGCCATGTCCAGCCAGCCGCCACTCTGGGCTTTCTTCGCCAGCTACACGAGTCGTGCCCAATTCTTCGCCCTACGGCGCACCGTATACCCACGCGTGTATGCATACATACACGCTGCGCTACAATAAACCATGTAGTGTGTTCGAAGCTGCATCCAGCTTCGACAAATCTGGATACGGTGCGTGTAACAGTGCACTGTTTTCCTCCCCGGAGTATTCGCACCACGGGCCGCCTCGTCTGCTTGCGAACAACGGTGAGCCCGACGATGCAGTAAGGCACGGGTTGCTCTACCGATACACCGGACAGTTTTGAAGAGTGTCTTGCAGAGTGTGAACATGGAAAAGCGTGTTAACATTTGTTGAGGGCGGTATACGCTGCTTTGTTAAACCTGCTGCCCACCAACAGTCTGTTGGTTGGACAGCAGGATCGCGCCATGCCCAAGCGCCATCGGAATTTGGCGCTGCGTTCTGTGGCCCTCTAATGGCTGCCTCAGCCCGCCTGGCACCTTTCACAACACTGCACGGCGAGACTTGAGTTTGCGTGTGGTGCGGGCGGCAGGTGGCTCGCTCTCCGAACGGGTTTTGTTTCGCTCGCGGCTTTCCTTCTGAAACGCGCGGAGCATAAGCACTTAGGCAAGACTGCAGTGCCTGCGATTAGGCCGCCGTCGATTGCGAGAGCATCTCTCCCGCCCAGACGTGCGGCTATATAGGCGCCCGTGCACGAGTTCTGCAGTAAAGTCTCAATGGTCCCCATTTTTCTTTGTTGTTATGCTGCTGCTGGTTATGTTACTAGCCTTTCTTTTCCCTTCTCCCCCCCCCCACGCTCTCCCTTAGACCTCCTGCTCGTCAAGCAAACAAACAAGTGTCATTAAATCATATGTCAAAACGTCTCAGCGGCAAGCACTGCGCGCAAAGATGTTGCAGAGGGGGCCTGGTGGTCTTAACGAGGTTCGAATGTGTTGATGCAGAGCAAACATGACCCCCCCCCCTCCCATATTACCCTTCCCACGACCTGTCTTCGGGCTACTTAGCTAAATTCGGGCTAACCTTCTTCTCAGCTCCTTAGGGAAGGGTGTACATCCTACCGTACTGATGCAGAGTTGTGAGGGCAATAGAGGGAATATCGGTTAGTCTCATGCATGGAGCGGCCGGTGGATGGCAAGGATGGTTCCTGATACGTCGGCTCCTTGGCTATTATGTCGCCACTGTCTTGATTGGTAAGCTCACAGACATCGGCCAATCGCTCAATAATCGCGGGAAAGCGGAATGACCAAGCGGGCCGGGCAGCCCTCACAGGCAGACCATGCAGGCCAACCATGCCATATTTCAGATTCATGCTTTACTTGGCACCGATAGCTTCGTCACGTGAAGCGCTATACGTGACGCAGATTTTCGTTCCTTGAACGCGTGGTTTATGGAGACTAAGTGTCTTCGATTGGGATGCCGCCTGTCAGAAACAGGCGCTGCTGCTTTCATCATACGGGCGTCACCTTTCGTCGCAACGTCTCCGTTGTGCATCCGGGGACCGCATTCACACAAAACATTCTTACGCTACAACTGTTCGTAAGACCAAATACCAGCCAATATTCGTAAATGTCACAAATATTGTTAGCAAAGGCGGCTGGCGAATGGCGAACAGCAATTACGAGCTAAGAGGTTTGTGAATTCGCCCGCGGCATCGCTTCCACGAAGTTGCGCTCCAGCAGGTACTGACACTCCACCTCAAGGGTTCCAGAATGGTGTCAGGTCTCTGCATATGTGATCTCTACATATGTGACAGGCTGCGGGATTGTTCACTTTGGCGATAAATGCCACAGCCTGCAGCAAAAGGAAACGAAACCATTTTAGGAGTATGCGTACCATGACAACCACGATAAGCCACTTGCTGCAATTCGTTCTTAATATGTGAAGCATAAACACTGAGTACGGGAAACAAAATGTCGTTACTCAGTAGTGTTCAGAGGATAGAAAAAAATACAGAGTCTGGTCCATAAAATACGAATAGCGTTGCATAGAGAGAGGACGTGGTTCGAGACATCTTCGATTGCATAAACGTGTCAACGCTCGTATAATTTTGTTTTAAGTAGGTTAATCATTTCTCTATTCTCCTAAACAGCATTCGAGTCGCAGCTATAAAAGTGTCTCGACTTATCCAACGATGAGCAAAACGACAACAAGGTAGAAGCGCTAAGCGCTCCCGCTTTTACCTTGTTGTCGTTTTGCTCATCGTCCTGAAATTCCATCTCCCGCCTTCCCCGTGTTTTCCTTCGACTTATCCAAAGCACTTAAGAAGATATTACTGATATTATATTATTAAGATATTAGATTTTACTGGCGTAAAACAACCGAACGACCAACAGTTCCGTGGATATTCGAAATTAGCGGCTTATCAGACGGAGCGACGATTCAAGTCGCCCATTTCCGACTGCGTTCGTTGAAAAACTAGGGCTGATGCCGGTCTCATGAGGTTGGTTTTGCCACAGCACACAGCGTCGCACTCTAAACGAAGTCATCTTGAATACGAACGCCGAAATGATCGAAGCTTCGCTGCTAATTTTTACGCGTGGCAGCAGTGTAAAGCTTAAGTGTATTGTCGTAGAAGCGCATATGAGTACAAATTACAGAGGCTGACCAATTGCTTCTGGGTCTGTGTGTTTAAATTCCCTTCGCACAACACTTCTGCCGAAACTGCCAGCTGTCGCTTGTCTTCGATAATTCAAGGAAGGGTAGGGGCAGATGAGCAGCTGAAATTTAGGGCCTGTATCCACAACAAGTACTTAACGCTATAGAACTGTTTGTTAGAGCAGTTGTCAGGCTAAATTGGAATGTTGGACATATTATTTGCGAAGGTGACCGGCCTTTGGCCGAGAGCACTTACGAGCGAAAAGCTTCGCGAATTCGGCCCCAGGTCCATAGGGGCGCATGCGCCGCACACATACAACATTACCCAAAATTCACTAATGATCTTGGAACGCATATGATGAAAGTGATGATTAAGATGAATGTGAGACAAGTTAAACCAATCGCTGAGGCACAAGTCGCAATGCACTCCAAGCCGTGTAATGAACAATTTAAATGTGCCAACCTACCACATCGTTACTCTATATCGCTGGTATGCCATCCCTGTCTCATTATTTTTTGAGCGCCGCGCCCGCGTTTCTTTGCGCAGGGAAGGGAACCGTAATTTTCTCTGGTTAGCCACCTTGCTCTCTCTCTCTCTCTCTGTCCAAATGGCATCTTATTCGCGCAAGCTTTCCAGCCTAACAGTTCTTACTTGATGCTGATCACTTGTTTCTGCAAATATTTTAGCTACATATTGTATCTGTCTTTTTGCCGGCCTGTTCGCATGCAAGGAGTATATAGGAATGTGTAATCGACAACGTTAATTTCTAAACTGCCGCAGAAGCATTGCGGCAAACGCCGTCGTGGATGCCATGCCCCGAAATTAGTGCACAGGGAGGCTTTCGAGATGAGCGGATATGCCTTGCCCTGATATATACACTGCCGTAACGGCAGAAACGTGATGAAGGTTAACGAGCTGCCCCGCGAAGCACTGCGGACATGGCGCTCGGTGCACGCAAGCGAGACACATTGCATCGGTACTTTGTATCAGTGTAACGCGCGACAAAGTACGAAGCGAACAGAATAAAGGTGCGCGGCAGAAGGGAGATGGCCTCGTGCGAATCGCATACCCGGAAAAACGAGCGTTATCGCTCTAGTTGGTCGTTCTGAAGGTGGACGCGTATTATATTTTCCGGCCGAAGTGGCAGCTGAGGCAGAGCGCACGCCCCGGCAGTCAGCGTAATTAGTCACGCTCGCAAAAAACGATGAGCTATTTGGGTCCACGGAAATAGAAAACAGGAGCCGACGAATCGAGGACGGGCACGCAGGATGATATATGACGGTTCCTCTTTTTCTTCTTCCTTTTTCTTTTTGATACAGGAGGTATCCTTGGGGCACACACAGAAAACCGGGACCAAGTAAAAGCCTTAAGAGGGGATAAAACATTACAGTTAAACTTGAATCCACATTAAATACCAGTGACGCTGTGAGTGTGACGCCGTACGTCAATCATAAATTGTGCATTCTGGTAAGCAGCAAGTATATTGACACCGCTTGGATGAAAGCGCTCTAATCACAAATGGAAACGTATTAGAAAACAAAGCGCACGGGAACTGTTAGCGCCAATATAAATGAATAGTAAACGCTCTACTCACACAGTTCACAAACAGCTGACAGTTGGAAACAATCTCGTGCTAAGCAGCATAGAGCTTTAGCTGCTAAAACGCAGGGGCGGCCTGCTGGCTTGTTTTAACCTGCAAGTTGTAGCGGGAAAGAGATAACTGCGTCGGCTTCTCAATTGCTCTGCACTCTTATTAAGCGTATGGACACTGTTCCACGGCTGCAAATTGAAGAACTGAACCTCTCTCCTTGATCGATTTTCTGCTTTTTTGAGTCAGACGAAGCGTCGCTTGATGTATTTGCTTCATATATGGTTTTCATCGAAGTGAACTGCACTTTTAAGCCAGATGAGATGACATTCGCAGATAGCAAATATTTTTAAAACAAAACAGTTTGGAGAGCCAGCAAACTGGTGGCCCCGAGTACTACAGACATACCGGAGCTGTCTCCGAACTGTGGAAGTTCGAATA
Source organism: Dermacentor variabilis (assembly GCF_050947875.1). NCBI lineage: Eukaryota > Metazoa > Arthropoda > Arachnida > Ixodida > Ixodidae > Dermacentor > Dermacentor variabilis. The sequence goes on along the minus strand of NC_134570.1, from coordinate 37,496,314 downwards.
TACCTCATCATTCAATTTCTGGATGCTATACTTACCATATTTTCTCTCGCTTGATGCAGAACGGGAAGCATGAAACCGGAAAAAGAGAAAAGATACGAGGCCGGTAGCTAAGAGTGACACGGTTGCTCCAACAAAGCAAAATCTATCTTCTTCTTATCGCTGCCGCGGTTTTCCGGCGGCTTTTCAAAAATACAGAATTAGATTGCGGAGATCCACGCTTTGTCTCTTCGGTGACTTTCGGGGCCGCCCTCTCGCACCTGCCTTATTTCTTATTATTATTTTATTTTTTTGCTTTCGCTTCGTCACCCTGGGTCTCCGCTCCACAGGTAGCACCGCGAAACTTTTCTCATCTTTTGACAAACGATCTCGCCCCGCCGATGGTCCGCGCGCAAGCCACGACTACGCCACCGCCGCTGTTGTTTATCTTGACCACGACGCGTCTCCCCGGCTGACCCCACCGAAACCGCGCCCGCTTTTTCTCTTTACATTATTTCCCCGCTGCGTCTGTTCTCGGCCGCTTTATGTTGTTTAATACGAAGCGTATACACCGCGACCATGCCGGAACGACCAACCGACCGACGGGCCCTTTCCGCGGAATGCGCAATCTGCGACCGTGATCGGATTTCACCTGGACCGGACGCGGTCTCGGCGCAAACGCTGTGACGAGAACCACCAGGCCGACGTGCATGCTGCCGCTGTCACTGCCTTCCCTTCCGATGTCTTATCTTGACTAAGCAATCGTTGCGGGTGCCACCAGTTGGTTTTGCCTTTTTCGTTGTTGTTTTTTTTACCCCTCGAGCAGACGACAGCGGGCACTGCAAGGCATGCGGAGTGTTCTGTACGAAGACACCGCGTCCCTTTCGGCGGGTAATACAAGCCGCGATGGGCCTTCTGTCTTCCTCGAATAACGACAACGACCGAGCGAACAGAACCACGTTTCGTCACCTGCTTGTCGCGGTGATCCTGCGAACGCAGGCCTCTCGCGAGTGCCACTTCGCGGTCTGCTGCTGCCATCCTCAGCCACTGCGCTGACCTGCGCTGACGAGAGAGAGAGAGAGAGAGAGAAAGTCATCGTCCGTGCATTCCTCTAGAGATAAGCCTAGCCGCCTGAGCGCTCGAACACAGAAGACCGCGAACAGAAGAGCGAAGACAGCTGTACGTCATCTGGACTCCGCCTCTGGGCGGTGCTTGTGTGAAGGCTGGAACACGGACCGGACTTTACTGGACAACTTGACTCCGAGCAATGATCTGGTGTCAAGATTTCGCCCCCGTCTGTTTTCGTTCCGACGCGAGAAAATAAATGCGTGATTGAAGATCGAGGACACGCGGAGGCAGAAGACGGTGCAGGTGCTTGCCCTGTCTCGTCGGCGACCTTGTGACGCCGTGCGCCACCGGCAAATTGAATAAAGCGTGACAGAGTTACTCTCGCTGGTTCATCTACATCTACGATCAGCCATTTCATGACTAAGCTGGTTCCTGTACGCGTCTCTGGTGAGGTACCAGTGGGGGTTAATAATAATAATAATAATAATAATAATAATAATAATAATAACGTATGTTTACTGCAGGAACAAAAGTCTCTCCTACCGATTTCCTAATCTCATTACACTATTAACCCTCTGTCGTTATCGGCTGCATTTCCTATACCTTGGCACCTATTCCGTTATTCTGACAGACTAGCGGTCATCTTTTCTACGTCATTACATACACTCCCCAATTCTACTTCTTCCTGTTAATTTCAACTAGAATCTATAACAGAAAAGTGAACTTGGTGTCAGCGTTACGTGCAAACCAATGCGCTTTGTCTGACGTTTCTGCGTGTCACGTGACCAGGCTGGACATGAGTTCACGTGTACGAATGCTTTGGTTGTGTATCATAATTCAATAGCTTGCAGCTGCTTGCACAAACCTAGCTACTCTGGCACTGTGCAGGTTACACAGCACGCGGACACTGTGCCTTGGCAGTACTACTTCAGAGCCCTGAAAAGCCTTATTCAAAACCATCGAGCCTATCGGTATGCCTTCAAAACACAGGACACGAATCAGGGTTCCAAACAAACGGTGCAATTACGTCAGCCCGCCATTCTACCTATTAAAATTATGAAGTCGGAGAAGCTAATGCGGGCCAAAGAGTTCGATGTTTTGTCACAGATCTTATAGCAGGTGATTCTGTAAATAGAAACAGACTGATTAAATATCGTCCTTGACAGATAGCGCAACCCTGTGCGATCAGCTGGGTTACTGCAAGAGGCGGACATTACCTGCACGACGAACCGTAGCGTCATGTTAGCAATCTGACAATATCATGAAAGAGAGAGAGATAGGTGATGGGGAAGGGTGATGAATCTGTGCGGGCCCTCACGAGAAGTAAATTTCCCGTAAATGCGCGCGTTGACAGAAAAAGCAATTGAAGCAAGTCATCACGAAATCTCGCTAGCTGGCCGACCCCAACCGCTATGCGTTGTTATCTCCCCGCACTCCCTCCGGGCGGAAGCTCAAATTGCTCGGTAGTGTTCCCACTTAATCTGCCAGTCTTTTCCAACCGACGTGCGTACATCCTCTGCCCACTCAAGACCTAATTCTCGACAATATCTTATCATCCTTGCTCCTTTCGTTCGTTCCCTTGATATTTCCCTTTTTTTTTTATTGAAGTTATAGCCTTAGAAGAACAAGGAGGCTCGTTGTCAAAGTCGAGGTAACCGAAAATGTAGGTCAGTCGCGTCTTCATCTCAGACTGTCGCATGTGCCACGTTCTTTCGTTTTCTTTCCGGTGTTCTCGGACATGCCCCTGTTTTGGGTGACTCTTCGTTTGATATTTATACTTTTATTCGGAAGTGCGTCGCCGGTCTGTTTTGCCCGTCCGCGCGGTTGGGGGATTTGTTTGCCCTTGTTCCACTTCCACGGCGCGGTACAAAGTCGAATTATCTTCGCGCGACCGCCACGCCACCTCTTCTTTATATCCCTGAGTAGACGATAAACGCCGTACCAGCAGCTCTCATTCCCAGTTCTTTATTTTATTCATTGTTTCTAAATTTGTTGTCGACACGAGAAAAAGAAACGAAAAAAAAATGGAAATAAACACCAAGAACCATCTGGAAACCTTGCCGTATCTTTCCTAGCATATATGTGCCGCAGTCAAACGCTTTCCTTGGCGAAATGTATTTTGTTCATTTGCTCCAGGAAGCTCGACTTTCAAAAAAAAAAAAGAAAATCTCCGGTTATAGCTACGACAAAGAGACGGGTAACAACTATACATATGAAAGAGAGCGAGAAAGAGAGAGAGAGGTTTCGAAGTGGGAACGTTGGGCTTAGCAATATAAAGTATACATATATATGCCCTACGGAGCGACGAAAATGGTAAACGCCGCTTCGAGAGCGAGTGAGCGAGACGTGAGTGAAGACGACAGGCGAGTCGGACCTGCGCAGGGCGGAGGCCGTGCGAGCTTTACGACTTCGCTGAGCGATGTATCACTCTTCATTCGCCGATGCTGGCCGCGACCGACCCCCCCGACTGCCCAAGCGCGCGCGCTTCCCTCGCGATGGTTATCGTTGTCCAGAGAAAGCGTTCGGCTTCTTCCGACCGTAAACGCTCGACAGCTTCTCTCTTCCACGCGCGCCCCATTGCCATGTGGTTGTCTTTGTTATGATCGGCTTTTTCTGTTTCGAACTGTCCTTCTCGGTTAAGAAACTTTAATGCGAGCCGTCGTGTGTGCGCGCCCACGAATGGGTTTGTTTGTTTGTTTGTTTGTTTTGCGCTCTTCTTGTTCTGCGTCGCTGTCGCGCGAAGGCCCAATGCCACGACCGCTTGTACACCACGCTGGCCAGCTGCTGTCAACTGCGCGACGCGGTCTAAGGGTATACAGCTTAGAGGAGTCGCAAATCACAGCAGCTAAGGTTCGACTGCTGGAGAAGCGCATCCACGGTAACGTTTGCCTTCCCGGGTGTTTCAGCGAACACTTTCAAAATTTTTTAAAAGTTGCCTGTGGCAGATGGCTCGATTCTAGTTTGTGAGCCGGTGTACTCGAAGCGGTGGACAATACTCGCGCATAAAATTGAAATGCGAAATCGCCTAATTAACAAGAATTCACTAATTAACTTTCTGGCTAATTATCTTATGACCCATATTGCAATTTACAAATTCTAGCAGTGAACTTCGCAAGGCAGATTCACTTGGAAAGAATTCTCAGGACGACACCAGCTTCGAGATATAAATTCCCGAAATTTGCGGAGAAATGCATTGGCGTTCCAGTTACTTGCGTGTTTCAGTGCATGAAACGAGGTTTCGTTAATGAATTAACTGGAACACCAATGCATTTCTCCACATAGTTCGGGAATTTATATCTCGAAGCTGGTGTCTTCCTGAGAATTCGTTCCAAGGGGATCCGCCTTGCGAACTCCACGGCTAGAATTTGTAAATTGCAATATAGGCCACATAATAATTAACTAAACAGTTAATTAGTGAATTCTTTTTAATTAGGAGATTTCGCATCTCAATTTTTTGCGCAACTACTGTCCACCGCTTCGAGTAGACCAGCTCATGAACTAGAATTGAGATAGCTGCTACAGGTAACTTTTGAAGATTTTTGAAAGTGTTCGCTGAAACACCCTGTATAAGTTAGCATGGTTCAGAGCGTCCTATGAGGTGCACGTTAAGGCCACTCAGAAATTCTACGCTGTCGTTTGAAGCTATTCCTGGACCGCAGCCTGCTTCAAGCCATGGCTCGAAGTGCTCTATGCCGGATGGGACAGCTTTGTTGACTGCGATGGTAACTCCAGGGCACTCAGAACGTATGACGTTAATTTATGCATCTTTCTTTCTAGACGGCTGCTTTTGTCTCTACATTTATTCTTGTTTTCATTTTGTCCAACTTTAATGGTGTTTCGTACCATTCTTTTGGTTTATTATTGCATATGCATTTCTTATTTATCAACATTCCCAACTCCCCACTTATCAGGTTTCTCACTAAGGCAGCAGGTGTTTAATCGGTCTTGTAATACAAACGAATGAAATCAGGTACCCGAAGACAGGTTGCATTTAGCCACGTCACAGATTCCTAGAGTTGATGCTTGTTTGTCGGCTTTAATGATATCATGAAAGGAAATGACAGAGGAGGGGGGGTAGTTGGGCTTTAGCTTACCGTCCAACTTCCGCCGTGCGCGGTAAGAACACGGGAGAGCCTGTCTCCCACATATACATGCCCTCCACACTATTTATTTTCGCCACAGGTTGTCATGTGACCATCATTGCGCCAAACACTGTTGCCTCGATGAGTGCAAAAAAACTTCCAAGCTTCTATCTTGCAACAAGATGGAATCTCGAAGACTGTAGCACTTCGAAAAACTCCACGATGAAGGCTGTGATTCAGAGAGAGAGAGAGAGAGAGAGAAAAGACAGAAGGCATAAGCAGCGGGTTTAACCAGGCTGAACTCAGTTGGCCACCCTGCATGCACTGGGGAACGGGAAAGTGTACTGAAAGGTGATAAAGAGGAGTGAACTTCACATGTGCACAAATAAAGCAATGAGAAAGCTCACTTTCCTTTCCAGTGGCAATAACTTCTCTAGTATCAGGGTTCTGCTACGCTTCTTGATTAGACACCCCGCACGAACACATCATACAAGAATCTCGTGCTCTTTAAGACAAATATAAAAATTACATGCAATATTACACTGATGACTCTACAGCAAAAGAATACATGGGCGTGGGGGCCGTGACAGAAAACTGGGAAAGAAGTATTCGTTTGCCACAGCGCGCCTCTGTCTACACAGCTGAAGTCTATGCAATATGGACTGTGATTAAAAAGATCATCGCTGAAAAACACGAAAACACAATCATATACACTGATTAATTAAGCACGCTGAAGGCTCTTCACATAATATCCGAATGCGAACCCCTGATAAGGGATATTTTAAACATGGTAACGTCAAACAAATACGGCAGGTCAATTAGGTCTTGCTGGGTACCAAGTCATGTTGGTGTACCGGGTAATGAAGCAGCGGATAGATGTGCGTCAATGGCAGCGCACAAATACATAACAAAACAACGCTTCCATATAAGGATAGTATCACTGCGAGTAGGAAAGCCTTGATGTCAACATGGTAACAAGAATGGGACCATTGTATAAGCAACAAGCTACATCTTACTAAACCCGTAATTGGTGAGTGCAAGTCGTGCACTCATCAGCAACGGTTCTATGATGTGATCCTGTGTCGACTTCGGATTGGGCACGCACATCTATCACACAACTTTCTCCTCCGAAAAGAAAACTCGCCGACTTGCGAAAAATGCAGTGAACGTCTTACAGTAATACATATCCTTATAGCATGTCCATAATTTGAAGTACAGTGACGGAACCTTTTACACAACCTATATAATTTACATATAACTTTACACCCTGCCCTATTACTGGCAGATGACCCCACATGCCATTTACTAACCTGTTCCACTTATTTCGCATTCTCGAAGCGCAGCGGGCGCTTAGGTATCTTCCGTTTCTGAGACAACTCGTCATTTACACAAACTGTAATGTAATGCAGGTTTACCTGCTCTAATATTGCGTTTCCTTTCGTCTTGTGACTGGAGCAGCATGGCCTTAGTTGCTTTTGTGCCATTAAACCCAATTTGACTAGCTTCCTGATTACTACTTGTTGTTTCAAGGGAGTCTCTATCTTCTTATAATTGGTATTTCCATTTAATTTAATGCTGATTGATACTGATGCGATTAACTTTCTTAGGATAGTTCCCTCACATTCCTGTATTTATGTCCGTTTCTAACCGTTTTACTTTCACACCAACTCACGTCAGAGGGTATGTGCCACTCGGCACCATGCCGTTCTTCATAGTAAACATCATAACATATAAAACATATCTCAACCAATTAAACACCCTTTATGAAATAGATTGCAAATATCATTAACATTGCCAAAAATCTCCAAAGGATGGATTCGCCGCCAATTTCTCAACACCGTGTCAGAAAAGCGTGAGAATCGCCCTTTCTCTATGGCGGCGCTAAAGAGGATGTAAAGTGGCGCTTTAGCAGAGCTGTACATGTTAGCTCTGCTGATCACCTCCATGGTACTGGGTGATAATTACGGTGTAGACAGTGATCGGACGAGCACACAAAAAGCACATGCCATCCACTTACCTATAAAGCTGTTCACAAATGTTTAGAGCCTGATAGCGAAATTACAGTATCCGAATGCCGAAATAGTCTTGCCGTGAACGGTTGCTCGGCATCTGCTCTTGATAACATTGAGGTCACCTGACGTCACCTGTTACGGGCGACGGCATGAATTTTGACAGTGCCTGCTAGGATATATTTATTGTTTGCCGATTTAGAATGATCTCGTCTCATTCTGGCGTTGAAGAAGTAAATAAATTATGGGGTTTTACGTGCGAAAACCACAATCTGGTTATGGGCCATGCCCTAGCGTGGGGCTCCATATTAATTTTAAACACCCGAGGATCTTTAACGTGCGCCTTAATTTAAGAATATAGGCGGTACTGCCTTTCGCCGCCATCTAAATCTGGTCGCCGCGGCAAGATCGCACCCGCGACCTTGAGCTCCACAGCGCAACGCCGTATATAGCCACTGGGCTGCCACTGCGAACCAGCCATATTTCAAGAATATACAGTAAAAACTTTGACGTCCCACTGACGTGCTAGCGCTGTGGTTTCGGCGCGAAATGCAAGAAAGGGGCTTCGGCCTTCATACTGGCTGCTGGTAGTCAAGTTATTTCTTGCGAAATAATTCAAAGCGTTAGGGTTTTGAAAGAGTACTTCCTCGTCTAAACTAATCTCGTGTGGATATTCAGTCACGCGTACCTTTGTACTGCTCTTGTGGGGCACATCTGCTTGGGTTAACACCCAGATTTAGTGTTCCGACTCGGCTGGCCTCACAGGTGGCTCGATGCTCGATTCACATCTATAGATGTGAATCTGAAATCACGAAAGAAGAAAGAAAGAAAGAAAGAAAGAGAGTGGAGGCGACCTGCAATATATCTGAGGGAGGCCCACGCCCGGGACGGGCTACCATTTTTCCGTACTGAGCCTGATTACGAATTCTCACTTCGTTCCTGCAGCATCCAACAAAACCGCGCAGGACAGGTATACAGCACACGCGCGGACACGCAGGCGAGCACAGTAGGCGGTTGATGAGTTTTCGAGATTAGCCGGTAACGTCTTCGGGCAAACACACTCGTGTCACCAGCTTTCGACGCCAGGTATTGGTCGTATACATGCCGAAGAAACGCGACCCCGCCCTGTTTTTACCGCAGTGTTCTTTCCTACACATGCACACAGGCTGTCACCGCACCCGGCCCCTCCTTAACTTTGTGTCTTTCTTAAGTTATTTTTTTCCTTGCTCAAGATATCTCCTGCGCGGCTTGCTGTAATGTTGTAAGGCAATTTATACCACCGTACTTCACGCTTTTATCGTGGATTCTTATCTCTAGCTTTCGTCAGTTCGGGTAATAAATACTTCTTTCAGCCTCTCCGTCGGCCTTTTGTTGATAAGATGTTCCAATTTTGGTGCTCTAATTTTTTTTTGTCATTGTTGCCTTGATTTCAGAATGCGTGTTCTAATTTTTGTTTCTTCTCTTGCTTCTCCTCTTCTCTGTCAATTTATCTACCTATCTCGCTATCCCTCTTTCCCTTTATAGGCTTTCCGCCAGAGACCATACGAAATCGGCCTATCCATGTACATCGCGTTCCGGGAGCATATGGGGCGCATCTCGCGTATATCCGGTTCTGTTTGTGTGTATAAATATCTTATTATGAAATCACGCGCACTCTTATCAGATTTAGAGGTACGCAGTAGGCTTTCGGTGTTTACGGCCTCCTTGGCGACCACATCGTGCGTTGAACACCTGCACCTAATGCAGCCTCCTTCTTCCATGCGTTTGGAATCTATGTGAAGCAAGCAGGCTACAAATTCGTTCTTTCCTTTCTTTTCCTTCTTTCTCTACCGACCAACTTTGTTTCTGACGTGTATAACATGCCAAGAATGAAGCACAAATAAAACTCTCGGGGGCCAGTTTCAATCTAGAGACGATTTCTGAGCGACGTACAATACCCAGTGAGCCGGTTCATGTTGTGTTGCAAGTTGCTATTGCTGCAACGCGTCACACAACTGTTCGCGGGCCGATGGCTTGTCTGATCGTCGTGTGACAGTTCGTGCTGTGAAAACGACGATCTGTACCTCCCGTGTCAACAATTTAACAGGGCAACACCCCACGCGGCCTTCTCTGTTCCCCGTCTGTTAAATAATATTGTCATGTTCAACAGTGGTCTAACACGAGATGTCTCTGATGTTTCGTCGGTTCCCGACGAATATTAATCAGGCTTGTCGAATTGCTGGCTCCAGAGACGTTTCTCGTTCGACCGTTGCCGATCATTCCAAGTTTCCATCTCCTAACGAACGTCTGCCTCATTTAGATAGCAGCTTCTGTCGGATATGATGCCATGATTGCGTGATGAAGTCACAGACCCGGGAAATCACTGCAAAGTGGGGCAGTGGCACCTTCGCAGTCTTATTTACCAGTACAACTTGACATGAAGGAAAGCAAACAGTCACCGCTGTTGCGTTTCGCCTGCGACACGTGGTTTTGCCGGCGCGACTGCGGCGGGGCGGCAGACATTTTGGCCCGATCGTCGACGCCGCAACACTCATCGCCAGGTGTTTCCAGGCGCGTCTGCGGCGATGCGACCGCCTAGGGATCTCGTTCCAGTCATTGTGCCCGAAACAGGCGATGCCAAAGCAGGGATCTCATTCCAGTTATTGGGCCCGAAACAGGCGATGCCAAAGCAGGGATCTCGTTCCAGTCATTGTGCCCGAAACAGGCGATGCCAAAGCAGGGACCATCTTCTCGTTACAGTCATTGTGTCCGACCGGCAGCGCCACGACAGGGTGCTACGAGATCGTGCGCAGCGCCACGACAGTGTGCGTCACCATTAGCCCATTGTACATTCACGTGCTCGTCTTTTGAGGGGTTCCTTCTTGCCCTCAACTGCGAGAGTATAAAAACAGCTGCCCCCGGACGCCAAAAGGAGGGCTCCGATTTCTTCCGTTGAGTGAAGTGCTCTCCCGTCTCTCTACTTCGGTCAAACCTGACCGCCAACTCTTTGCGATGTTAAAATAAACAAGTTGTTTCGTTGTTACCTGTCGACTCATGCTTTGCCGGGACCTTCGGATGCTTGCAGTTGTACCCCAGGCCGCCAGGCCAACGCTACCCTTGGGGCTTGCGACCCAGGTACAACCACGGGCGTCAGCGCCGAGTTCCCAACAGATCGTACCAGCAGTCGGATCCCAAACATCTGGTTGCCAGCGGTGAGATCGCCTACGACTTCAAACAACTGTCTGCCAGCGGCGAGATCACGACAACGGAGGCCAGCAGCAAAGAGATGCAGTTGACAGTATGCTGAGCAGCTCAACGACGATCCGGGAGCAGTGCAACGAGCCCTGTGTGACGACTGGTTGCCTGCAGCGGAACGACTGCGCGGAATTCCTGCCTGCGAGGTTTGGTGAGTGCGGGACTTTCTTCTTCTGAGCGTTGCCAGGCTTTTTGTTAGTGTCAGAAACAGAGCTGGTAATTGTGGTTGTCGTTGCTGCCGGGTTAGTTGCGGCAAGACAATAGTAAGCAGTAGAGAAAGCAGCATTCAGAGCAGCCATGGATTTGAAGTCGTTGCGCAAACCGAAATTGTTGGAGCTTGCAAGAGAGTTGGGTCTGGATGTCTCAGACAAACTAAGAAAACCTGAACTGCTAAAGGCTATTCTTGAGTTAGAGGCTGAGGATGACGAGCTGTCGGAATGCCTTGAGACTATTGAAGAGAGGGAGACAGAAAAAGAAGAGCGTGAACGTAAAGAACAGAAAAAGCGAGAGCAACAAGAGAAAAAAGAAGAGCGCGAACACGCTTTGGAAATGAAGCGTCTCGAGGTAGAGATGGAACGCGCTCGTAATGGAAGTCAGGCACACGGTGCAGGAGAACGCGTATTGTTCAAAATGACGGACCTGATGCGGCCGTTTAAGCTTGGAGAGGACATTGGTTTGTTCCTGGTTAACTTTGAGCGAACGTGCGAGAAGCAGGGGTTCTCTCGGGAAACGTGGCCACAGCGCTTGCTCACTTTGTTACCCGGCGAGGCGGCCGACGTAGTCGCTCGCTTGGATAGAGAGGAAGCAGAGGATTTCGACAAAGTAAAATCGAGTCTGCTAAAAAAGTACCGGCTGTCTGCGGAAGCGTTCCGTCGGAAGTTTCGGGAAAATGAGAAAGGCAAAAGTGAGTCATATACAGAGTTTGCGTATAGGCTTATGTCGAACATGCAGGAGTGGCTCAAAGAAGAGAAAGCGTTTGGTGACCACGATAAAGTTCTGCAGTGTTTCGGGCTAGAACAGTTTTATAGTCGGTTACCGGAGAACGTGCGATACTGGGTCTTGGATAGGCCAGACGTGAGTACGGTGGCTAGAGCCGCTGAGCTAGCCGAGGAGTTTGTGACGCGTCGAGCTCGCGGAGCTAAGGACGGTCAAAAGGGTGAATTTGGCTCCAAGTCTGAGAGGCCAAGGTTCACGCCCATGAGATTTAAGGGGGACACGCGTAGTGAGGATGCGAGTGAAAGCAATCCGACCAAACGTAAAGAGACGGCAGCCGAAGCCGAACGCAGAAAGCGGTTCGAGATGAGGCGAGCGGGCGTTTGTTATACGTGCCAGAAGCCGGGTCACTTTTCGGCGCAGTGTCCGGAAACAACACCAAAAGTTGTGTTTTTTTTCAATAGGCAGCACGGACGAGAACATGAAGCTTCTCGAGCCTTACATGCGAGACCTCCTCGTAAACGGGAAAGAGTGCCGAGTGCTTCGCGATTCCGCAGCTACGATGGATGTAGTTCACCCGTCTTACGTAGAACCCCATATGTTCACGGGCGAGTGCGCGTGGATCAAGCAAGCCGTGGAAGCTCATAGCGTGTGTCTGCCGGTAGCAAAAGTGCTTATTGAAGGACCTTTCGGAGCGCTTGAGACGGAGGCGGCAGTGTCATCTATGCTGCCACCCCAGTACCCGTACCTATTTTCAAACAGGTCCGATCACCTCCTGCGCGAGAAGGGGCTTTTGTTTGGTGAAGCTAGTGTTCAGGCCCTAACCAGATCGAAGGTTCGGGAGCTCGCTGCAAAGGCGGTAGTTGCGGGGCCGACGTTATCAAACAACGAAAAAGGGTCAGAGGCGCAGCAAGCTGATATTCAGAGCACGCCCGAACTGAATAGACTTGAGTCTGTAACGTTAAAGGCGCCAGATACTGGAGAGGAAACGCCCGACGCGGGAAAGTTAGAAGAGCTATCTACTGATTTGCTCATCGCGCCTACGTCAGACGGACTTGATAGGTTGCTAAAAGTCAGCCGGTCGGCTTTGATAGCCGAGCAAAAAAAGGATGGCAGCCTGGAAAACGTGCGCTGCAATGTCAAAGAAGGTATCGCCAGGAAAACTGCGCGTTTTGTGGAAAGAGGGGGAGTCCTGTACCGGAAGTATCTAGACCGCAGAGGAGTGGAGTTCGATCAGCTGGTCGTGCCTCAATGCTATCGTCAGGATCTGTTGCGCTTGTCACACGGGGGTTCGTGGTCCGGACACCTAGGAGTTAAGAAAACTAAGAACCGTCTCTTGCAAGAGTACTATTGGCCAGGGTGTTTTCGGGACGCAGACCATTTCGTGAGGACATGTGACACTTGTCAGCGGGTGGGCAAACCAGGGGACAAATCAAGGGCGCCGTTGAAATTGGTACCTATCATAACGGAGCCTTTTAGACGGCTCGTTATTGATACAGTGGGACCTCTGCCGGTAACAGCCACGGGGTACAGACACATTTTGACTGTGATCTGCCCAGCGACAAAGTTCCCTGAAGCAGTGCCGCTTAAAGAACTCAGCTCAGTTGAGATAGTTAATGCACTACTGTCCATATTTGCGCGAGTTGGTTTTCCTGCGGAAATCCAATCAGATCAGGGCACAGTGTTTACTAGCGCTTTGACGACAACTTTTCTCGAAAGGTGTGGGGTAAAGCTGCTACACAGCTCAGTGTACCACCCACAGTCGAATTCCGTTGAGAAGCTCCACTCCGTCATCAAGCGCGTGTTGAGAGCGTTGTGTTTTGAACATCGAACTGACTGGGAGCTGTGTCTGCCTGGGGTGATGTTTGCTTTAAGGACCGCGCCGCATGCGGCTACGGGGTTTTCGCCAGCTGAACTGGTGTACGGTCGCTCGCTTCGATCTCCGCTTCGCATGCTTCGAGAATCATGGGAAGGTAGGGGCGACGACCCAGTCGTGGTGGAGTACGTGCTTAAGCTCCTCGAACGCTTAAGAAGGGCACAGGAGTTGTCAGGTGAAGCAATGGCAAAGGCCCAGCAGAGGGCCAAGGTTTATTATGATCGGACAGCCAGGGCCCGTCGTTTTGAGGTTGGCGATGAGGTCATGATATTGCGCACATCGCTAAACAACAAACTAGACGTGCAGTGGGAGGGCCCAGCGCGAATTGTTCAGAAACTGTCGGACGTTAACTACGTGGTAAGTCTGCCAGGAAAGCGGAAAGCACAGCAAGTTTACCACTGTAATCTGCTCAAACCTTATAGACAACGGGAAGCAGTGGTGTGCATGATGATAAACGTTCCTGAAGAGCTTCCAGTCGAGCTTCCGGGACTAGGCTCAGTGACGAACAGGGAAGACACCGGTCAAGTCATTAGTGACCTTATCAGTAAAGCACCGCTGTCGCCCGAGCAGAAAACCGAACTACACCAGCTATTACAAGAGTTTCAAGGTCTGTTCTCTGAGAGGCCTGGTAGGACTTCTGTACTTACTCATGATATAGAACTTACCTCCCCAGAGCCAGTACGATCCAAGGCGTATCGGGTGTCACCCCGCCAGAGCGATATTATGGAGGCTGAGGTAAAGAAAATGCTACAGCTCGGTGTTATTGAGGCAGGTGAGAGTGATTATACCTCCCCTTTGATTTTAGTTGAGGTACCGGGCAAGGAACCTCGTCCTTGCGTCGACTACCGCAGGCTTAATTCCATCACTAAGGATCAAATTTATCCGATCCCTAACATCGAGGAGCGCCTTGAGAAAGTTAGTAGCGCTCAGTTTATTTCCACCCTAGATCTTGTCAGGGGTTATTGGCAGGTTCCACTTACAGAAGAGGCTAGTAGGTATGCGGCGTTCATTTCACCAATGGGAACATTCCGTCCTAAAGTGTTGAGTTTTGGTTTGAAGAACGCGCCATACTGTTTTTCAAGCCTCATGGATAAAGTGTTGCGGGGACAGCAAGAATTCGCTTTACCGTATCTAGACGACGTAGCGATATTCTCCGCATCCTGGTCTGAGCATATGACACACTTGCGGGCAGTGCTAACCCGCCTGCGCGAAGCGGGCTTGACAGTCAAGGCTCCTAAGTGCCAGATAGCACAGGCCGAGGTTGTCTACCTCGGTCACGTGATTGGTCAGGGTCGTCGCCGCCCCTCTGAAATAAAAGTGGCCGCTGTGCGAGACTTTCCGCAACCGCGCACAAAGACCGATATTCGGTCGTTCTTAGGTGTCGCCGGCTACTATCAGAGGTACATCCCTAGGTACTCTGATATCGCGGCTCCCCTGACGGATGCTCTAAGAAAGACAGAGCCTCAAACAGTCGTCTGGGACGAGACCAAGGAAAGAGCTTTTAGCGCCCTAAAGAGTGCCCTAACAAGCCAGCCTGTGCTACGATCGCCAGACTATACAAAAGGGTTCATTGTTCAGTGCGATGCTAGTGAGCGAGGCATGGGCGTTGTACTGTGCCAACGGGAAAATGGAGAAGTAGAACACCCCGTCCTGTATGCTAGTCGTAAGCTGACCAGTCGTGAGCAGGCGTATAGCGCCACCGAGAAAGAGTGTGCATGTCTCGTGTGGGCCGTTCAGAAATTGTCATGCTATCTAGCCGGCTCGAGGTTTATCATTGAGACGGATCACTGCCCTCTCCAATGGCTGCAGACCATCTCTCCCAAAAATGGCCGCCTCCTGCGCTGGAGCCTCGCTTTACAACAATATTCCTTTGAGGTACGTTACAAAAAGGGGAGTCTCAACGGTAACGCCGATGGCTTAAGTCGAAGCCCCTAACGTAGGAATCAGCCTCAAAATTGTTTGTTACTGATGTTTTTCTTCCTGAGGCAGGATTTTTTTTTAACATATTGCTTTTGTTTAGTGTTTCAAAGTGATGATATGCTTTCTAGTGCAATTTTTCAATTTGTGGACGCGTTCTGAGTGATGCTAGACTACTGTAAGGAACTAGGCAGTGGTATAAAAAGGGGAAAGAGCCTGGCAGGGCTTAGTGAGGGTTGTGCCGTGCTTGCTGACTGAGCGGTTGAGTTTTCAGCGTAGTTCTAACGCTTGCCGGGAACGAGAACAAAAATGTGAACTCTCCCGAAGTCACTTTGCAGTGTCCCATGCGAACCTGAACGAGAGAACGAGGCCTTCTCTGTGCGCTGCGCTCAAGAAACGTCAAGGGACGCCCGACTTCGGTTATGAGCATCATCGAGCGACATCCCTCCGGACAGCGGATGCAGTCCCCTGTCCATCGGGATCTCCTTCCCCCGGCGGGGCGGTCTGTTGCGTTTCGCCTGCGACACGTGGTTTTGCCGGCGCGACTGCGGCGGGGCGGCAGACATTTTGGCCCGATCGTCGACGCCGCAACACTCATCGCCAGGTGTTTCCAGGCGCGTCTGCGGCGATGCGACCGCCTAGGGATCTCGTTCCAGTCATTGTGCCCGAAACAGGCGATGCCAAAGCAGGGATCTCATTCCAGTTATTGGGCCCGAAACAGGCGATGCCAAAGCAGGGATCTCGTTCCAGTCATTGTGCCCGAAACAGGCGATGCCAAAGCAGGGACCATCTTCTCGTTACAGTCATTGTGTCCGACCGGCAGCGCCACGACAGGGTGCTACGAGATCGTGCGCAGCGCCACGACAGTGTGCGTCACCATTAGCCCATTGTACATTCACGTGCTCGTCTTTTGAGGGGTTCCTTCTTGCCCTCAACTGCGAGAGTATAAAAACAGCTGCCCCCGGACGCCAAAAGGAGGGCTCCGATTTCTTCCGTTGAGTGAAGTGCTCTCCCGTCTCTCTACTTCGGTCAAACCTGACCGCCAACTCTTTGCGATGTTAAAATAAACAAGTTGTTTCGTTGTTACCTGTCGACTCATGCTTTGCCGGGACCTTCGGATGCTTGCAGTTGTACCCCAGGCCGCCAGGCCAACGCTACCCTTGGGGCTTGCGACCCAGGTACAACCACGGGCGTCAGCGCCGAGTTCCCAACAGATCGTACCAGCAGTCGGATCCCAAACACCGCGTATGCTATATGACCGAGCTGTCTCTTGCCGATGTTCTGTTTCATATAAATTTTCATCAACTCGAGTTTATTGTGGTGCGCTTAAATGTGAGACAAGAGCATGGGGCGTCTTCGCATTCTACCCCTACTGAAATTCGGCCGCCAAGTAATCAAACTCCGTTCTCAACAGCAGAACACCATATGTAGCCATTGAACAACGAGGCAGGTACAGCTATTTATTTATTTATTTATTTATTTATTTATTTATTTATTTATTTATTTTCGTACTCTCAGGACCCGAGGGTATTACAGAGAGGAGCGTTCTAACAATAAAGTGTTAATCGCAAGTTTAAAGGCGGCAGGGTCTTCGATTGCAGCGACGGAGGCGGTAAGGTGGTTCCAGTCACTGCTTGTTTGTGGCAAAAAAGAGGCATGGCAAGTGTTAGTGAGACATAAAAGAATTTTAACCTTGTGGGGTCTTGGGGTCTCACAGGAGTACCGACCACCGCGGGTTCGAGCTTAGCGAGCCACAGGGCCGCGTCAGCCGTCAGCCTCTAGCGCCGCTGCGCGCGAGCTCAGGCCGAAAGGGGCTACCGAGCGACGCACGCAAAACACAGTATTGCCCTAAGATGAAGGAAACCGTTTATTGTCTCCAACGGCACCCAACACTGCACAAACGCCCGGTCCCGGGACGGCGGGGAACCAAAGGGGTCCCGCACCAAGGGCGAAAAATACAGCTAGGGGCGCCTGTAGCACGTCGCTGCGAGAGCACAGGCTCAAGCTGGGACGCGCCGCTAGGAAAAGTCCCGGCGGCTATGCTACTTGCTCTCGCGACAACCAATGGGCCAACTCGCGAGAGCTCGGGCAATCTCCTTCGGCTTGGGCCTCCGATGAGTGCGGCTCGGCGTGGTACGACCTCGCGCGAGCACTAGGCACCCGTTCTTCGGCTTAGCGTCGGGATAGGAAACAACACGAGGTACGCGCTCCCCGCACGGGCAAAGGCGCCGTGCGTGAGCTCAGTCCCAGTCACAAAGGTGTCGGCGGACGAGAGGAAGCATGTACGTACCGGGTGCCGTCCCAAGGAGAAGAGAGCCGGTTCCGTCACGGCAGTAGCCACCAGGGGCCACTGCGTGACGTCACTAGCTCCGCCCTCACTGCGAACAATGGCGAGTGGAACGCCACCGCTAAAACTGGTTCGGAGCAAGGGCCAGGTGGCTTGGATTGCAGACATGGGTGAAATGCGCCCGCGCAATGGCGCGTCGAATTCCCCAAATCCCCACATCCTCCTCTCCTTAATTGCCCCCCTACCAGTCTGGCGAAGAAGCTGGTAGGGGCTAATGCACCAAAGACAACTGAGCCTTTCATGCACTAGCTAATTGCTACCTCAGCCCAGCAAGCACTATGCGTACACAAAAAAAACAGATACAATGATAACGGAAAAATAATAAAAAAAATAATACACTCTAAAATACAAGAAAATGACGCCGCGAAGGGGGGAAGAAATATTAACAAGAGAGTCTGCAGCTAGCGCGGGACAATGTCCGGGGGTGCGAAGAGAACGCGGCGCGTATAGTTCTGTGGCTAGGGCGGTGGCCGAAGTCGCGGGAGTTGCGAGCGTAGGCTTGATTGCAGGCCAGGTAACGCAGGAACGGGCTCACCGTTGTTCCATCGAAGTTGCCGGCGAGCCCGATGAGTTCCGCTTTCGTGGAGGTGGTGGTCCCGTCCACCATCGTTGTCCGCGGCGATCCGATGGACTTGGTGCGGCTCCTTCAGCTTGCTTCAATGAGCAACAGCCCTCACGCGCGCACGCACGCACACACACACACACACTCTCCTCGTGGCACCGCGCATCACTCCTCGCCGTCCGCCATGCCGCCCGTCGGCCACAACGCGCCGCGCCGATCCAGGCGCGAAGCTTCCCTCTCTCCCGCACCAACGAGTCAAGGGGACCACTGTCACCCCCGCGCTGCACGACAGTCACCGACCCCCCTCTTGGCAAAAAAAGCAAGAAAAAAAAACGAAAACGAGAAGAAAAAAAAAACACGCACACAGAAGAAAACAAGAACGGTCAAAATCTATGTACAAGTAACAAAAAATGAACTATACAACTGTACACTTAAACATTAAAACAATAATTACTCAGCATGCGTACCCAAAAATAAAAATAAAATGCACACTGCTACTACATACTGCTAACAACTGTAGCAGAAAGCTGGGCTGGGGCCAGCTTCTTTTCGTGCACTGGCCGCAAAGAAGCTAACCCACTGAGGCTAAGCAATATTACTGAGGGCCTTCGGTGGCGGAAAGAGTCCGCCGTGAGGCGCGATATCACACAGGTGACCGTCTCCTCAGGTTGTACCGGTGCGAGGTCCGAATGCGGTCCTTCGCCCCGGGTGTGCCCTGTTGCTTGCGGGTGGTGCCACTGGGCACCGGCGCGAGCTCGTCGGACCGCGACGCAAAGGCTTTCAGGTCGGCGATATGGGCACGGCTGAGTTTTCCCGAAGGGGAATCCTTCAGCAAGTACGCGAGCGGAGACCAAACTTTCTCTACTCGGTACGGACCAAGCCACTTAGGAGCGAGCGAGGCTGAGAACCCCTTGCTCGCGTCGCTAAGAGCGTGGTTGCGCTTCAGGACTAAATCACCTACCTTAAATGAAAGATGGCGATGCTTCCGGTCGTACTGAGCCTTCTGCTGGGCCCTGGCCGAAGTCAAACTCTGCCTTGCTCTACAGAGAGCCCGACAAAGCCTGTCCCGAAGTGCTGAAGCGTACGCAGAACAGTCTGCCGGCGCCTCCTCATCCCCGAGCTGACATTGAATGACACTGGTCACCGGATTTGCCAGCTCCCTTCCGAAATTGAGGAAAGCGGGAGAGAAACCAGTCGAGCGATTCTCGGCGGTTCGGATTGCGAACGCGAGCTCACTCAAGTGGTCTGCCCAATCCTTTTGACTCACGGCAAAGGCCGCCAACATTGGTTTGAGGGTTCTATTGACCCTCTCCGTCAAATTGGACTGGGGATGGTAGGGCGACGTGGTGCAGTGATTAATTCCCAGGGAACGGCACGTAGCACCAAACACCCGAGCAGTGAAATAAGACGCGTTGTCCGTAATTAGTCTTTTCGGAAAGCCGAACCGACAAAAAACTTCCTGTAGCCTCTCCAGCACCGCTCGCGCGGTCACTTTTCGAAGCGGAAACAACTCCACCCACTTCGAAAAATGATCGACGACTACCATCAGGTGTGTGAACCCCTGCTTACTCCTGGGGAAAGGCCCCATAAGATCGCAGGTGGCCACTTGCCATGGACGCTCACTGTCAATTGGTTTCATCAACCCGGGCGGCTTGCCACCCCTTGATTTCACCGTTTGACAGACATGGCAGGAACGGCAATAGCGAAAAATGTCCCGCTTTATGCCAGGCCAGGTCACAGTTTGGCTTAGTTTCGCAAAAACTTTGGAGCCACTCAAATGACCGGCCAATGGTTCGTCATGAGATGATCGCAACAGTGCGCTTCTCAGACTCTTGGGGATAACCACCTTAAACGGGTCCACAGCCTCGTCATCGGTGGCTATGTATTTCAGCAGGAGCCCGTCGTGATCCAGCAAATATGAATCCGCGGGGGACCCAGCGACACACGCTGGTTCCGGCCCCCCTGCGCCCGCCGCACTACCAGCAGCGTCTCGGCGCTCCGTCTCCCTGAGACCGTCGCTCACTCCGCGACAAAACGGATCAATTTGCTGGGCCTTCAGTAGCTCTTGCCTGCTGAATGCGATTCCAATTCTCCCAAAGGGGAGTCTGGTCTCGTCCCCACTCAGGACTGCAGCCAACGGCGTTGTAGGTTCGCTTTCGAGAAGCTCCCCCGCTCGCTCGTTTTGCGGCGCGCTGCTTGCCTGGAGAGCGGAATGACAGGTTTGCCCGCTTGCGGACTCGCCTCTCTCTGCGCTCGTTTCGCCCCCGACGCTTGCTGGCGCAAAGGCACCGGCAGCGGTTGTAACACCTGGAGGAATGTTCTTGGTGCACAGTGGGGCACGGGATAGCGCGTCAGCTACCACGTTGGTGCTCCCCTTTCGATACTGCACTGAAAAGTCATAATGCTGTATCAGGAGAGCCCAGCGCGCCAGCCGGCCCGCAGGCTCACGGAGACGCATCAGCCAACTGAGCGCACTGTGATCCGTTTGCACTACGAATTTCGTCCCATCAAGGTACACATCGAACTTACGTAGTGCAAACACGATAGCGAGGCACTCCTTCTCGGTCACGGAATAATTCCTCTCTGCCAGAAGCAAGGAGCGGCTGGCAAAGGCCAACGGCTGCAACATACCATCGTATTCCTGTAGGAGGACTGCTCCTAAACCCAAATCGCTCGCGTCGGTCTGGACAACGAACGGTCTGGTCAGGTCGGGGAGTCTGAGCTGCGCTGTCTCCGCAATGGCGCTAGACAGTTGGCGAAAGGCCTGCTGTTGCTCAGGTCCCCACTGCCACGCGGCCGACTTACCCAAGAGCTTGCTCAAGGGTGCCTGCACTCGGGCACAGGACGGAATGAATGACCGGTAAAAGTTGGCCATTCCCAAAAAGCGGCGAAGGCCACGTACGTCCTTGGGCGCGGGGAAATCGAGGATTGCCCGAAGTTTCTCCCGGTCCGGCTCAATGGAGCCTCCGCCCAGCGTAAACCCCAGTAACTGAACTCGGGTTTGCGCTAGTTGGGCTTTCGCAGGATTCAAAGTCATCCCGGCGGCCCGCACCCTCTCGAGCACATCGGCAACATGGGCCAAGTGTTCATCGAAGGTTCGTGAATAAATCACGATGTCGTCGAGGTAGCACATGCAGTATGACCACTTTGCTTCCCCGAGGACGCGGTCCATGAGTCTCTGAAAGGTCGCAGGACCGTTGCATAGACCAAAGGGCATACGAGTAAACTCAAATAACCCTCTGTGGGACGTGAACGCGGTCTTGCACCGGTCACGTTGATCCATCCGGACCTGTAGGTAACCTTTGGAGGCATCCAGCGTAGTAAAGTACCTCGCACTGCCCAAGGTTCCTACGATGGAGTTAATCGTGGGGAGCGGATAGGCATCCTTGCGAGTCACTCCGTTCAGACGGCGGTAGTCTACGCACAGGCGATGACTGCCATCTTTCTTAGGCACCAACACAATTGGAGACGCCCAGGCGCTGTACGAGCGGCGGATAATGTCGGCCGATAGCATCTCGTCCAGCAAACCATCGATCACCTGCCTTTTGGCTAGGCTGACGGGCCGGGGGTTACACTTCAAAGGAAGCGCGTCTCCAGTTTCGATCGCGTGGCTCGCCAAATCGGTACAGCCAGGTTGATCGGTGAAGAGCTCTTCGTGCTGGCATAACAGTGCCGACAAGCGAGCCTTCTGTGTATCATCCAAATGAACCGCACAGGCGGCCAGAGGATGTGGTGCCTCTTCGTGCCGTGTCGCTCGATCCCTATGGGGACTTTGAGTCGACAAGCGCATAGCACAGGGGCCTGCCCCCGCATTCTGCGCGCGACGCGGTTCGTGCCGTGCCTCTCGTTCCCAAAGGGGAGTCTCAGCAGGCGAGCGCACAGCTCGAGGGCTTGCCCCCGAGCTCGGCGCGCGGCACGTTTCCGACGCCCCATCTGCACAGGCAAGATCGGACGCCGGCGGGCTGATGAACGGCTTTAGCAACGTGAACGGTCCGTCGCGATAGCCGCCATTCGCAATGTCCACAACGATTCCTGTTTTAAGGAGAAAGTCCCTTCCGAGGATCACAGGAACACTGAGCCCGGGGAGATGAACGAAACGCGTGCGTCTCATTCGCTCTCCCCACCTGACAGTCAGCCTTGCGGCGCCCGCCGAATGGGCCACGCCTTTCGCAAGATTGAATGTCGTTCGGCAATCCCGCAAGTGCACTGAGTGCTTCTGCAAGTGGGATAACACCTTTTCGCCGAACAACGAAGCGCTTGCGCCCGTGTCCAGCAGCGCAGGAAATTCGCGGCCGACAATGGTCACCGGAATAAAGGGCGCGTGCGCCCCAGCAACACAACCTGCTCGGTACGCCGAGGGGACAAGCAAGGTTTCGGTCACCCGTGCCTTCACGAGCGACCCGCGCTCCCGTTTCCCGACCTCGCAGGAGGCCTGGGCGCGGTGCAGTCCCTTGCTATATGCCCTCGCTGTTGGCAGCGAAAACAGCGCACTCCGCCGCGGTACCTTTCCCGAGGCGGAGCGGCCTCAGCTCCCTGCCGGGGTCGACTCGCTGCTTGACCAAAGGGCCTGTTATCACGAGCGTCCGCCTCTGCGATGCGTTGGGTCGAAGTGCGTCCCTGCGCATGCATTTCGGGCAGCGGTGCAGCACAGGCTGCCCGCCTCCCGTACGTGTAGGGATCTAGAGCGCGCGCGCTCAGCTCCCAATCACACCCGCTTGTAGCCGCAAAGGCAGCTTGGCCGGGTTGTTGCCGTTGGGGGAGGGGCACAGGCCCTCCCCACGCGCAGCGTGGCTCAAGGGCCTCGCTGGCGGGCGGCGGTGGGCGATAGGCTCGCGCGGCGAGAATGTCGCCTTGAATGCGCTTTGCCTCGGCGGCCAATTCTTCTAAATCTCGGAAGCGGCCGCCGCGCAGGTACGCCGAAAAGGTCGGATGTGCCTGCCTGATCACCCGCTCGACGCGTTCCTCGTTCGAAGCTTTGGGCTCGGCGATTAAGAAAAGGTCTTGCATCGCGCGTACGTACTCCTGAAGCGACTCGTCAGGAGCTTGTGTACGTAGCTCAAGCTCTCGCCGCATCCTACTCTGGTAGTCAGCGGGTAGGAATTCGCGCAGGAATGCCACGCGGAACTCCTCGAGGGTTGTTGCACGGTATCCGGAAAGCCGGTACCACCTAGCCGCTGTGTCAGTAAGCGCTACCGGAACGACGCGTTCCAGCACCTCCTGATCCTCCAAACGATTTGCCATCTGGTAGCGTACCAGGGAGTCACAATAATCCCTGGCACTGAGCAGGTCACCGTATCCGCTGTAAGTCGGGACTGCCAACCGTACAGCGGGGTGCGCGCATTTCGGTACAGCCGAAAGCGCCTTAACTGCCCCCGAGAGTGACTGAATCATTTCGGCGGCGTTTTGCAACAGCGTCTGTGCGCCTGCTCCAAAGGGAACCGTTGGCGCGTTAGCGGCGTGGTCGAGCAAGGGTGAACAGTCCTCCAGCTCGATCAGCGGCGCGGTTTCCACAGGGATACCGGCCGCGGCGCCGCCAGCCCCAGAGCAAAACGGGCTCCTAGCGGGGTGCGCCTGCTGTCGTTCACAGCCGCCACTTGAGGCAGCTATACGTGAATTGCTTAGGCCGCTTGCAGCCAGCGTCGACAAAACAGGTCCGCGCTCGAAAGTTGCGCCACTGGGCACAGCCGATTGTACTCCAAAGGGAGACGGGTGAGCGAAATTCGTGGCTGCAGCATTGTAAACCCCACAGGGGGCCGTGGCAGGCCACTGGTTTTGGCTGCTCATTTGAGTAGCAGCCATCGGGCAAACGTCGGAGAGGGCTAAGGCCCCGTTTCCGTGCTGCGCTCCGTAAACTCCACAGGGAGCCGATCGAGAGCGCTGCGACATCGCACTGCCTTGCATACCGAAGGGAATCGTGGCAGACGAATGTGCTGGTGTGCACTGTTCGGGGAGGGCTCTGGCCCCGTTCCCAAACAACGCTACTGCTCCAATGGGAGCTGGTACGTAGCGCCTCGTGTTGTCGTCCCCACAGGGGGCTGCGACAGGTGAGGATGCATAAGTTCGCTGCTCAAGGGGAGCACTGGCCACGTTATCGAGCAACGCGGCGTCTGCTCGCGGTAACAAAGGGCAAAAGTCACCTAACAAATGACAAAGGTCACTCGGCCTAGCAGACATAACGCGGCAAGTATAATATGCAAAGGCGTACTAACTCGGCTAAGCACAGACAAAGGCTTAATGAGCCTTTGAATCCGCGTTGGGCGCCAGTGTGGGGTCTTGGGGTCTCACAGGAGTACCGACCACCGCGGGTTCGAGCTTAGCGAGCCACAGGGCCGCGTCAGCCGTCAGCCTCTAGCGCCGCTGCGCGCGAGCTCAGGCCGAAAGGGGCTACCGAGCGACGCACGCAAAACACAGTATTGCCCTAAGATGAAGGAAACCGTTTATTGTCTCCAACGGCACCCAACACTGCACAAACGCCCGGTCCCGGGACGGCGGGGAACCAAAGGGGTCCCGCACCAAGGGCGAAAAATACAGCTAGGGGCGCCTGTAGCACGTCGCTGCGAGAGCACAGGCTCAAGCTGGGACGCGCCGCTAGGAAAAGTCCCGGCGGCTATGCTACTTGCTCTCGCGACAACCAATGGGCCAACTCGCGAGAGCTCGGGCAATCTCCTTCGGCTTGGGCCTCCGATGAGTGCGGCTCGGCGTGGTACGACCTCGCGCGAGCACTAGGCACCCGTTCTTCGGCTTAGCGTCGGGATAGGAAACAACACGAGGTACGCGCTCCCCGCACGGGCAAAGGCGCCGTGCGTGAGCTCAGTCCCAGTCACAAAGGTGTCGGCGGACGAGAGGAAGCATGTACGTACCGGGTGCCGTCCCAAGGAGAAGAGAGCCGGTTCCGTCACGGCAGTAGCCACCAGGGGCCACTGCGTGACGTCACTAGCTCCGCCCTCACTGCGAACAATGGCGAGTGGAACGCCACCGCTAAAACTGGTTCGGAGCAAGGGCCAGGTGGCTTGGATTGCAGACATGGGTGAAATGCGCCCGCGCAATGGCGCGTCGAATTCCCCAAATCCCCACAACCTTGAGATTATGATCGATCCGTGAGGACACATAATCTGGAGAGAGGAAAAGATCGTTTTTTAAGTGTTGGGTTAGTGTCAAAAATTTTGTGATAAGAGGTTTAAGCGGAAGCACTTGCGGCGTGACCGAAGTGTCGGTAAACAGGGCTGCTATCTTGTACACGTTCGAAAAGCCGACGTTCGATTTCGCTTCGCGCGATTGTCCAGGCTGCGTCGATATCGCGGCCTAAGCCAATCTAGTCCAATCGCGTGAGGCGAAATCGAACGTCGGCGTTTCGGACGTGTACAAGATAGCGGCCCTGAATCAGCTTTCATTGAACGAACGCTGGCGTATACCAAGGGTAATTAGAGAGTACATATTGGGCAGCGCGATGCTGAACGGATTGAAGGGCGGTAATGCGGAGCTAGATAGGTCCCAAGTAGAGCAAGCATATTCTAATTTTGATCTAACTAGAGTTGCGTTCAATTTAATCTTTAAATCGGAGGGAAGGGAGGAAAAATTTCGGCGTAGGAATCCAGGCATGCGATTAGTGTTGTTAATTACGTGTTCAACATGTATATTCCATGAGAAGTTGTGAGTTACATGCACGCCAAGGTAACGGTAACTAGTAACGAAGGTTAAGGCGGAGTTATTAAGGGTATAAGCAAAGTTGTCATTAACTTTATTGGGATGCATTACTGTCGTGACCTTAAATTTTGAAGTATTTAGCTTCATACGCTGTTTGTCGCACCAGTTAGATATAGCGTCAATGTCGGATTGCAAAATAGAAACGTCCTGTGGGATACTAATTACACTATAAAGCACACAATTACCAGCAAACAGTTTAATGCGAGAGTTAATACCGACAGGTAAGTCAATAATGTAAATAAGAATTAGTAATGGGCCCGAAATCGATCCTTGTGATACGCCTGAAGTAACAAGAACAACAGGAGAGTCATAAACACTAGCGTGAACGTACTGTATAAGCGGTCAGTCAGAAAGCATTGAATCCAGTCTAGTATATTAGGATATAATTGAGCTTGCTCATTTTTAGTAGGAGGATTTTGTGTGACAGAGTATTGAAGGCTTTAGCGTAACTTAAAGAGGTGCAATCGGTTATCAAATTTTTGTCAAACGCCCCAAAAAGATCATTAGTAAAAGAGAGTAACTGTGTTTCACAAAAGAAGTGATTCCTGAAACCATGTTGACAAGGAGAGAAAAAAATACATATCTGATTCAAGGCAAGATACCAAGTTTGAATAAATGATATGTTCGAGATGTTTACATGGTACACTTGTTAAATATATTGGCCTCTAATTTAGGGGAGGATGGTTGTCACCTGATTTGTGAAGTGGAATCACGTTACCCACCTTCCAATCATATCGCAAAGTGGAAGTCCGTAAAGACTGCGAATAGAGTTCAACACGTATAATGGAACAGTACAATTTTTGTATTTTTTAAAGAACTTTGAATTTATGTTGTCATTACATGCAGAGCTAGACAACTTTAAATTTTCTATCAGACGGCACACCCCAGCTTAATCTACAGAGATGAAATCCAGTTGAAGAAAACTGGAGTCAGCGAATGTTGGCATAGGAAAGGCCAATAAGCCGGAAAAGCAAGAAACAAAAACATCGTTTAGCACATTTTAGCAGTCATCATTAGGAACAGTGTCACCATTGGTGTCGAGCAAGTGAATCGTGTTGGATTTACTGCCACGAACTACATTCCAAAACTGCCGAGGGTTATCTTTAAGCAGAGGGGGCAAGGTACAATTGTGGAACACGTCTTTTGCCTGCGCAATGGCCTTTTTGTACTCGCGATAAGTGTAGTTGTACGCTAGCCGTCGTTCGGGCGTCATCGCCACTTTCGCTCGGCGGAATATCCTTTTTTTTTTTTCTTTACAAGCGCTTCAGATGGGCGTTAAACCAAGGAGCGTCTTTCAGGAATGTATAGCGATCGATCAAGTACGCAACTTTTTCTCTAAAGAGAGACCAATTTTCTTGAACGGTGCAACAGTAAAAGCTCGGCATAAAATCAGCGACGAATTCGGCAAGTTAGGTATTTATGGCAAAGAAATTTGCGTCTTTGTAATCTTTAATAAATTTGACCTGCTTCTTGGGAGGCGTACAGGCAGGAATACTGCAGTTAGTAAAGAAATGATCGCTTAGGCCAGGCAACAATACTAGGGGTGAAACGATTTCTGGGCTTGTCGTAAGCAGCAAATCTAGTACATTAGCAGAATGAGGTCAGCAACGGGTGTAGGCTGAACGACAAGTCGCCTATAAGGTTGAAATCCAGACAAATATTTAAAAATCACAAACATTCCAACGAGTTAGCCGCGAGGCTTGGTGGGTCAGTAGCCTAATTAACAGCAGGTTAAGTAATGTCCCCGAAAACAAATAAAGGGCAGTTGGGAAATTTCACAGTTAGCTTATTTAGGACATCATGTAATTCGTGAAGAAATGTGGTAGAAGACTTTGGCGGTCTGTAACGTACGCTGAAGATAAACCTTCTATGCCCCATAAAAAAATATACGTGCACTAATAAATTCTAAATTTCTGTCAACCATAACAACATTGGAAACAACGCTATCCCGGACAGCTATTAATACGCCTGGACGACCAGTAGGGCCAGTACGATAACGCTTGTACTCTGATTCGCAGTGCAGTATCTCATTGTCGGCGACTGCCGAGGAAAGCCGCGTTTCAGTTAGTAGTACAACATCCGCGGAACATGTATCGATTATCGATGATAAACCAGTCTATTCAACTATCCTTCTTTTCCCGGTCTTTCACTGAATAATAAAAAAAAGAAGTCAATGAATATCATTGCAGATTTCAACGATGATAACCTACAGTGAAGTGGAAGAGATTCATGAAAACAGTTATGAATAAAAATACATAATGTAGAGCTGTTCAAATATTGAAATTCCGACCCGTAGAATGAGCGTCACAATCTTGTGGTTGCCGTGACAACCTTTCTCAAAATCTTGCGTGTGCTTTGAAAACATCACGCATGCACAAGGACCTGCGTTACGCTCGCTTACATATATTAACACATCAAGACCAACTTCAATCCTGCAGCTATCAATATTTTAAGAAATGGCACCGTATACACAGATATGGAACACAGCTGACACAAGAAGATCCGGGAATGAACACTTTCACCGTCAACAGCGTAGTCGAGCAAAATGATCGCGCCAACAGCCTGTCCAGTTGCTCTCCTTAGGGCTGCCTTTTGACTTCCTTTGTCGTAGCTAGCGCTGAAAGTTAAACCACGCGAACATTCCGTGCAACGAGAAAAAAGAAAAAAAGGACAACAACAGGGGCCAGCGTCGAAAACCAAGATTCTAACTCGACGTAGAGCAGCCGAATTTATAGCATAAGCCGCCGGTCTGCAGAATTCCCCAAACGCTCGCACGCTGCCGGATACGTTAGTATCAACAGACAACAAAAGTAAGTATTTTCGCGCGAAGCGTGTTTGTCGAGAACTATTTCTCGTTCGTGAATCTCGCGATGCGCACGCACGCGCCCGAGAGGGAGACGGCGAAGCGAAATTTTACTCTGCCGTCGCGCTTTGCGCGTTTGTTGCTTGCCTCTCGCGGAGCCGTTGTTTATTATCCGTTTATTTCGCCACCCGCGGCTCCTCGACTCGGATATATTAGAATCCCGAGGAATGGGGAAAGACGCGACGCGTCCTTGTGCATTTCGCCGATGTCCTCCTTGCTTCTTTCTTTTTTCTTTTGTTTTCATCCTTTCGTGTTATTTTTATTTTATTCTTTTTTTTTCTGTTTGCCGACACACGTCTTGCGCATCTCTCGGTACCGTCGCGGAGACCAAAACAGAGCCAAAGACGAATCGAAAGCCAAATTAAAGCCAAGAGAGAGAGAGAGAGAGAGAGAGGGGGGTGCAGGCGGGAAATATGCAGGGTCTACAGGACGGGGCGTATACATACGACAAGGAGGCGGCGAAGAAAATTGTCGAGGACGCGCGCTGGCGCGCGCGCGGACTAGAGCATTCGTATAGGGAAAGCAGGACGCGTCTCCAGCTCCATCCCACTTTCTTTTTTTCAGTTTCCGCAGTGCAACAAAAATGCAACTGTGTAACGGCGTGAAAAAGGGACGCGCACGCTTCAAGCGCGCGCGGTAGAGGAACAAAAGTTGCATTTTCTTCGCGAGACTTGCGCGGCGAGCGGCGAATGACGCGCGCTCCTGTTCTTGTTGTCGTTCTCGTTGTTGTTCTTCTTCTCGTCCCTACTCGCGTGCTTCTTGTTCTTCTCTACAGTGTGTGCGTCTAGCCTGTCTGCCTGTGCGCCCTCCGCGCGTCGGTCGCAGCAGCAGCCGTCCCCTCCTCTCCAGTTTTGTCCGTCTTCCCCCGCCGCCTCTATCACGCGCCGAGCCGGGCGGCGCATCCCTTATTCATGGATTCTCTCCCAGTCGGATAGGCCCAATGCCGCCGCCGCCGCTTGGCTGTTTCAAATTTTCTCCGGGAAGAAGAACCCCGCAACCGTGGCACAAGCAAGCGAGCGCGCTTTCTTTGTCTTCGTCTCACGACGCCTCCTTCGGCTCGTCCTCCCGGCCGGGTCTGGCCGAAGAAATTCTTCCCTTGTCGACTCCATAAAACACGTCACTTCGACCTAGTGCCCATAGGAGCAGTCGACGACGAGTCGCGAGCGGAGTGGAGGAAGAGGGGGGGAGGTGCGTGAGGTATTCCGCCGTCCTGTCGAATTCTTCAGACGTCTACCGTATACTCTATAAGCACACACGTCAGTGCAGGGGACGGACGCGAGCGGCCGTGTCTTATTGTATATGCACTGGCCTTCTGCGTCCCTGTAGTGTTCCCTCTCTCTCTCTCTCTCTCGCTGTCTCTCTCTCTGCCTGCTCTACTCCACGCCAGCCTGCCTGCCCCAGTATATAGCGCCAGCATCCCAGCCATTTCAGCAGCGTGGCATGTGACGCCGAGCTCTGACGGAGCGGCACCCGTCGTCATTCCCGTTTGATTATTTTCTTTTTCTCGTTTATTTCTTTTTCTCTACTGTATTATGTTTTTCAGTGGAACATTGGCACAGTACCACTGACGCGTACCGTATGAGCGGCGCTGGTATACAGCGAAGGAGGCATCGCAGTGTGGCCCGAAGTTGACTTTCTTCGCTCTCGAAACGCGACATGCTGGTATACAGAAAGACGTGCTGCGACTGCAGTAGCTGGTGGCGCATATGTATTCTTAGGTGGCCTGGTGCGGCGCGTTTTCTTTTTTGTGGTCTCTCTCGTTGATGCAGTAATTTCACTTGTGCCGAAGTTGAACAAGTTTTGAAGGCGCCCAAGGTTGCCTCGTCGAGTGCATCCGCCTGGCATTCTTCGGAATGCCGTTGGCGGAGAGCACTCGGCTGGGCGATATATTACTCTCGGCGACAGCTTCGTGCATGGAAGAAGAGGTGAAACTGAACCCCTTCGTTTTGCAGAGGCTTTTCAGTGTTTCAGTGTTTTTCGCCTCAAGAATTTGCTGACCTAGAAAATGGCAGCACAATTTTGCTGCGTTTCCGGCTGTAAGATGCCACGGTAAGTTGAGTGACGGAAGTATACAAAAATAAGGGATTGGAAACATGAGGGCACAGCCGTGGATCGGAAGTGCATGAGTGTTTTACTGAGTTCAGGGTGGCAGGCGCACTTCCAGCTTCGCTTTAGACGTTGTTTGAGGCTAAAGCCGTATAGTAAACATGAAGGAAACCAAAGTACACGACGGCGAAAGCTAGTCTACGAACATAGAATTGTGGTGTTTGTCTTATTGTGCATAGCTTATTGAGGATATATATTCATGTATACGTATGTTTGTAGGATAAGCCGTCGCTTTTGTTTTGGTCAATGTCGTGTAAGTAAGCTTGTTCTACTCCTTCGGTTGTTGAGCGGTGCTTCTCATTGCATGATAACTGTATACTACTCAGAGTCTCTCCGCCAGTAGGCACGAGTTCCCAGACGAAGCGCCCAACAAACGGTCCACACTGTCAGGCTATTACATATAGGATACTTATATCTTTCCCTTATGATTGTTCAATTGTGCTTCTTATATTATCGGGCCTTGTGGGTCAGGAAGTTCGTTTGCATCCTTTGTTTTGCCAATGTGTCCTCCAAACTGCGTCCAGTCCCTCCCCCTCCCCCACTAATCACTTGTGTTTTTCTTGAAAAAAAGCTGCCGTGGTTGCTCAGTGGCTATGGTGTTGGGTTGGTGAGCACGAGGTCGCGGGATCGAATCCCGGCCACGGCGACCGTCTTTCGATGGGGCCGAAATGCGAAAACATCCGTGTACTTAGGTTAGGTGCCCGTTAAAGAGCCCCAGGTTGTGGAAATTTCCGGAGTCCCCCACTAAGGCGTGCTTCCTAATCAGACCGTGGTTCTGGCACGTAAAACCCCATATATTTTTTCCCTTTGAAAAAATAAATAATAAAGAAAGAAAAAGTGCTGCTTAACATGGTGTTCTGAAGCGCTGGGACGATTAGCACGACAGCTGAAATTCTACACGGAAAGCACACACAGCTGCGAGGAAAACTAGTTTGAAAATTCTGAGAGTGAAATTGAGCGCCAACAATGGAGATCCAGACTACCTGTGGAGATGGAGTGCTAACCATGCATTATTTAATATTTTCCAAAAACGATTGTAAAGGTGTAGCAAACAGAGATGAAGTTAGGTAATTTAAGGGCATAACATGAAAACTGCTGACGCAATGCGGGAATAATTACGTGTCAGTGAACGAGATCTTTATCCTTCAGTGGACCTAATGAAGGTTTGTGATAGTGGACAAAATTATGATTATTATGGGGATAATGATAATCATGACTGTGATAGTAGTAAACGTTGGGTTCTATCAAATTGTTTTTAAGATTGTCTAGGATTTCGAGCAAAGAAAAATTTGAAGGACGCTTAAGAGGAAGCTTTAGCTCGGGAGCTCCTATCTAGATACATGTAAAAGGAGAATTAGTGTTTCTCGGCAACCACTCTACCAAATTTGACTAGGTTTGTTGAATTTAGAAGGAAAACTGAAAATCTATTGACTGTTGGTTTCGAATTTTTGATTTAGCTTGTCAATCTTTATTAAAAATTGGCGAAAGTTGAAGATCTTCAGAAAATGAAACTATCAAGTTTAAAACTGTGTAACCCAGCAATGAAATACGGTGTCACAATTCTGTGAATTGCATCTAATAGTACATCTAAAGCCGACAAAATTGATATGTTACACATGAATCTCAAAAATTTAATAATACGAAAATACATCTTTTGTAGAACCCTTGTACACGACGTAACAAATTCACGTAAGATGTAAACTGACATATTTAATTTGCCCTCTTTCATTTATCTAGTGGATCTGTTTACAGAACCGCGATATCTGTTCTTGACGCAGAGCTATTAATTTGTAAACTTCGTGCTTCTATGTTTTTTTTTCGAACTTGCGAATTCTTAAAAATTTTGTAAACTAAATTCAAGCCTAAAGAGAAATTACGCCTAAGTCACTAGAAGTTAACTTTCTCTCTCAAATGCAACAAATCTCATTAAAATCGGTCCAGGGGTTATTTCAGAAAAGCGTTTTTTGCGTTTTACATATATTTCGAATAGGCCGTGTCGTAGTTGAGCCCAAGCTGAAGCTTCCTGTTAAGCTTCAACGCAATAGCATTCAAAGATCCCTGATTGCTTCTCACGCTTCCCGGCAATTGCAGCTTATGTAACCGCAATGTTTACCGGGAAACGCTGTCAAAGAGAAGTGGTTCTTGTGGGGAAGGAGGAAAGGCTAACACTTTTCTGCAACCCATGCGGGAGCACGGCTCAGCGCCAGCAGGGTGGTGGAGATGCGATTAAAAGAGAGAGAGGGTAGGAGGGAGAAAGGTAGAGGGTCGTAGAGATGGAAGCGAAATAGTGGCGGATCAGGAAGCCCGAGGTGGTGGTATGGCCGTTATAGGCCATGCCCGAAAGCGAGCTTTCTGGTAGAAACGCGGCCTCTTGCGTGGGCCGACCCCGGAGGCATGCACAGCCGCGCCAAAAAGAAATATCGTTTTCGGGTTTCTGTTATTCTTTCGCGCTTTTAATTTTGCAGTCTGAGAATATTTAACATAAAAGGCATGCGCAGTCGGTGGTTTGTTTCATGGCATTTGTTTGTGGGCTGTCCTCAAAATTCCGAGGTATAACTTTATCAAGAATGGGAGGCAAGGTATTAGCAACTTTGGTGATAGAATGGAGTAGTAATATAACCTGCATATACCGCATGTCAAATAGCAAGGCGTGGCATATACATATACCTAAATATATACGGGAATTTTCGCTCACGGGTACGCCGGCGTCGGACGCCGACGCCGGATTTTCTGCGACGCGGCGCCTTTAACGCTATCGCGTTAAAACATCGAGGCTCCGCTAGACTCATACGTGGTCCCGACGAACTTACCTACTAGCTTCGATAGCAGTACAAGGTTTCGCTGTTCTTGTCTAGCACAAGGAATTACACTCAACACGAGCTCGCACCACCAATTGGCAACGTCGAGCACAAGCAGCGATTAGTTATCGTCACATGAAGACAGGCACGCCGGTCAATTTCTCGCTTTACCTCGCCAGCACGCACCCCCCCGCGACAACGACGTATAAATGTACTTCGTATCAAAATCACAGGGATCGCTGTGCTCAAACCTTGCATGCGCGCGTGTATATACAGCGGTTGTGTCTGTTCGGCATGACGCGCATATCGCCGTCGTCGAAGACGAGCATTCACCGCTCTCATCACGCGTATTCTTCACCGAATGGGAGGACCTGGCTACGCGCACGCGCGTCTCTACTCGTATGCAGCGTGAAAAGACCACCGCGCGAATATCGTTGCGGGACGTCAGTAGAATTTCACATCACGCCGAAGCTGCCGTATATTTGAACTCCACGCGCGCGCGCGCGAGTGTGATGTTGGCGTGTAGATTTATGCACCCTTCGCTGATGCCGCGCTAGGCGCGGCGTGTAAGACGAGAGGACCACGTGCGCGCCGGAGGATGCGGAACCCCGTGAAAGCCCGAGGCGCTGCTGCGTGTTGAATGCTAACGGAAGCACACTGTCGCGCCTGCGAACGCGGCGAGCGAGCCGACACGCGGCGTCTCTCTCTCTCTCTCTCTCTCTCTCTCTCTCTCTCTCTCTCTCTCTCTCGAAGCACGTGCAGTATGTTGAGGCTGGACTGCGCTGAATAGAATGATAAAAGGCGGCCTACACCGAAACACCCGGAGATGCGCGGAGACACCCTCGCGGGGATACGGTTATTTTTTCGCCTCTCGCCAACGAAACCATAATTTTCTGTTTTATTTCCCTCGAGCTCTCTCTCTCTCTCTCTCCTGTTAAACATATTCTCTTCATCTAATTTCATTTCAAGGCGGCCTTCGGTATAAGGCATATTTTGAAGCTACAAATTGCTTCCCTTTGTGATGTCGCGAACGCGACACACGTGTCTACAGCTGCTCTTTTTGTAGCGGGGTAGCCGGGCGATGTCAGCCCCCATGGAAAAAAGAAAGAAAAAAGAAAAGCTGATTGGGCTAAACATTATTATTTCTTTTCTTTTTCGGGGGGGTTGGGAGGAGGTGAAGTTTCGCCTCCAGGCTTATCGTCCTTTTCTAAATCAAAGTTCGTTTGACGACAGGCAGTCTGATATTGACACATCGAGCCGTGTACGTGAAGGAAGTGCGGCTTTAGACTCAGTACAGAAGGGAAAATGGAAGATGAGGAGGAAGATGGGGCGAGCAAAGAGAGTTCTTTAATGAAAGCCGGCGAGGCTTCTCTGGCGGCTCAACTTGCCCGGAACACTAATCAATACGAGGCGATGACATATGAAGCGGCGCATACGTGTGATATGAAACACTCGGGCGCGTAAACAACGCATTCGATCACCCGCTCTCATTGCCCCACTGCCGCACCTCTATGTTTTCAAACTTCTTCAATAATCACTCGGAGGACCGCAGAGTATGATTTTCTTTGGTTTCAGCATGCAGCTGTAAGCTGGGGTCTTAATGATATTAATAATAATGATGATGATTGTGGTTGTGGTGGTGGTAGCGGTGGATTCATGTCGTCGCTAAATGTAATATCTGTACATTCTGATGGGTTTTATCGCCTTAATATACGTACTCTTAAGTTCAAAATATGAAACATTAATTTTATTTATTTATTTATTTATTTATTTATTTATTTATTTATTTATTTGTTTGTTTGTCCGGTTATTTATTTATTTATTTATTTATTTATTTATTTATTTATTTATTTATATAAAGAAATACTGCCAGTCTGAATGCCAGACTTTATGGAGGGGTTAGGGATACATTGGAATTAACATAACACAGAAAATACAGAACAGAATGAAATATAGACCAGCCGTGGTTGCTCAGTGGCTATGGTGTTGGGCTGCTGAGCACGAGGTCGCGGGATCGAATCCCGGCCACGGCGGCCGCATTTCGATGGGGGCGAAATGCGAAAACACCCGTGTACTTAGATTCAGGTGCACGTTAAAGAACCCCAGGTGGTCAAAATTTCCGGAGTCCTCCACTACGGCGTGCCTCATAATCAGAAAGTGGTTTTGGCACGTAAAACCCCGTAATTTATATATGAAATGTAGGGCTAATGTTACTGCAGTAAAAAAAAAGTAATAATCGTATAGATTGAAAGTCCGAATGATACACAAATCAAAACAAAGTTACACAATACTACAGCAATATCAACTAACACCACCGAAGCACCATAGGAGTAGCAACACTGATGTAACATAATAAACAATGGCCGAACCGAATACACAAACCGTACCAAAACATAACATCCAATAACAAGTAAAACAACTTCGTGCAACCGCGCAGACTAAAGCGACGCGCAGATGTCGCGCACATCGCAGCAAGTAATGTCGAGAGCAATAAGTAAACGTGTAATATGCTCACGTTTACTTATTGCGAGCGTCCGTGCGAAAACTGCGAAAATGCGAAAACACCCGTGTGCTTAGATTCAGGTGCACGTTAAAGAACCCCAGGTGGTCAAAATTTCTGGAGTCCTCCGCTACGGCGTGCCTCATAATCAGAAAGTGGTTTTGGCACGTAAAACCCCAAATATTATTATTATATTAGTCGTACGAGGAAAGAAGAAATACCCGTATATATCGGTATGGCAGAGGTGTTCAGAAACTTTTTTTAGGGTGAGACGAACGCGTTTCGCGGCGCAAGATTTGTTTCACGAACTTACTTTTTTCTGTTGCCAACTTGTTATTGCATATAAGATAGAATAGCTTCAGTCTTTCACTATAACGTCTCAGTTCTAAAGTTTCCAATGTTGCGATTTCCAAAAGAGCTGTTGGCGATGTGCCGCATTGGTAGGCATTAAATGTAAATCTTACGACTTTCAGCATTGTATTTATGCTTACGATTTTCCTTTGTACTGATTCAAGTTTATCCATGCTAACTTGTGTGTGCGGTTCCCAGACAGCCGACTGAGGCAATACTCGAATGAGGTAATACTCGTCCAAGAACACTGTTGCAGTATCTCTATGAAACGGGCTTGCATGCTTATGTGTAGCATCATTATGGCATTATGCCGCGTGGCAGCGCAAGTGAAAAAAAAAACAATATTAGGCAACGTTTGGGGTCGAAGGAACCTGTCGTTATCGTGATTATCTGCTTCCTAACGAAGATAAAGCATTTCAGGCAATTAGTGAAAGTGCAGCTAACCGCCCTTGCACTTTCTTCTGCTTTTCTATATTCATCTTTTACATTTACCAGGTGCACGGTAGCAGGCAGGACATTCCCATTCAGTTCACCTCCTTGCCTTTCCCTTTCTTCCTCTCTTTTTCTGCATACAGCAGCAAAGAATAAGGAAGAACACCTGAGTTCTTCATTTATTTTGTTTCTCATTCTTAACTTTTGTCATCAAACGGTCGGTCGACGGATTTGTCAGGTTCTATATTACGCCCTGATATTGAAGGCGCGGTATACGGACGAGTGACTAAGCATGAAATAAGAAAACGCACGACATAAATACAACAATAAAAATAAAAGAAGTCAATCCAGAATTTCGAAACGAATGAGGCATTTCTTATGCAACGAACGCGCGCCTTTCAAGAGTATAGCATCAGTTCACTCCTCTCAATCGCACCCCACCCAGCCGTCGCTTCAATTCCTTCCTTCTTTCATCTTAACACCCACTCTTCCCTGAACGCGCGGACGTGTTAGTTTTCGTTCTCCTATAGCATGCACAAGTGGGACGGCAGTTGACGCGTCACTTCTATTTTTCTGCTTAGTCGACGAAATTTTGCTCCTAGCTCGCGCGACGACTCTGCTTTAGACTCAACCGGATTGATCAGAAATGAAGTTTCTCCTCTTTCGACGCGGCAGGATAGTGTCACAGGGAAGGGGGAGATCTCCGCAAGCGCTGTTATTGAGAGCGGCAGCTGACGCGAGCGAGGTATACACCCGCGGCGCTGCGCACAGTTCTGCAGCATACCACACGCGCGTACTTGTGCATGCGTGCGTGCGCGCGTGCGTGCGTGAGTGCGGTATGTATATCAGCGCCGACACGCCTGGCTTGTCAAGCGCGCTTCAATTATGCGCCCGTCGCTTCGCCGCATTCACGCGTTGCAACCGCGCGCTGGCGACGCGTAATGTATATATACCGCCGTCGTGCACATATTGACCGCGGCGGCGGCGCGTTCTTTCGTTGGCTCTCCGGGAACGAGAAGCAAGAGCGACGAGATCGAAAGGCTCCGTGGGCCACTTTCGGGGAGAGGGGGGGACGATAACTTCCGCTGACTGCGCGAAAAAGGGAAAACTGGGGTGATTTCGCGCCTTTCCTTGTTGTCCTCGTTTCGCCCCGTCGACATTTGTTCCTCGTTTTCTTGTTTTCTCGTTTATTCCGGCTTCATGTTCTGTCTATTCCGCGCTTCGAAGGGAGAAGTGAAAACAACATAAACAAGAGAAAGAGGCTAATGAAATCATGCCACCAACTGCGTTCGCGGTTTGTGAACTTCTTCAGAACTTCCAGCTGCCAGCGAAAAGTGCCGTTCGATCTTTCTAACCAACCGTGTTCTGCGGAAGGAAAATTGTGAAGGCGTTCTCCGGTGCTCACCGCAGTGTTAAATTTACACCACCCCTGTAGAGAGCTATTAGAGAGCTATATCTCAGCCAGCCAGCAGGCCAGTGCAGACGCTAGTGCGTATGCATGGTACAACATGCACATACAACATGCGCATACAACATACAACATGCTGCCCCGCTGGCCCGCTGGCTCGCTGAGCTATAAATCTCTATTGCCCAGCTGCAACAAAATTTCGGGCAGCGTAAGAACCCTACTTTCAGATAGCGTAGATATAGCGTAGGCGTTCGGGCAAAACATCACGCTTGACATCGGAGTGCGCGCGTGTCACGAAAGGCTTGCCGAAGTATGCGTATATTATACCGAAACGAAGAAAAAAACGCCGCCAATGCTGTTTGGTGGAAGAGACACATGATTCGCTACCCGGCATGACCTCCGAGCTTTGGCGCCATCCGCGGGATGAGACCTCGGAAACAGCGTGCTGGGGCTTGCGTCACATCCGCAGCCACCAGGTGCACGCTTCGACAGCTTAGGGGCGTTGTAAAAATTGATACTAAGAATAGGATAATACAGGTAAGAGTAAACATAAGAAAACTGAACAATATGCACTCTGCCACTGCTAGCATATGAGGCATAAACTTTGAGGTCAGCAAAGAAGCTCGGGAGCAAGTAAAGGAAAACTTCATTTGGGCCTAGTTGGTACATAATGCTGAACTTAAACTTGCAGCGCTGATTCTTGGCAAAAGCAAGAGTGAGCATGCGCGGCTTGCCTTAGAGGCCTACCACACAAAAAGACAAGGCGATAATTGCATCAGTGACACATCTTTGTCGCTGCACCCATCTGAATTTGAATTCCTACGTTTGCGTATGGGATAATTTGGTAGATCTCAGTAATGTAATCTGCGTGCCTGCGCGGTTGTGTGGCCTATAGGTTTATATATGCATCGATGACGAAGAAATGAAGAAGTTGTTAGTCAGCGCCAGTGTGTGTCGTATCTTCCTTTTGGGGTTCGTCTTAGGCCTTTGCGCTGTAAGTTTAAGTGCAACAAGTCAAGGACCGCGCAAAGAGCGACGGAACGAAAAAGGTTAGTCGTTACGTTAAACGACAGGATGAGAGTGGTGTGGATCAGGGATCGAACGGGGATAGTCGATATTCTAGTTGACATTAAGAGAAAAAATGAAGCTGGGCAGGCCATGAAATGTATAGGACAGATAAGCGGTGCACCATTAGAGTTATAGAATGGGGGCCAAGGAAAGGGAGGCGCAGTCTAGGACGGCAAGAAATGAGGTGGGCTGATGAAATTAGGAAATATGCAGGCGCAAGTTTGAATCAGCTAGGGCAAGACTAGGGTAATTGGCGATCGCTGGGGTGGTGGCCTTCATCCTGCAGTGGACATAAAAATAAACAGGGGATGATGATAATGAGGATGGTGATGAATAAGGATATTAAACAATTATCAGCCCTGCAGCTTTCCCTTGATTGTTTCGGTACTATACATTACTAATTTATTACTAATTTAGGCAAAGTGACATTCCGTTCCGGTCAGCATATAAGCGGCGATAATTTATCCATCTGGTCCACACATATTGGCTAAGTCTTGTGATGTGCAGTAATCGCACTAGTTTAGGCAACCCGTGTCTGGCTTTTGACGTGCAGTCGTACTAGATTATTCTTACTTTCTTTTCGCATTGTAGCAACAACATGTATATCAGTACGGCAGTACAGCTGATTGTACTGATATGCACTAGTGAACAGTCTATTCAAAGAGACCGCGGAACCCGGTATACCGCGTGTTTCAGCAAACACTTCCATTTTTGTTTTTTTGTTTTTACGATAGCCTGTGGCCCATAGCACAAGCTTGTCAACTTGAAGAGGCGAGCACTACTCGCACAAAAAATTGAAATGCATAATAGAATAATTAGCAACACTTCACTAATGAACTTCGTAACTAATTACCATATGGCCCGTATTAAAATTTACAAATTCTAGCCATGGAGTTCTCAGCGAAAGATCGTTTTATGCATTCAAGCTCAAAAGTAACTGGAACGCCAGTGCATTTCTCCGCAAAGTTGGGGAATTAATGTTTCGAAACTGGTGTCATCCTGAGAATTCCTTCCAAGTGGTTCCGCCTTGCGAACTCCTCGGCTATTCTATTCTAAGCAGCAGACAGACGCTTCAGTGGCAGCAACGCAAAAAGCCCTTTATTCGAGGCAGCAGCGTACATTTATAGATAACGCTGCATGCCGGTCAAGCACACCTCATTCACAGTACAATCTTATCATACCGCCTGGCCGATACAGAACAACGGCAAGAATTTGTAAATTGCAATATGGCCCCTAAGGTAATTTAATTAGTCAAAAAGTTAAATAGTGAATCATTTAATTAGTCGATTCTGCATTTCAATCTTTTGTGTAAGTGGTGTCCGCCGTTTCGAGTAGAACACCTCATGAACTATAGTTGTTCTAACTGCCACAAGCAACCTCTATCAATTCTTGACAGTGTTCGCTGAAACACCCTGCATATTTCTATTTGCTGTACGTGGAGGAAGATCACTCTCACGGACACTTAGTGAGGCTTATCATATATTTTGTCGAGACCTCTCGCAGGCAATCGTGAAAAGCGATCGTACATCAGATACATAAGGAAATCAGTATCGAACTTTTCAAGGTTCCGCGTAGTCGAGAGATCGCCCAAGCATGCGGGGGCGATCTCTCAACGAGTGCTCCTAACACATCCGGCGTTTACACATTTATCGCTCTGCCCTCTTATACAATGCAATAAATTTTTTTTTCGCTTGGATACATACATAAATATGAAGTACTGATCCGTCTAAGCATAATGCGCTTGCTTGGCAGATCAGGCAGTTGATTGACTTAACACACACAGTTCACGTTTATGCAGATAAATATATTCCGTATATTATGTGGTGCGCAAGCATTCAGAAAAATGCAACTGAATACAGACAACTGACAGAACGTCAAGTGAATGAACATCAACAAGACAATCAAACAAATACAACTGAATACATTAAACAAATTTTCTCAGGTTAGGAAGAAGTTTCAACTAATTTATATAAAAACTACAGCTTACGCACACCAGTTTCTAATAGCCTTCATTATTTTAGCTTTTCTGTTAATATAGCAGAGGTTATAATCAAGCTCATTAAATACATCTGGTACGAACAAGGTTCGCGTTTTTTTTTTTCATAGTGCATAAAAACACGCCATTTAGAATAGAGCTCTATTTTCCGCAGCGTGACGTTCTTGTTGAGCGGCACTTTGTAGTTACATTTGTACTAACAATGTGTCAATGCCGTGAAGTGAAAAAGCTCACAGACCAGCCACTCTTCCCGCGCACTGAACTTATCTTCTTATGGTGACGGATACTAAATAAGCGCCGTAAATTGTTGTGTAAACTATTCTTTTTATTAAAGAGTTTAAAAGCTTGAACCTAATAATCCGAGCAATTGCCCTATAAAGTAATTCTATAGGTAAGAAGAAGTTCTACCAAAGGTTTATATATTAAACACCAAATAAAAAGCGGGCAATTTCCTCTTAGAAGGTAACGTATGGCCTCCATGGCTCGTGTCTTTTTAAAGATCTGCATGAGCAACGCGGTGGTACTTCGTCAATTGCTGATACGAGAAAATGCCAAGGTACCTAATAACTGGCTCTCAATTACGAGAAGACAAATACATTTGCATACATTTGCAATACATTTGCAAGGGCAACAGTTCGATGAGTGCAACAATAATGGTTTACCGAACGAAATTGCTTCAGGAGGATTTTTAAAACATGTGTGTATTAATTGCTCAAGATTCATGTATATTTCATTCTGCGAGAACAAGTCAACGACTTTGATGATGTATGCTTGAGACTTTCCATTCGTATACGCCATAGTTACTAGCCTCAAGTGCCAATGCTGTATCGTCTGCGTATTGAAAGACTCTACATGCATGTCAACTTTCGTAACCCTGAATCGGAAACATAAATGTTAAAAGTAAAGGACCAATTGGTCCTTTACTTTAAATACACTCAGGTATATTTATTTGTGGTATATAAAATTTCACAGACCTAAACTCAGCGTATATGTAGTCCATTAACACATTGTAGCCTATTGGTGAAGTAATCAAGAAAAAGCTTATCTAACTGACCTAGAAATTCAAGAATTCCTAAATTTCAGGACAACGGGCGATTTGTCTGCCAGAACAATGTTATTTTTCTCTATCGTAGCATTAATAAAAATCAGAATTCTTCAAACAGCGTAATTGCGTTGCTATCGTTTGTAAAACCAAGTTAGGCTGAGTTCTTCAAAGAACAATTTTCACAGAATGACTACATAACGTACGACACATGTTTCTTTTTTTCTTAATTATGTGCGCCAATACTGATGCATTAAAGAAAAGCCAATAGCTCCCGCAGTCGATTATTTTACAATTTTTTGTACACTGGCTGTACAATATAAATCTTAAATTCCTCAGGCATGTCGCCTGTTTGACATATTTCATTTAAAACATTTGTCAGAACGATTTTGAGCACTTCGAAGTTACACGAGCTATACTTCAAGTCCCTGAGACAACCGCCGTCATGCTCCAGTGGTTTGAAAAGCTTCATCCCATGCATATTAGCCTTCAAATCACCTTCTGACATCGGTGGTAGGTAAGCCGTTTGTGCGCTGCCACGATGCAGTCTGTACGCCGCATTCTTATTAGTTTTCATGTTTCGCATCTTTTCCGTCGCATCTGCCAAAGTGTTACTGAATTTATCGCACATTCCCTTCGTGCTTGAACCAGGAAAGGGCCTTCTTTATCGTGACGTCGATATATGTTTTATTCCTTCTACCCATCAGAATATTTGTCAGTTCCCATGTTTTCTTACTATCACGCTTACTAACTTAAAATTCCAGCGTCAAATATAACCTTCTCGCCTGTCGCAATTTTGTCGTTACTAAATTTCTCAACTTCCTAAATTCTTCTCTGAGTACCATGTTTGCCAAGTATATTGCGCTTCTTTCCTAGGCCTTGTCATTAACACACGATGATTCCATTATATTGTGAGTAATCCTGGCATTCTTAGAGTTTCTATATTAAAATTTTTACAGTTCTGGCAGATTCCTCATATATTTCTTGCAACGTCTTGACGAATTCTTTGTATAGACGGATGTGGTCTAATTCTAGAATGGAGCTCCAATCAAACTCCTGTATAGATTTATCAACTTATTTTGTTATTAAAGATAGACTTAGTAATATCGGAATTTTAATTTTTTATATTTCTTTCGACCCTAACTACAAGAAATGTGAAGTTATGATCCGCGCGCTTCTGCTTGATGACACCAATAATATGTCGGCTTCCTACAAGAACTATATATGACGTGATCTATGGATGACTTCATAATTCTGATGCCTAAGCGGTGTTATCTGTTGTAATCATCAATAATCCTGAAGTCCAAATTCTGCCAATAGGTCGAGATAATATCTGACAGGCTTTCTCATACCTTGCCTAATGCCAATATATATTACGACCGCCAACAATGATAAACTTCTTTTAATTCATATATCGGTGAAGAAAGTGGTGTAATCATCCAAAAACAATTTTAC
The DNA here is from genome assembly GCF_050947875.1 of Dermacentor variabilis. Classification (NCBI taxonomy): domain Eukaryota; kingdom Metazoa; phylum Arthropoda; class Arachnida; order Ixodida; family Ixodidae; genus Dermacentor; species Dermacentor variabilis. The sequence continues at coordinate 37,452,587 of NC_134570.1, read as the reverse complement.
GTTCTGATTAAGGGGCCTGTAAGTTGCAAAAATGGTATAATTTATGTTTCCTTTACTTAGAGACACCGCGACTGCCTCAGCGTGGTCAAATGTCGAATTTACCCTACTAGGTAGCCAAACATCCTTACAAACACACTATCTTCTTTTAGATTTTCTTCACATGGTGCGTACTGAGAATAACCAGGCAGATGATACAAGGTTTGTATTGGCGTTTCTTTGTTCACTTCTTTCAATACAATAGCAGCATTAGGAACTTCTGAATTATTTAACAACATGCACAATTCATCCTATTGTCCGTTCAGGCTTCGCACCTTAACATGCAATAATCCGACTTCTTGATTTAGCTTTGCTTCAGATAATGCACCGTTAACGTGAGCGCTCCCCTATAAAATGAGTTAATGGGTGTAATCGCGGCAATTTCGCGAGATATCTTTCAGTGCCCATGATAATTACAGGTGCGCCTTCAGCTTTCCTAACCAGTATTCTGCCATTTCAAATCCCCGCAAACTTGTACGCTCGTTGCCTGGAAAGCAGGCAGCACTGACCAGACCATTATTATTGGTACCCTTGTCAGATTTTCATTCATGAAAACACGCTCACTGCGCAACGCACGTTTCTTTGCCAGCCATTTATCTCTGTTGGCTTGATCGACAAACCGAACGATAATCACTGGGACCTTACCTGGCCGCGCTTTCAACCTATGCACCGAGCGGTTGCAGGAAGTTGAAGCCTCGTGCTTAAATCCGTGGGGATCTGTTAGAGATAGAGTTAGGCGACTCTGGTATGCCATGTATTTCTACGTTTCTGCGCCTTGTCTACTGTTCGGCCCATTTAACAGTATATAAGCTCGGCAATCAGAGAATTCGTTTCCTTGAGCTGCCGGATGATTTCTTGTGACGTTTTCTTCAGTACTGTAATTTCAGCTTCATGGTTATTGGTCTTTCACAGAAGTTCGTCATAATTTTTTTTCCCTACAATGTCCATTAATTTCTTTTATTGCCTCTACTGCTGCAGACTCCTTATAGACATTCTTTCTTTCAAGGGTTTCCGATGTTCTGAGAACATTGACATGCTTCCGGCTCAAAGCACCAATCAGGGCACCTAAGGAAGCAGAAATTTGAACGTTTGCAACTTCCTAGCGTCACTGGCTAAGTCAGAGTCACTGCTGTTTTCGAAATCCATTAGTGTTCGACGCACCTGGCATTTGGAGATCAGCACTTCAGAACTCTGTAGTCTATTGAAAGCCTTTTTGATAGATCCCAGCATTTTCTAACATGGTACAACTTATTACGAGCACTACACTTTAACAACACATATTATTTCGAAATATCCTTTGAATAACAAGAACACTGTTGCGACGCCACGTCTAAACACTTTCTTAGGCCATCTAATGGAGCGTAGTGCAAGAACACCGAGGAGCAGGATGTCTCGACCTACCACGTAGTACCTATCACCGCCAGACAAGAAGCAGAACATGCCATTACACATTCGTCGGGATATTCTCAGTTTGCTTGTCTTATCCTTGCTTCGCTTTTGCCGCAGATTGGATAAAGCGGTTGAAAGCGAAAAGCGCAGAGAAAAAAAGAACGCTCTCTACAAGAGACGTTGCAATGCACCCTGTTTACAGATTCTTCCGGGTCGCTGCCGTCACCCTGTGGAAGTGCAGGCCGGGCGTATACGTAACGCCTCCGCGGCACATATGTCACGGCGCCCGGCGCGCTTTGTCACAGCAGCGCCCTCCCATTCTCCAGACACGTTCTTTCACTTGGGGCTCAACCGACAGCTACAAAAAAGCCTGAGACAGAGCGAGACCGAAGCATCCGCGCACAACGGTCCTGCGAACGCCTTCGTCGCCGCTCTGCTGAAACCGTGGGGCCGCCCTGCGAGGAAGCCAGGACAAAATAAAAGGCCTTCAGCTTCTTGCCTAGCGCAAGAGAGAGAGAGAGAGAGAGAGAGAGAGAGAGGATTCAAAAAGAAAGATGAAGGAAGCGAAAGGAGGAAGAGGAGAAGAAGAACGAACGAAAGGCCCAAAAGGGAAACACTCAGAAAGCGTGTTCGCGAGGCGAGCAGAATGTTTGTGCGTGTGTCCGCGTGTGTGTGCGCGTGTGTGCGTGTGTGTGCGAGGTGGGGCGCCAAACCCGCGAGGTCGGCGTAAGCCCGGGTCCCCGATGACTTTTGGACGTCGTGGTTTGTAGGTCGTGATCCGTAGGACAAATTGGCTCCTCCGAAGAGAAGGCGGCTCGTCGGCCGCGGACCCGTACCTTCTAATGCAGGTGTCAGCAAGGGAAGGAGGTTGGGGGGACGTGAGGGAAGAAAGGTGGACCGGGGACGACGGGTTGAGCAGCAACGGGTCGGCTTTGGCGCCCCCTAATGGACGCCCGGAAGAAGACGCGCGGCGGGTCGCTGGTGCCGCGTTAGCGGCGCGACGTGTATACAGTGCAGGCCTGCGTTGCGATCCACGGTGCTTCATCATCAGTGTCTGCGCGGACGGCGGCCGCGGGAGCAAAGCCGTCCTGCCACGCGACTCAGCTTGGGGATATCCCGCGTATATATAACGCGGAAGAAGCAACAACAACAACAACAACAACAACAACAACAACAAAACACCGGAAAACACACAACGCCACGAAACGACTCGAGCACGCTGCCCCTCTGCTGCCACGCTTGGTTCCTCTTTGTCGTATATTCTTCTCGAGACCAGTTTAGGCTATATCTCTCGTCAGCGCGGATCCCTTTTTCGGCCTTACCCGGCTGCCCACACTTGTTTCGCTCATACACAAACGCACGCCGCACTCGCGGGCCGCGTCCTATGAAAACGTGTGCCCGCGAAAGAAAAGCTGCTCGCTTAGTGTTGTCGACGAAACAAGCCAATGATAAGCGACGCCGGGCGTTGTTTTCATTTGTTTCTTTCTTGTTTGTTTCTTTCGTTGGTTTCGTTCGGCCTCTCTTACGCCTTGTTCGGACTTGGTTGGGGCTCGGCAAGAGAAATGGGTTGCTCGCCGTCCGGAGACAGGACGTACGGAATGAGAGGGCCCTCGGCAATGGGGTCTGGGGCCGGCAACAATGTGGCCTCTCAATGGCTTCTCCCACTGATGAAACGCGCGCTGAGCGAAAAAAAAAAAAAAAAGAAGCGACGTTGTTCGGCCTGTATACTCGCGTGTACGGGCCTGAGATTATAGCCGGGAGAGAGAAATGACCGTGACTTCGCGTTATTGAAAGCTGATAGGCTCTTTCTAAAGCTTTATAAATGTACCGCGGCGGTCTGCAGAGAAATGCAGTATACATACGTGTTGTGGTGGTGGTGTCGTCGATGCTTGCTTCGGCGCACATGCCGGCTTTCTAGAAGGATGATTTATTTATCTCAGATGACGACGGGGGCGTTGACACTTCGTTCACGAATATTACGCTCGTCGAGAGATCTAGAGTCGCTGGGAAGCGCCGTGTCGTGTCACCATCAGATTCTTTTCTTTTTATTGATTTAGGAAGAAAAAAAGGCTGACGTAGTGCATGAAAGCACCTTATTTAAATTGTATGCTATAGCTCAGATTTATAAGGACAATGACTGTCTTATGCACGATGACGACGCGATGATCGTCAACTGTCCGTGCAGACGCTATGGAGACACCGTCGTCACCGATAGCTGACACACAAGGCCCATAAAGACGTCTTTTGTGCATTTTGAGGAGTACTTGCCTATGTGGGCGGCTTTGAGTGCGTATGGTGCTGCTAGGCTTGCGTACACTCACCAACCGTGCCTGGCCTTCCATTTTCTTCCTCATCTTTCTTTATTTCCTTTCCCCCAGCGTAGCCTAGGCAACGAGACGACTTTTCTGGTTAACAAACTTGACGTCTCTCTTGGTTTATTTTTTTTCTTTGCTCTGCCTATTAAATCACATAGCCGGTTTATTAGACCCCACTGTCATGGTTATTCCGAGTGAAACATCACAACTATATGTGAGAGAGGCATGGTCCGCGTGCGTTCAAAGAAAACGACTGCAACTTTAAATGAAGATGCAGATGTAGCCGTTTGCTGCCTGGATTTTCTTCTTGCACGTGCGTGCGCAAATGTAGTGAGAACAGTCGGGAAATTAAAAGATGTAATATTGTGCATTTCGTGTCCCGTGAATTAAACTACTCACAGTGTTAGTGTTGCTTCACGCCAGACTGCTATAGTCTATATGGCCAAAATTATCTTGAACGCGCACTGTTAGGTTACGATACGCACACCGCATAGCCCACCCAACTTGACCACAACTTACGTATTCCAAGAACGCATCGCAAGTAAATCCTATACATGAACGCTGTGGTGAGAGAAATATTAATGATAGGTGGAGAGATTAGCCGTGCAAATGGTTTATGCTAACTGCAGGTTGAATATATAACAAGCAGTCAGTGGACGAGAGGAGAGAAGAAAAAAATGCACACGCACACGTTAGCACACGAACGCGGCAAGAGGGAGCAGTGAGCAGAATAAAATGAGAAAGTGGAGCTTTGTGGCACCGTCAATAAACAAAACGTTCTCCATCCCATGACCCTTTGCCTGCACCACAGAAAAGTATAACATTCTGTTTATTATTTATTTTTTTTATGCAAAAAATAGGCATGCACAGCAGCTTCATTTAATAGTTTGCGCGCGCCGGCATTCACATGAACGTACAATGGCATTGCTCTAGTTACCTTATTGCTGTAATGAGATCACATCCTCTCATGTTATCCTCATACCAGCTCTCTAATGTATTTGTCGTTTGAAAGATATGCCGCCAATGCATTGGCGGCCAACATTTTCGATTTCCTTGAAATAGATAAATTAATAAATGAGTCACCAGGGTGAACAAAAACCACCACACCTCCGCCCCTCGATTCCTCGCTTTCCGGAAAGCAAAATAATGAGTAATATTTACGCGAATAATGTCTTCAGTACCTAAGTCACCAGCTAACGTTCTTTGTTTTCATTTCTAAAAAGAAATGCGACGTCTTAAACAAGGTTTCAGATGGTGCTTTGTCTCCGCAACGCTTTGGAACGCTACAAACTGAAGAGAGATCCCATGTTAACAGTGTCATCCCGGTGCTATACGTGCCAGCGCGCTACCCATACCACACACGTGCGCTAAAATCGTGCTTCAGTAACACGTGCACACCTGTATACCATCTTTCTTTAACATAGGATCTCGTTGCAGTCTTTCACTTTGGGACCCTCATCTGTGTACTATTTGTGCATAATCACTGCTTGTTGAATGGGTAATAAATGGAAACCGAAACTTTGAAAACAAAGAGAAGGATAACGAAAACATGGAGACCAGCCAAAATGCAGCCGCCTACGCGGTCATGCTATTTTAGCGTCGCTGGGTAACCTTATTACGTCGTGCTTCAACGCCTCAGCAAACCCCCTCCTCCCCTCCCCCCTCCCAGCGCCAACATTTACCAGCAAGCAGCCGAGCGACCGCCAATGCAATAGTCTGCTACAATGTAATGTGTAGTATTGCATTGACGGTTTCTTTCTTCTTTTTTTCTTTTCACAATGCCACATTTATACGAATAACTTTATGACTGCGTAAAATGCATTGGCCTGCATCAAGGGAGAATAAAGCTAGACCTAATTGCTATGCTAGTTCGTTTTCTTTTTGCGATAATTGGCTGTGCTAGGCCTGAGGAGATTTCTCCTCTCTCTCTCTCTTTACGACGCCCCATTTCTGTGCTCATAAAAACCCTATCTAAACCACTCAGAGACGCCATAATGTTGGCACCCATTCTCGCTTTCCTCTCAAATCTGTCTCCTCCTCAAGAGTCCGGGAGGTGAGTTCTTATCGGCTTCCGTGACCTCGATATATCCGGGGCCTCACTCGAACAACGGCAAAGTATCGCGCACGTAGCGAATGCACTTGCGCATCTCAAGCACTGCCTAAGTGGACGCGCGAACCGAGCAGAGCAGTGACAACAATATTAAAAAAGAAAGAAAAAAAACAAGAAGGAGACGTCCTTGCGGGAACAGCCCGCAGTTGGCCACGCACATCTCACGTCGCCCCTGCCATGGTGCGCGCACAACATAACCGCCGCTATAGGGCTGGCACCGAGAAGCAACCGCCGCGGCCGCCTCCGGTAGCACCTGTGTTCGGCGCACGTCGTATAATACTCCGGGTCTACGGAGAGACCAGTAGCGCTGCTTCAGCCTTATCTGCTTCCCGTACCGCGTGTGCGATGGCCTCCATTTCCTGGAGCCGTTTGAGCGAGTCGTTGCCTGGGGACACCCGCATCGTGGTGCCTAGCTGCTAACGGCGGAGTTCTCTTGTGCGAATTTTTCTGCTCGTTGGGCCCTCCAAGGAGAGTTTATTTCCGAGCGCGAAGATTTGATTGCATCATTGTATCGCCAGCGTCCTCGCGTCTAAAGTTGTGGCCATTTCGTTCGAGTCGTCGCTTCGAAAAGTGCCAAGGACAAAGACGTGAGTTCGCACCCTACGATGCGAAAGAAGTGGACCGAAGCAGAGAGACTTCCTTTGAGAAAAACGATGAAACTGGTGGAAGATGTCCCCAAGGCCAGAGCCTGACTTAGGAACTTATTTCTACCTCATTCGCATAGATAATGAGTGTCACGTACGTCGTATCATGTCATTTCTCATGATTCTCGTGAATGGACTACCACGCTATAGGCGCCCAGCCAGCCAAATCTCTCCAGAATACATTAAATAACTCTCTCTCTCTCTCTCTCTCTCTCTCTCTCTCTCTCTCTCTCGTGTGCCACAGATACTATCCTTTGCATTTTGTATGCTGTAGTGTAGTACACACTGACGTTTAGCAAGAACAGCGCGAACACAGGACCTGACAGACAGGACACAATACGTGAACGCGTGGGGCGTCCTTCTATCCTTAAGCCCTGCGCCTGAACTTCTTTTCCGGACGTATCCTAGCAACAACTAGGCCAATTTCAAGCCATTCGTAGTTTTACATTACACTGTAAATATATGAATATGTGCTTACGTATACAATAAAAGAACGTCACGAACTTGAGAGCAACCCTGGACGCATTTCCTGAGAGAGAGAGAGAGAGAGAGAGAGAGAGAGAGAGAGAGAGAGAGAGATATATATATATATAAAGGCAAAGGAAAGACAGGGAGGTTAACCAGAGCTTATCTCCGGTTGGCTACCCTGTACTGGGGGAGGGGCAAGGGGATGCGATACGTGAGAGAGAGAAGGATTAAAAAAAGAAAGAAAAAGGAAAAAGAACTACACACACACGCACGTACACACAAACTGTTTCTGTGGACACTGTCACGCAGCCCTCAAAGGGGTTCCTAGGGTTATGCAGTGTCACCGTACAATCCTGCGTCATATAGAGAAGTGACAATGTGTCAGAAAGTCCAGTGTCTTTTAAATACCACAGCAGCTCCTTCATAGCCGATCGCGCTGATGTTTGCGTAGGCCAGTTTCCAAGGCTCTTGTTTTCTGTCATTGGGCGCTTGTCCAGTTTGTCCAGTTTGTCTAGGGCGGCTGAGAGGATTGCTCTTTGCGGGTTGAAACGAGAGCACTGACAAAGAAGGTGCGCGATTGTTTCATTCCACCCGCAGAAGTCACAAAGTGGGCTGTTGGACATTCCGATAAGAAATGAGTACGCATTTGAAAATGATACTTCAACCCATAGACGAACTAGAAGGGTGCAGTCGCGTCGTGGAAGCTCGGGCGGAATACGGAGCTTTAAGTTAGGGTCCAGGGTATGAAGGTGTGCACTTGTAAAATCGGATGAATTCCACTCAACTAATGTCAGGTCGTGTGCAAGTACGGCAAGTTCTTTCGCTGCGTCGGCTCTCGAAAGAGGAATGGCAACGCAGTTGACGCCGTCATGGGCAGATCGGGCAGCCGCGTCTGCTCGATCATTGCCATGTATGCCACAGTGACTAGGCAACCACTGATATATGATATCGTGTCCTTCGTCAACTATGCGATGGTGTACTTGTCTGATCTCTGCGACGAGCTGCTCATGTGATCCATGATGCAGTGCTGAGAGTACACTCAGTAGGGCTGCCTTGGAATCACAGAAGACTGACCATGCATGGGGTGGTTCCTCCTGAATGAAATGAAGAGCCGTACGCAAGGCTACCAGTTCACCAGCTGTCGTTGATGATACATGTGACGTTTTTAGCTGTATTTTTACGAATCTTGTTGGTATCACCACAGCAGCAGCTGAAATTGCAGATGTGACTAAGCCATCGATGTAAGCGTGTATGCGGCCACTGTGCACATCATGTAAAAGTTCTAATATGGCCTGCTTCAGGGCAAACAACGGCATGTTAACCTTCTTCGTGATTCCTGGGATGGTGAGGCGTATTTCAGGTCTGTGCAGGCACCATAAAGGTGAGGATGGTCTTGCTGCAGGCAGGCAGTTCGATGGCAATGAGGTACGATTCGCAACAATTATACGACTGATAGTTGCGTGTGGCCTTTCTGCGGGTAGAGCGGCAAGATGGTGAGAAGGTAGTCGGGCAACAGGGCGAATATGCGCTCTGAGAGCGTCGGTTACCAAGTACGCGTTTATATTGGGTGATCTCGAGCTTTGACAATCGTTGCCGCTGTAGACGCACACCTCCGAAGACCGAGACACGTCCTTAGGGCTTGAGCTTGTAGTCCCTGGAGTACACGCAGGTTTGTTTTGCAGATGTTACCAAGCACATGGAGACTGTATCTTGCGAAACCGAGGAACAAGGCGTTATAAAGCTGCAGCATTGACCGCACCGATGTGTCCCATGACTTTCCGCCGAGAAAATTGAGGAGATGTATTATTGTTATCAACCTCTTCTTTAGGTATGAAACGTGCGGGCTCCATGATAGGTCGCGGTCGATGATTACCCCTAAAAAGCGGTATTTCCGTGCACTTGCAACTGCTTGTCCGTTGACACTTACAGAGTAACGCTTCATTGCCTTCCGAGTGAAAGTAATAAGGCAGCATTTCTCTGAAGACAGCTCTAAGTTCTGTTTTCGCAAGTACAGTGATGTTAAGGTAGCTGCCTTTTGTAGCCGTGCTCGTACCTGCAGTGGTGTTACAGCAGGCGCCCAAATGGAGATGTCGTCGGCATAGATTGATACTTGAACTGTGTTGGGCAAGCATCTGACTAGGCCAACGAGCACTAGGTTGAATTTCCTGAGATGTTCCTCACTTACTGCAGATTCTGCGCTAATTTCCTACATAATATTTACACTATATTGAGATATTAGTGGATCGATGAAAGTTCATCCCCAAGGATTCACGGTAATAAATGTTTCAAGATGGTGGCACATTCGATGTCTTAGAACGTGTGGCATGTTTTACAGTGCATGAATTATGCTATGTGTGCCATAAAGACACGTCATGTCAGCTAGAAAGCCGCATTTGCTCCGAAATATCATTCCAAGACGAGATCACAGTTTCGATCATCCTTTACAAGGTTTTGAGGCTATATAGGACACTTAACGTGTCCTATATCCCTAGACCTCACGCATATTGGTTCCGCCGCGTACATTCTAAAATAATTTACGCCCTTAATTGTGAAAAGGGTGTAAATGTGTCTATAACTCACACCCTTATGGTGTGGTTTATATAACTGACACCCTAAGGGTGTGAGTTATAGGCACATTTAGAGCCTTTTTCCCTTTTAAGGGTGTAAATTATTTTACAGTGTAAGCACACCGAAGGATGTCGCAAAACCATAATTCGACAGTCGGCGAAGAAGATTATGATGATGATGACCATATCTAATTTCAAGGGTTGGCTCTAAGGCCTGTTGGGGGACCGTGGAAGGTATGCAACAATATTTCTACCAATATATTGGGGCAAAATTTTTTTACAAAGAATCTTTTGTTTTTCGCAAACCTTTCTCATATCCTCGCAAAAGTGCGCGTGCGAGCTCTTCCTGGTTCCGAGACATATTGGATGTGAGCCGTGCGTGCGGGGTTTCACAATTAGTATTGTATTCATTATTATACCGGTTGTTTGAATCACGTCTATCTAGAACGATGTCAAATTACTTAAACATTGTGTTATAGGCAAGGTCATGCAGCAACATTCTGCAAGCTCTTCCTTCTTTGGCATCGCTGTACCGAAAAAGAAAACCGTGACTGGTGTAATCATTGACTATTACCTGAATACATGCACGAACCCGACTTCGTATATTGTTGATCTGACGGTCCCACAAGATGGGAACGTTAGCAATAATCGTTAAGTCGGGTTAAATCTGCTCAGGCGACACTCCTTCGACCGTGCGCATATAGCGTAGGTCCGCTTCTCTCGAACGCCAGCGCAGCAGTCGAATGCTGCACACCAGGCGCACGCGCACAGACCGGACCTCGGCCAAGATGGAACGAACGCATTCGTGGCGGGCCGAGATAACCGGGCAATTAGCTCGGAGTAAAAGGGGATGCCGCGTAATTCGCTCCTGCAGCGGCGAGAGATAGCGGACAAGGAGTCCGCCCGCTCATCGAATCAGCCTGACCGTCAGCGTTGCCGGAGGTGAAAACTAAGAGCAAAGACGGCGGCTACTGGACGCCCAAGGCTCGTATGGGTGTTTGCTGGCATGTGTGGGTGTGAGAGAGAGAGAGAGATGGGTAGAAGGAAGGCGCGTGTGAAAGAGGGAGGAAGTGTGTGTGTGTGCGCGTGTGTGTATGTGTGCGTGCGTGCTTCTTCTAGAGAATGCTTCAGATTGAAGACTGAACGACATTCCGTCCACTATCGCAGTGTGTTGGCCCTTCGCGTGCGTGCGAAAGTTAATTGAGGAGCTAGCTGATTCCCTCGCCTCGCAATAGAAACGATTCATCTCGCGTTCTCGATAACGTTCGCCACAGCTCGCCAGCCCCGAGAACTCAGCCTGCTTTCGATCTCGCTCCTCGGATAAGTTTGATACGATGAGCGAAAGGCACGCGCGCTAAATTGCCCTTGACGAAACCAGACGTGAAATGGTTTAACGTCACACGTCCCATTTCTGTTGGCGAGGTACAACCAAACTCCCGGTAAGAAAGTAAACGCTAAGGAAGAAAGGAAACGGTAAGATGGAAGGCAACACTTCGCAGCTGTCGCAACCCGATGCCGAAACCCATTCGTTCAGATTGCCATTGGTTCCCGCGGGTATTTGTATAGATTACGGCCAGGAGCGTGTCCGCAGCCGTAAGAGGCAAGACACCGGTGTCTGCATGAATACAAGACATGATCGCAAGTTACGGGCTGATTATCATCAGCTCTACTGCAATGTCTTTAGCTGTAACGCTGACTGTAGAAGGCACCGGCCTCGTAGATGTTAATTACACAGACTAGCACGAGAATAAAACTATTAAATAAGCATACTAATAATCCATCCATGGGGACGACCTTCACTCTCAGAGCATAAAAAAAAGTTAAAGAAAGAAAAATTGCCTTTCTGACTGATGAATTAGTCGTGTGTACTAATTGTAGCGGTCCCTATCTGGTTGCGCTCACCCGTTAGGGTTCTGTCCGGGGCACTCGAACGAACTGCAGAGACCGGGAATTAAGACACTTTTGTTTACCGAACCCGTTCCGTATACACTGCAGAACAGAGGCCGGTGCTGTTCTCTCGCTCATAATTCTCTCAACGCTCCATTCTTTCTCCGCTGTCGCGTTTGAACTTAGCCGTTTGCACTGCGGGAACAAGAAGGGGAAAAGAAAGATTCCTCGTAATCGCGTCGTGTTGTTATACGACGGAAGGAAGTCGAGCCCCTTTTCCCGCCCCGCTCCCCGGCAAGTATATCGAGCCACGTCTAAGACTCTGATCCCGAGGATCCTTTGTTTTACCGCTGTTCTCTCCTGGCAGAGACAGCGCAGAAAAGCACCGGTCGGAAACAGCGACAAAATAGCTTATCTCTTGGCGACACACGCACACGCACCGACCGCGCGCGCGATCCAGACAACCGCTCGGTCTCGTGCGCGCGGTTCGCTGCGGCCCGCGGCTGTAGTGCGGCAGCGCGTGCTCGCGCACCTTCGGCGGGTAATGCCGGACATTATTCACCTTATTAAGGGCGGCCAATCGCTAACAAGGCTTCGAGGAAAAAAATGAAGGAGAGAGAGAGCGGGCTTCTTGCGATGAGGAGTGCAACGGGGGGAAGGACGCTCGTGATAGCCGCCGCCACGAAAAGAGCAGTTTCCTTCGAGAGAGCGCGAGATGGGGGGTGGGGGGCGAGCGAACGAGAAGCTCGCAGCGGGGTTGGCGCAGTTTGGGTTATACGAAGGTAAAGCGGCTGCGGGCACGGGGGGAGGCCGTATAGAATAACCGGCAGTGTCAACAAGGAGCCTCATATCCGCCTGATTTACGATTTCCTCCGAACACTTCCTAAACCTTTCGCCAGCGCTGCTGCTGGTGCCGCTGCTGCTGCTGCTGCTGAGTGTGTGTGTGTTTAACGACGCGCCAGTCTTTAAGGTTTGCCCGGCAATGACCGGGAGTTACCGGCGGCGGCGACGGCGGCGGCGGGCGAAGGCAGGGCCGCCAACGCCGCTTCCAAACTTACGCGGCGAGGGCCCATAATGCCCCTTGCGCGCGTCCCCGAGCAAATAAACGCTCTCTCGTTTCGTGGAGATCGGGTGCATTTCTTGTTTTGCCTTTCCCCGCGAAGCACGTAAAGAGCGACGACGCGGAAACAAGGAGAGCGTTGAGGGATTATAACGCGAGGATATTGAGGTGGAAGAAGGAGGAGAGGGAAGAAAAAGGTTTTGTTGCAGATTCCTCGCCCAGCCCTTATGAGCTTCGCGTTATTAATTAATTGCCGCTCCGGAGGGACGTCGTTCGCTTTCCAATCTGCGCATTTGGCCGGGGCAGTCGGCGCAATTAAGCAGCGATGCGGTGTGTCGCGTCCCACTGCAGCTTAGAAATGGCATCGGATCGAAGGGGATGTTTTTTCTAAGCACCGGGCAAGTATTGATGAGCAGGAGACACTTACGCAAAGAGCAGCGGCGATTCGCTACGCGTACGATTCTCAAGAGCTGCAGTAGTTCAACGTTCTCCTATTAAATTCCAACCACTACGGTCACTGAAGTGGCCGATGTGTTCTCCTCCATGCATCACTCACCTATTTATTTGTTGAAGTATTTGTTTATTTATTGATGTATTCGTTGATTGATTGAATGACCGATGACCTTGTTTGGCTGAAGTTCACAGGTGGATGGAGGCTTAAAGGGATGCACAATGATAGAACAGCATATGTCGCTGGAGTCAGCGTTTCTATACAAGGGGTGTTTTCTTCTTCAGGGCTACGCATGATTGCTCTGTTTGTTTGTTCTTGTATGTTTGTTTATTGATTTGTTTCTTACTTGGCTGACGTGGTGTTTTAGAGATCTTAAGAGAAAATACCGCGATTATTCCGCTTCTGCGACCGCAGTTCAAGGCTCGAAATTGGGGTTGCTGTACCAGCCCGGCCGTTTGCGTTTGACCATTGTCGTCAGGCCAGGCACATCCTCATCCGCAGCTTCACACTCGCCATGTTGTGGCCAAGAAAAAGAAGATGTTGCTCTGTGGATCGAACACGCGCTTCTGTGGCGATGAGCGGTTTGGAGCGCGACGTGCTACGCTCGAGGACGACTTACTTAACGGGCGGAGCTTCGGCGCATGAGTTGGTGGCCAAATAATAAATACAGAAAAGCAAACAAAAGAAGGTTAAAGACCAAAAAAGCATTGAGTATGCAATTTAATAAAAGAACAAAAAATCTTGAAAGAGAGACGAAATTCGTTATGGTAGGTGTCTTTTATTTTCAATCCACACATTTATTATCAACATATTTATCGCTACATATACAGCTGCGCTAGTCATCCACCTTCAGCGAGTCAAGTGGATCTGATTTGTTTTTTGTTTTGTTTTTTCCATTCCGTGTTTGACAAGCTAAAGAAATGATGTGCTGCAACGCGTAGCCCTGGGAACTGTTTACACAGGGCAAGTGTATCACTTATACATAATAGATGACGTAAAAAGTTGCGCAGATTCAATGCACACATTAGAATCTGTGTGAAGCGAAGCTTTCGTGAAGCGGTTAATTACACGTTACATAACTGTTCATCTTCTGCACGGCGTTTTACAGCATAGTGATTACTTGCCTGTCAAGCAAGACGCAGAGACCCCCTCTCCAACGCGATCCGCTGGAATGCGGATCGCAGTTTCCGGAATCTGCCCACTTTACTCGGCGAGAAACTGACGCCGTAAAAGAAAGGGTTGAAAGGCTTCGCTTTAGTGGAGGAATTATTAGTTCGTGGCGTGTGTTTGTTGCACTGAGGATACTTAGGTACCGTTCGTGGTTTCACTTGTGCGATTCCGTAAAGAACAGAGCCGGCCACCGCGGCACATCTGGTGGTGTATAGTACAAATGGAAGATACATATAAGCCGATTCATTACGTGAGTGCTGTCCTGTATTTGAGCTCTCCGGCAAGAGAGCAACCACGGCAGCAGAACTCGACAGCAGCAGGAGACAGACGGAGAGAAGGGGGGGGGGGGGGAGAGCGAGGGAGAGAGAAGCTTTAATGATATTCTGGTGATGTTAGCCTGGATGTTCGCTTGACATGTGTGTTGGGTTCAAAAAGGAAGCTTCTCCTTAATAGATCACTCCCACTCACCGGGCAGAAAATAGCTGTCGTGAGGTCTCGTGCGACCGTTTCAAATGAACACGAAAGAGAACGAGGTTTCAGATACTTGACTATAGTTGATTTAATAAGCCCATTGTTATCAGCTCTTTATCGGTGAAAGCAACACAAATTGTGCGCTAACTTGAATATCAGTTGTTTACCTTTATAAATATTAATTAACTAATTAATTACCCATTGCCTCGACTGGGCAACATAAATCAGTTAAATATTAAAGCATGCGACGGCAGCTGGCGCCCCAACGCTCGAAGGCAACGAGACGTGGCCCACACGTGCAATGCCCGGTCGTGCTTTTTTTTTTTTTTTTTAATCGACTTGCGCTGCCGTCACCCGTTGTCGCCTTTAATTAGGACTGTTCAGGAACAACACGCCCAGTATTGCTTTTGCTTCGCGCGTTCTTTCTTTATCTTGGTGCCGCGATATTTGTTCGCCTTCACCATAATTACAAATCTTAAAGCATGCTGACGCAGCAGCTTTGTTCAAACCTCAGATAAAATTGGGTAAAAAAAAATGCTGACTTTAAGGAAATCTCCAAATTTGCGTTAGCGAAAACGCGAGAAAGGTCTTTGGCAGCGTATTTTTTTGTTCTTTCCTTCTTTTATACACTCTTCAGCTAATTTCGGTTGAATATTGAACGATGGCAACCCACGCCCTTTCTTATTAATGAAAAGAATATAGAAAATACATATTGCTCAGTTTATCACGCACGCTGGCGCTTAGGACTTCATTGACGAAAAAAATATATATGTGGATCCGACGCACATGTTGGAATATATGTAATTGGACGCTTTCGTGAAGTGGTTAATTAAATGCCATACAACAAAATGCGATGCGCACAATCGTGTTAGTTTTCATAATGTGCAGCGTGTAATCTTATACAATGTTTACGTTTGTGTACTGCGCAGGTAACAGCGTAAATGTCGTGCAATGTCTGTGTTTATGCTGTACATTGTTCAGAAGCTATGCTGAAATGCGAAAACCGAACCTTCTTCACGCCCACTGTGAAATGTCGACGCAGCGATGTCACCAGAACGATCGTTCTGGTGACATCGCTGCACGGCGCTGTACTTTGCTTGTTGATGGAAGAATGGTAATTAGAGTTGTATGGAAGGGAGGGCGGAGGGGGGAGGGTAGGCACGGAAAGAAGTGCGACGCATACCTAAATACATTTAAGCATTCGATACCCGCTTTGTCCCCGTGCCACATACCTAGGCTGGATGATTGGCCAAGAGTAGGTACACATCCAGTGGCGCATAACCAATGGTTGAAATATACGACATGCTGCAGATATCTGAAGTTTAGGAAAATCAAAGAAGACGTTGCAAAGGTCTGTTTCCTTTAGAGATACGTATGGAGCTGATGTTGCATGTAGATGTTTCATCTAGGAATTTCTTTTGTGAGGCAAAATGGAGGCGCGCTCACTGGCACTACTTGGTAAAATTGCTTGCTATACAGCCGAGCGCTTCAACAACGAAATGACTCCTACGTCGAAGAATTCCGTATGTCCAGGCCGGATTCCTGTCTTTCATGTCTATTGCGAAAGCCTATACATCGAAGGCGACTTTGCCTTCATAAGGAGGGAATTTAGGCGTCGCCGATGACTGATTTGCAGTTTTATAACAAACTCACGGGGTAGCAGCACCACCCGTGCCCTCCGCAGCCATCACTGTGCATCGGTGCGCATTGGAAGCACCACTCGACGCTACAAAAAAGGCCACGTGGGAGGGTCCTGACTATGCAGTAGCTATGGCATGCCTGATCAACCCACTTCCTCTCCCAGCAAGCCTGCACATTTTACAGTGTGAAAGATAGTCACAAATGAAGAGAAAAAAAAGTCACAGGCCTGCGCGGCGCACCCACCACAGTCACAGCGTAAGCTGAAGGAGCGGCTCCATATGAGCTCCATTTTCGGCACTATGAGGGTCTTTGCGACGAAGTCTCTTTGCCTCGTTTTCACGAGAACGATCTGAACTGGCCACCCGGCGTCGACGGTGAGCTACGACTTGTGCTGCTCTCTGCACAGCGGTCTGCTGAACCCGACGTTGCCTGGTTGTAGACGCGCGCGTAGTGCTACGGTTCGCTTCTTCAGCAGCGGTTTGTACCTTGCGAGGAAGCGCCATAACGTGTACGGAAAAGAAAACACAGGCACCGAGACTACGCGGTGCGCATGTTACATCCCTTGGCCCGTGGCACGATAGGATGGCGTTGATCACGATGATCAGTATTGGCATCTCCTTTGACACGGGACGGTGACAAGAATGAAAAAGCATGAAATGGCAACCGGCAGAGCAGGTTGGTTGCAGATGGTACTAGCCACAATCTTAAAATGGCCCTGATGCATGTTTGCAACGGTCCAACCCACTACGCCACACCGCACCACGCCATACTGTACACTGGTCCATGTGGACGCTGCGCATCTAGAAGAAGAAAACGGGCTGAAGGCGGCACGACAGGCAGCGAAAGACGCCAGGGAGATAGAGCGCACTGCCCAGCTAGAAGATAAGTTCCTGAAGAAGGCGACGCAAAACCTGCTCCGCGGTACTGACGGTACCACTACCTATGCAACTGCTGCATGGCGTGCCACCTGATGTAATAATACGTAAATTCAATGTGAAGTGCGCACGTATCGACGCTGCGCGTCGCGCATCTCACATCGCGGGACAAGTGGCATGATACGATGCTAATTATTATTATTATTATTATTATTATTATTATTATTTATTTATTTATTTATTTATTTATTTATTTATTTATTTATTTATTTATTTATTTATTTATTGGCATCCCCTTCGAAACATGGGGGGGGGGGGTGACAAACAATCACCTAGCCTGATTGATTTAGTCATGTATGTCATACATATTTCTCCTTCTAGCATCTTCTATACATCTCCTTAATCTTCTTTTCCCCCGCAAGACAATCCAACTATTTCTTGGCCAATCCCCCATAGTGGCTAGGAGCTTGACCATACAGCCGCGACGGACACAGGCGGCGGCGGCGGACATCGCTAACCGAAACAGCTATTGGTACGGGCCCATAACAGCTTACGCCTTAAAAAACTAGGCTGCTCGCAACTGATGACCGATGACATTGTCGAAGCTATCAAGAGCCTTCTAAACTAGATTCTTGAGTGACTTGTTACACCATACCTGGAATTTAAAACAGCGCGAAAAACGGAACATTACATAACTGGTGTTCCGTCTTTCGCGCTGTTTTAAATTCCAAGTCTATCAGTGACCGTGGGAAACGAAGTCAAGGTCATCGAAGGCAGGCAGTGACGAAGAGCTTGCAGACGAACAAAGAACTTTGACGGCAATGCAGTTTCCAGCAGCGGGGAGCGACCGCCTTCAGTTGTACCTAGCGCGGCTCCCGGGTTTTGCCGCGTGGCGTGTCGGGAACCTCGATGCCGTAACGCCCGCTGCAGTCGCCCATTTCGCAGGACGGAGTGTGAAGAAGACAGTAAGCGACTTCGTCTACTAAGTATTTCTTGAATTTATGTTAAATAAATGTTTTCTTTTGCTTCCACGTGCTTATATCCCTGTGCACTGTGAGAAGGGTGCGCGATATCTACAAGGAACGTTTTCTGGGGTGCCATAGGCGATTCGTTATAATGGCGCCAAAGAACGGATTCGAGAGGAGTAGCAAAGAGAGGCTTAAAAATTTTATTTCAGCGCACGGTACACGACGCGCAACAGGATGTTTTAACCGACGCGCTAAATTTTTGAGTTACCTTCTTGCTTATAGCTTCTCGCACAGCTATCGCCATTGCTGAAGCATCCTTTGAATTCCGGTCAGAACACTTCTCCAGGAAATGGGCAAAATAGAGAAAATCTTAGCAAAATCAAACCATTCCCTATACGGCGTATGTCCTCTTTACTATTCTTCAATTAGAATTAAACGAGAATTGAAACGTCGTCTCTCGTGTGCCAAAAGTAAAGAATTGCGTCGCGGAGTTTCTGGAGGGACAGGCTATTAACAATTCGGAAGCCATTGCTATGAAACGCGGGCAAGTCTGTGCAACCATGTGCTTCTCCTATGCGTCCAAATAGAAAATGAAAGGGGCGATGAGGTATAAATAACATGCAGTTCATTGACGGAGCAAGATCCATAGGGCAAGCTTTCAGATGAAACTGCCCTTTTTGAATGCGACGCAGCAAGATGACGTTCTTCGGGTACTATCCCCTCAAACACAGCGCCTGGGTTCATTTTCATTTCACAGTGCCTAAACGTACGCAACTTCCGTGGGGCGTACAACAGTTGGCCGAATAAGCTTCTGGCACGAAGCGCTGCGTTTCCATTGCCCGATGATCATTTCTCACGCATTCTGCAACATTTTCCCGCAGTATAAACGGGCTTCTGGGAATTTCATTCACCGCAGAATGTGCGCGTAGCGTCCGCGGAGAGTTATGTACTTGGCGGATCGAAAGCGGCACGGAAAATTATACTCCACTACGCGCATTTCCCTGCAGCAACCCTCCCCCCCCCCCCCCCCCCCCAGCCCAACCCGCCCTGCCCCGCTCCTCTATCCCCAACCAGCCTCCAACTTACCCAACTTCCTTTCACCGCCCCTGTATGCATGAAATATTTAGCTCTCCCTGCTACGCATGCGTATGGGCTTGAGTAGGCGAGGAAGGAGGCGAGCAAAGCAATCCCACGCTTCTACGTCGGCAGAGAGCAAGCTATGCTGACCGCTGTCGGAATGTTGATTTACGCGACTCACTTGGCGGTCGCGTTCTTTAGTCATCTGCAAGCTTTCTCCCCGCGTGGCATCACTGAAAGGCTAGTGAACCCGACCAACTTTCAGCGACGGAGCTGGAGAGTACAATCTGGGCACTCTTCGTTCCGTCTGCCTTCCGAACGGGCACTCTATCATACGCTGAGATTCCAGCTGCTCCAGAATACTTATGGGGTATTATGAGCCTTCACTGCAGAACCATAAGTGTCAAGAAGTTCAAAGGTTCGAGTACAGAGCACCTTCTTAATGTGATGTTGGTCTTGGCCGTGATGTAGTAAGGCTCTGCTAGCATAGACAGTAATTAACGAAGGGCACACATGTACCTCAGCACTGTCAAGTGCGATGCCTTTGTCAAGCCAGTTTGATCGTCAACACCTCAACCTCTAATTAAAGCTTTATAATACCGCGGGAGAGGTTGTCCTGTATTTATTGTTCATCGTATTTACGCTGTGCCTATGCGTGTCCCTTTGTGAAAACTATACACAAAACACTTTACGTGGGGCAAATAGCCGATTCTAAGCCTATAATGGTTGGTCTGGCTTCAAATGCCCCTACTGACCGGAGAAGGAAATTTCTCATCCAGTAGCATTCATTCATTCATTCATTCATTCATTCATTCATTCATTCATTCATTCATTCAATCATTCATTCATTCTCGAGAGCAGTGGAGGCACGAATACATCGTTTTCTGGAATTACCTAAAAAAAAAAAAGACAAAGTCATTAGGCAGTCTCGGTAGTCGGGTATCATAAGCTGCATTAAGAGCCTGGTCTTTATTATGAAATATAACAAATATATTGATGTTGTACGTCCTAAAAAAAAAAATGGAAATGCCGCTTCAGGAAGGGCACTTGTAAGGATGAGATAGCGAAGAATCAAACAAAATAAAAGTGAGTGCGTAAGCTCGAATTCGCAATGCCCTGTATTTGCGCTTGCGCAAGCACAAAGTTTGCGAACTTGTGCAATTTGCATCATATAGCGTGTCTCCACGAGCTCTAGAACATGCTGGAAGTCGCGAAATGTGCCTGTTTAAGATGACAAGATACGCTGTATTATGCATGTTGTGCACGCAGCTTTATGTCCGTAGCTTGGCGTTGCAACACTGTCCCTTTCGTTCCTGTGAAAATGCGGCATAACGTAATAACGCTCGGCATCAAAAATGCAATCGCATGCTGTGATATTTTATCATTTCTTCGCTCGATCCGCAATGATGACATATAGTACTGCGACCTTTGGTTCGTAATGGGAACTGCGCCATCGAGCAATGTCACGACAGTGCATGATTCTCGGAGCCGTGAATGCGATAAACTTCACCCTCCTAGCTCGCCATATAGTGTCAGCTTTTATATGAACCCAAGGGTTTCCAACCCATTTACTCTGCGGTTTTCTTGCCGAAAAGCCGCACCGAGGATCAATTCAAGAAGCTTATGTTACTTAAGCTTAAAAAGAAAACTAAGTTTCTTTTTTTTCTCTTTCGTTCTGTTTTTTATTATTATTGTTATTTATTTTCCTTTTTACGACGAAGTTTCTTGCTGGAACCTTTACCGCGCGTGTCAGTTGAAGCGTGTGCCTCTGCCTGTGCGTGCGTGTGTTTCAAGCTCAAATAAGTTTGATTATTGGGGAAGCAGATCACCCTCGAGTGAAAAGTGTCACAGAAGCACGCGTACGAAGCAACAATATATAGCTGCGCTGTTGTGTTTATCTCCTCTAAATATTTCAAGCTGCAAATACTTCATTCACACTGTACAGTTATTACTGCTACATGCATACCTATTCTTCCTCGTGCTCTAATATAGCTTCTTTCTTTCATTATTTATTTTTCATTCTTATTCCTTCTTTTTTTATGCGTGTTTACTTCAGTCACGTACTTAAAGGACAGGGCATTACCCTAACAACACTGGAAGCCGAGCCCGTGTGTGCAACATTGGCCACATCGGCCGTACATTGAAAGATGTTGCCCCAAGATTGGCCCCATTTACGCTATAGCGCGGCACTTTTTCAAGGCTATCTGTTGAGGCAAACTAGCTTCGTACATGTACTTGTATCGTCACAATCGACGTTACCTCTTTCATGTAACATTAGTCGCGCGTTGTCCACGGTCTTTAATTATTTATCCGGATAATGCTAGATAACGGCCGTTATACACCGCGAGTGACAGTATTCGTATACGTTTCTCCAAACGTAAGAGAAAATGGACTAACCAGTGTAGAGGAACGTTAGAAATAGCGAACGGACGAAATGTACCTGAGTGTAGAAGGAGAGATAAAAGCGATCCAGCGTGACAGATGCCCCGTTAGTGTGGAAGCTCGCCACCCGGCGTCACGTGCGCTGGCGGAACACTGGAGGAGCACGGTGCAAATCGACGGCACGGCCACCCGCCCGCCCGGCCGGCCGGTGATAGCCGATAACTGCCTCCGGCATCGTCCCTAATCTGTTCCGGGGCGTAATGCGGCCGCTTTCTTTTTTTTTCGGTACCGCCTTCTCCCGGCTAACCATGGCAACTTATTTCTCTTTCCTCCCTTTGTACTTTCGTTTTTCTGCACTGCTTCTCCCGTGCTACTACGCAGCCACGTACACACACACGCGTGCTCGCACAGAGACATCGAAAGATCGAGAGTTTCTCTCGGCGCGCGGGTATTATTCCCTACTCGCGGGGCAACAGCCATTTGCGAAAACCCTTTCACTTTGGCTTTCCCGGGCTCTCCTTACTTTCTCTCGTAACCCTGCCGTCTTGGCGGGCCTCTTTGTTTCCCGCCCTGTATTGCATTCCGTAGCAGCCTTCTCTCTAGTCTTACAATCCAAGTGATGTTTTTCTTTCCTTTACTCTAGTCTCTCTCTCTCTCTCTCTCTCTCTCTCTCTCTCTCTCTCTCTCTCTCTCTCTCTCTCTCTCTCTCTCTCTCTCTCTCTCTCTCTCTCTCTCTCTCTCTCTTTCTTTCTTTTTCTTTCCTTTCGTGCAAGCTATGCCAATTCGGGTGGAATGTGAGCAAGCTGCACTTTGGCGAACGGAGCAGCAGCCGCAAGGCCCGTTTCGTGGTGCTATCAAAATATGCATATAACGTGTGTGCGACGAACGTGCCTCAACATGTTGTTCCTGCAGTGTGGTTATTCGAGCATCGTGCCAGGAGGAGCCTTTGTTTCCATATCATTTCGAGTGGTTCCTCCACTAATGCGCCGCTACTTGCAATTTCCGAGTCCTGTTATTGCCAGAAAGCTCACCCACTCTACTTTCCGCTCAACCATTTTGATGTTTTTACCACGCCTACTGGAGAACAACGATGATCCAGAAGACTTTTGTACACTGAGAATTTCCCCATCAGGCTGCATACATTGCCGACCAATGTCTTCTTGCAATACAAATAGATTCCCAGCTTCCCTGCCTACGCCATTTGCTTGCTTGAATGAATACTAATTGTTCTTCTTTCTTCAGTTTTATGGGGTGCTCTTTGGTCACCCCTGCGAGGCAACCTACGGCCTGCAGTATATTTCAATAACTAATTCAAACAATAAATGCATTACTGTAGCGTAAACTCCTAGTCGGCCTAAATAGCTAGCGAGAAACGAAAACTTGGCGTATATGTCTTGCCAAGTTTGCTGCGGGCCATAAGGACTCTACCAAGCTGAATAGGTATGCCGTTCAGATTTGAATATGGCTATTCAGTCAAGCGTCTGTGAAAGCATTACTTCTTTCAAAATCACAAATTTTTTGCAGTCGAGGCCCGAGCAAATGTGCACGCGAATTTGCTGAGTGCGCTCATCTATGAATATCGCCAGTCTTGGACGCCTTCAGCAAAGTTCGCCCTGGCACTCGACGTGTACTGACTTTTCCCGTATGGTTGTGCTGAATACGGTATACTGCAAGGGTCACATTATGCTTGCACTAACCTAACCACAAAATCAAATGCTCATTTCCAATGCCAGGCAAGGCACGCGATCGTGCAATTCGCATTCAGGACTCGTAGGACGTGCCATCCAATGTGCCGGACTTTATCGCTGAGCCGTCATGCCGCATACAAAAAAAACATTTATCATCAACTTGTTGAAGAAGACAGGGTCAGATACTGGAGAAAAGGAATATGGGCAACGATGTATAACTACTAAACAAGATGGAAAAAAATTTCAGTGCGCACGTACAATGCTTGTCAAGTGCTGAATAGCACTGACGACGAATGGGTATTATAGTCAGTTGGTCTAACACACTTCATTCTTGCGACGAACGAAAGCATGTCCATGGTGCGCGCGTAAACACATCCAGTTAACAAAGTAAGGCTAGCAGGCGCTTATGCGAGCACCGCCAGTCCGTAAGGAACTCCGACAGAGACACGCAACCCATGTCTACAAGCAACGCTCACGTGCTTCGTCTACGCACCCCCACCTCCATGTTTTATTTCTTCGCCCACACCTAAGCGCCACCATGGAGATCGAAAGCGAAGAACAAGCGGCAAAGGAGTAGTAGTACTACAGCTTGCTCGTTCGTCGCTCCTTCTCACGAAGCCGGAGCGTGCCGCCGAGTGGTTTCCGCTGGGACGTGAGCGCACATTGGACTCCCTCCGGACGAATCCTCATTACCCCGTTGTTTTCTTCGCTTCCAGGCCAGGCGTTCGATTACGTGCGGCCCGCTCCTTACTTTCCTTCTTTTCTTTTTCACCAGCCACCTCTCCATCCTCCCTTTTCTTCCCCAGCATCTCTCGTTCGGCAGAGAGAATCGCGTCGACGCGCTGGCTCGTCTACCCTCTTCCTCCGTTCCCTACTCTTCTCCCCTTGAAGGCTTTCCTGCTTAACATTCTTCTTTCTTTTTATTCTTGCTCTCGCGCTTGTCTTCTGCTCCTTCTTTCTCCTCCAACTTGACAGTCTTGTTTCCCTAACGCCTCCGCTCCTTATTCGCCGAGCTAGCGTTTCTCTCAGCTTTCGTCTACTTTCTTCGACAATGGTCACCACGCTCTTGCCGTTGTTCGCTTCCTCCGTTAGCGAATTTTTGCTTTCGAAGTATCCTTTCTTCGAAGCTGCTTGTTTCTTTTTCTTTTTGCTCCGTCTCTCGTTCGGCGATTTTCGTTCGCCATCTTGGCGTTCCCTCTCTCTCTCTCCTTCTTCCCATCTACGTTCCTTATCGTAGTTCTGTTGCCTTTTTTCCTTTCTCGGTCTCCCTTCTTTTCCACTTTCTTCTCTGCTGTTCTGGTTGTTCCCGTATTCGTTTTCGTTCGGGAAAGAGCACGTCCAGACCTCCTCGTACCCCCGCCTTCTCCTCTGCCAGTTGCCGCTCTTATTGCCTTCTTTACCACGGAGCTTTGGCGCCTTCGTTCCTCCTTCCCCGGCGCCTCCATCGCTGTCCGTCCGCCGGTCGTCGTCGCCGTCGTCGTAGTCGTTTCTCCTCATTCCTGCACCGCGCCGAGTAGAGCCTTTGTTCCCTCGCGCGCTCGAGAGTTTTCATTAGGAGCCGCGTGCGCGCGAAATCCACCGGGGAAACACGTACTCGCGAGACGACTGTAGGGTGCTGGACTTTCTTTCTGCGCAAGCGAATGCGTTTCGTAAGACGTGCTTGCACGCGCTCACGCATGCGTGCGGGTGCTAATCCGAGACAGGGATTGCGAAAGCCATCGGAGTAGCGCAGTGCAAGAGATTCGAGGATCATTTCGTTTCGTGTTCCTCCAGTATGATGTCGAGTACCAGCTGCGCTCTCTTCGTCTTCTTTTCTTGTTCATCAGATCTGTTTGAACTGCTTGCGGACGTCTCCGCTTGCTGCCGAACTCGACAGGAACAACCTTATTTCACCGCGACCTCTTGACTGGTTCCTGGGAATGTCCATAGTGCTACTCCTCCATGCCCTGCCAGAAAGGTTGGCGCAGTATTGTTGCCACATTTAAAAAAAAAAAAGCAAATATAAGCGGTTAGCAGGGATCGCTGGTGTACTCTATAGGTTTAAGGAGTGATTATCTAAAGCGAAGGGAAGCGAACAAGGCCGACAATTTCGTTGGCCGTTACGGTAAGGTGATATGCCACGGCGCTTCCGCGAGCAGTTTCGCTGGTGGCCTTCCCGAGGCCGCGAAGAAAACGTTGAAAACGTTTTCTTCGTGCCATCGTCATCACCAAAACGGGCTGATGACCATGATGACGTGTCATTGTCCTACGTAAGACGAGAAGATAATGTAAGTTGAATAAATGGCACAGCTTTTGTGAAGCCAGAGATCCTGAGACACCGTAGCACGAAGAACTACGCAGAAAGCTAACGGCGAGTTGCTCCGCTTTCCGAAGTCTACAGGACTATGTGACCACCTATGTGAGTGCGTGGTTAAAGACAGTGTGGTTAAGTGGAATCCGCCTTAACTTTGCATTTCATTTTTGGACTTTCCTTTCTGCCTTTCTTCGGCATCCCCTTGCGTAAGTTTTATTTAACATGGTGCTTTTCTTTTGCTAACCTTCAGTTGTTTACTTCACTCTCTGTTTATTTTCTTTCTTTCAATCTATTCAAGGCGAATTCAGTACAAAATTGGCTCAGCAGATGCAGCTAGAGGCTGCGGAAATGCCCCACTTCGCCGTGCCACCCTGGCAGCAAAGCAGCTACAGGATAAGGTGCCGTAGCAGAAGACAACAATGTAATATGACAAGCACATAGTTATGCTTTACAGGTTGTAACAAGTGAGAACTCTAAAGAACTATATATATATATATATATATATATATATATATATATATATATATATATATATATATATATATATATATATATATATATATATATATATATATATATACATTTTTTTAACTTTACGCTGTTTACACGATACCATATATTTTGTACTCTATACTTCTACGTCACTTTTCACTACTTCAATAGTACAAATATAAGAAAACGAAGTACGATCAGCTGCAAAAAACATATGGGATAAGATGTCCAGAAAGAAAGCAGCAAATGAAGTAATGTGTAACGTCTCTCCACTTGGACACTGAAGCCAACATTGCTGTGACTCAAGAAAGCTTCTATATCGCATTATCCGGGCTTCCATCCTGCCGCTCGTGCTTCGCTAACAGATGGCTTCGCCAAGCTTCAAGAACAACTCCCTTAAGCTTCGCGGCAATAGCAGTAGCAGATAATGCACCAAAGGCTCGCAGCAACACCGTCTCAGGCTCTCAGAAGAACCGGTTCTTTAATTTATCGTTAACGCCGCCCAGCGTGCTTCCAAAGGCAATACGAAGGAAGCGAAACGTTCTCATATTTAGCGAGGCATGACATTTGCGCAACGACAGCTGCTGCCCAGCTTCCGATATTATACTCTGTTTTCTATACTTCGAATTTTTAAAGTGTCTCATCATTCCAACTTTCAGTGGTGTTCTTTTTTTTACTTCTTGACACGTGGTGCCGCTTTCCAAACCTTTCTTTTTCTTCTTCCCGTGTGCGTTAAGCCTGACGAGAAGACCTGCCAAAACTCGCGCTGCTGCGTATTGCAGGAGCAGCTGCAGGGCGCCGTTGCACAAGAGAAGAGCGCTGCGGCGACGGCGTCTGGAGGCGCTCATTAAAACTCTCCCGAGCCTCTCACAACGAGGACTATACGTGGCAACCCATCCAATCAGGAGGCGCGATTCGGCAGAGGCCCGAGCCGGGCTGCTCGCTTTAATTCCTCTATCGGCAGCCGGCATCGTTGCAGCAGCAGCAACAACGAGAGAAGAAGAACCGCGGCGCGAAGTGAGTTATCTCTCTCGATGGACCTACGTGCGCGGCATGAGAACGCGTTCGCGCCGGATGCGCGCCCGCTGCCGATGCCCTTTGGCGGGCCGCCATTGGTCCTCGGGAGACGTGGAGCGCGGAATTGACCAATCACACGATCTCCGCAACTTTTTTGAAACGCAGCCTGCCTGTCTTTTTATCCTTTTCTTGTTTTGTTTTTTTTCACGCCTAGCTTTTCATAAGATAGTTCCCGCTGTTAGTTCTGTGGTCCAATGTTTTCTTTCTTTCTCTCTCTCTTTCGTTTTTATCCAGGAGCCGGCCTCATTTCTTAGCGGCGAAAGAAGTTCGTCGTGTGTGGGTGATTGCAATCGGGATATAATTCTGGTAAAGTTCTTCGTCGCTTGCGGCGAAGTATAGGCGTGGCCACGTGGTCCGCAGCTTCCGCAACCAATGAGGTACAACAGGCTCGCCCTGTTCGCGCGAAGCCACGAGCTATAGCGCTTTGTCTTTCGCCACGTGTAAGCGATGCCGCTGTTTGGATCGCACCGCTGGTACGATCTGTTGGGAACTCGGCGCTGACGCCCGTGGTTGTACCTGGGTCGCAAGCCCCAAGGGTAGCGTTGGCCTGGCGGCCTGGGGTACAACTGGAAGCATCCGAAGGTCCCGGCAAAGCATGAGTCGACTGGTAACAACGAAACAACTTGTTTATTTTAACATCGCAAAGAGTTGGCGGTCAGGTTTGACCGAAGTAGAGAGACGGGAGAGCACTTCACTCAACAGAAGAAATCGGAGCCCTCTTTTTGGCGTCCGGGGGCAGCTGTTTTTATACTCTCGCAGTTGAGGGCAAGAAGGAACCCCTCAAAAGACGAGCACGTGAATGTACAATGGGCTAATGGTGACGCACACTGTCGTAGCGATGCCGTAGCACCATGTCGAGCACGATCTCGTAGCACCCTGTCGTGGCGCTGCCGTAGCACCATGTCGAGCACGATCTCGTAGCACCCTGTCGTAGCGCTGCCGGTCGGACACAATGACTGTAATGAGAGGATGGTCCCTGCTTTGGCATCGCCTGTTTCGGGCACAATGACTGGAATGAGAGGATGGTCCCTGCTTTGGCATCGCCTGTTTCGGGCACAATGACTGGAATGCGAGGATGATCCCTAGGCGGTCGCATCGCCACAGTCGCGCCTGGAAACACCTGGCGATGAGTGTTGCGGTGACGACGATCGGGCCAAAATGTCTGCCGCCCCGCCGCAGTCGCGCCGGCAAAACCACGTGTCGCAGGCGAAACGCAACAGACCGCCCCGCCGGGGGAAGGAGATCCCGATGGACAGGGGACTGCATCCGCTGTCCGGAGGGATGTCGCTCGATGATGCTCATAACCGAAGTCGGGCGTCCCTCGACGTTTCTTGAGCGCAGCGCACAGAGAAGGCCTCGTTCTCTCGTTCAGGTTCGCACGGGACACTGCAAAGTGACTTCGGGAGAGTTCACATTTTTGTTCTCGTTCCCGGCAAGCGTTAGAACTACGCTGAAACTCAACCGCTCAGTCAGCAAGCACGGCACAACCCTCACTAAGCCCTGCCAGGCTCTTTCCCCTTTTTATACCACTGCCTAGTTCCTTACAGTAGTCTAGCATCACTCAGAACGCGTCCACAAATTGAAAAATTGCACTAGAAAGCATATCATCACTTTGAAACACTAAACAAAAGCAATATGTTAAAAAAAAATCCTGCCTCAGGAAGAAAAACATCAGTAACAAACAATTTTGAGGCTGATTCCTACGTTAGGGGCTTCGACTTAAGCCATCGGCGTTACCGTTGAGACTCCCCTTTTTGTAACGCACCTCAAAGGAATATTGTTGTAAAGCGAGGCTCCAGCGCAGGAGGCGGCCATTTTTGGGAGAGATGGTCTGCAGCCATTGGAGAGGGCAGTGATCCGTCTCAATGATAAACCTCGAGCCGGCTAGATAGCATGACAATTTCTGAACGGCCCACACGAGACATGCACACTCTTTCTCGGTGGCGCTATACGCCTGCTCACGACTGGTCAGCTTACGACTAGCATACAGGACGGGGTGTTCTACTTCTCCATTTTCCCGTTGGCACAGTACAACGCCCATGCCTCGCTCACTAGCATCGCACTGAACAATGAACCCTTTTGTATAGTCTGGCGATCGTAGCACAGGCTGGCTTGTTAGGGCACTCTTTAGGGCGCTAAAAGCTCTTTCCTTGGTCTCGTCCCAGACGACTGTTTGAGGCTCTGTCTTTCTTAGAGCATCCGTCAGGGGAGCCGCGATATCAGAGTACCTAGGGATGTACCTCTGATAGTAGCCGGCGACACCCAAGAACGACCGAATATCGGTCTTGGTGCGCGGTTGCGGAAAGTCTCGCACAGCGGCCACTTTTATTTCAGAGGGGCGGCGACGACCCTGACCAATCACGTGACCGAGGTAGACAACCTCGGCCTGTGCTAACTGGCACTTAGGAGCCTTGACTGTCAAGCCTGCTTCGCGCAGGCGGGTTAGCACTGCCCGCAAGTGTGTCATATGCTCAGACCAGGATGCGGAGAATATCGCTACGTCGTCTAGATACGGTAAACCGAATTCTTGCTGTCCCCGCAACACTTTATCCATGAGGCTTGAAAAACAGTATGGCGCGTTCTTCAAACCAAAACTCAACACTTTAGGACGGAATGTTCCTATTGGTGAAATGAACGCCGCATACCTACTAGCCTCTTCTGTAAGTGGAACCTGCCAATAACCCCTGACAAGATCTAGGGTGGAAATAAACTGAGCGCTACTAACTCTCTCAAGGCGCTCCTCGATGTTAGGGATCGGATAAATTTGATCCTTAGTGATGGAATTAAGCCTGCGGTAGTCGACGCAAGGACGAGGTTCCTTGCCCGGTACCTCAACTAAAATCAAAGGGGAGGTATAATCACTCTCACCTGCCTCAATAACACCGAGCTGTAGCATTTTCTTTACCTCAGCCTCCATAATATCGCTCTGGCGGGGTGACACCCGATACGCCTTGGATCGTACTGGCTCTGTGGAGGTAAGTTCTATATCATGAGTAAGTACAGAAGTCCTACCAGGCCTCTCAGAGAACAGACCTTGAAACTCTTGTAATAGCTGGTGTAGTTCGGTTTTCTGCTCGGGCGACAGCGGTGCTTTACTGATAAGGTCACTAATGACTTGACCGGTGTCTTCCCTGTTCGTCACTGAGCCTAGTCCTGGAAGCTCGACCGGAAGCTCTTCAGGAACGTTTACCATCATGCACACCACTGCTTCCCTTTGTCTATAAGGTTTGAGCAGATTACAGTGGTAAACTTGCTGTGCTTTCCGCTTTCCTGGCAGACTTACCACGTAGTTAACGTCCGACAGTTTCTGAACAATTCGTGCTGGGCCCTCCCACTGCACGTCTAGTTTGTTGTTTAGCGATGTGCGCAATATCATGACCTCATCGCCAACCTCAAAACGACGGGCCCTGGCTGTCCGATCATAATAAACCTTGGCCCTCTGCTGGGCCTTTGTCATTGCTTCACCTGACAACTCCTGTGCCCTTCTTAAGCGTTCGAGGAGCTTAAGCACGTACTCCACCACGACTGGGTCGTCGCCCCTACCTTCCCATGATTCTCGAAGCATGCGAAGCGGAGATCGAAGCGAGCGACCGTACACCAGTTCAGCTGGCGAAAACCCCGTAGCCGCATGCGGCGCGGTCCTTAAAGCAAACATCACCCCAGGCAGACACAGCTCCCAGTCAGTTTGATGTTCAAAACACAAGGCTCTCAACACGCGCTTCATGACGGAGTGGAGCTTCTCAACGGAATTCGACTGTGGGTGGTACACTGAGCTGTGTAACAGCTTTACCCCACACCTTTCGAGAAAAGTTGTCGTCAAAGCGCTAGTAAACACTGTGCCCTGATCTGATTGGATTTCCGCAGGGAAACCAACTCGCGCAAATATGGACAGTAGTGCATTAACTATCTCAACTGAGCTGAGTTCTTTAAGCGGCACTGCTTCAGGGAACTTTGTCGCTGGGCAGATCACAGTCAAAATGTGTCTGTACCCCGTGGCTGTTACCGGCAGAGGTCCCACAGTATCAATAACGAGCCGTCTAAAAGGCTCCGTAATGATAGGTACCAATTTCAACGGCGCCCTCGATTTGTCCCCTGGTTTGCCCACCCGCTGACAAGTGTCACATGTCCTCACGAAATGGTCTGCGTCCCGAAAACACCCTGGCCAATAGTACTCTTGCAAGAGACGGTCCTTAGTTTTCTTAACTCCTAGGTGTCCGGACCACGAACCCCCATGTGACAAGCGCAACAGATCCTGACGATAGCATTGAGGCACGACCAGCTGATCGAACTCCACTCCTCGGCGGTCTAGATACTTCCGGTACAGGACTCCACCTCTTTCCACAAAACGCGCAGTTTTCCTGGCGATACCTTCTTTGACATTGCAGCGCACGTTTTCCAGGCTGCCATCCTTTTTTTTGCTCGGCTATCAAAGCCGTCCGGCTGACTTTTAGCAACCTATCAAGTCCGTCTGACGTAGGCGCGATGAGCAAATCAGTAGATAGCTCTTCTAACTTTCCCGCGTCGGGCGTTTCCTCTCCAGTATCTGGCGCCTTTAACGTTACAGACTCAAGTTTATTCAGTTCGGGCGTGCTCGGAATATCAGCTTGCTGCGCCTCTGACCCTTTTTCGTTGTTTGATAACGTCGGCCCCGCAACTACCGCCTTTGCAGCGAGCTCCCGAACCTTCGATCTGGTTAAGGCCTGAACACTAGCTTCACCAAACAAAAGCCCCTTCTCGCGCAGGAGGTGATCGGACCTGTTTGAAAATAGGTACGGGTACTGGGGGGGGGGGGGGGGGGCAGCATAGATGACACTGCCGCCTCCGTCTCAAGCGCTCCGAAAGGTCCTTCAATAAGCACCTTTGCTACCGGCAGACACACGCTATGAGCTTCCACGGCTTGCTTGATCCATGCGCACTCGCCCGTGAACATATGGGGTTCTACGTAAGACGGGTGAACTACATCCATCGTAGCTGCGGAATCGCGAAGCACTCGGCACTCTTTCCCGTTTACGAGGAGGTCTCGCATGTAAGGCTCGAGAAGCTTCATGTTCTCGTCAGTGCTGCCTATTGAAAAAAACACAACTTTTGGTGTTGTTTCCGGACACTGCGCCGAAAAGTGACCCGGCTTCTGGCACGTATAACAAACGCCCGCTCGCCTCATCTCAAACCGCTTTCAGCGTTAGGCTTCGGCTGCCGCCGTCTCCTTAGGTTCGGTCGCACTGCTTCCACTCGCATCCGCACTACGCGTGTTCCCCTTTGCTCTCATGGGTGTGAACTTCGGCCTCTCAAACTTCGAGCCAAATTCACCCTTTTGACCGTCCTTAGCTCCGCG
Organism: Dermacentor variabilis; assembly: GCF_050947875.1. Taxonomy (NCBI): domain Eukaryota; kingdom Metazoa; phylum Arthropoda; class Arachnida; order Ixodida; family Ixodidae; genus Dermacentor; species Dermacentor variabilis. The sequence continues at coordinate 37,420,194 of NC_134570.1, read as the reverse complement.
AGCTCGACGCGTCACAAACTCCTCGGCTAGCTCAGCGGCTTTAGCCACCGTACAAACGTCTGGCCTATCCAAGACCCAGTATCGCACGTTCTCCGGTAACCGACTATAAAACTGTTCTAGCCCGAAACACTGCAGAACTTTATCGTGGTCACCAAACGCTTTCTCTTCTTTGAGCCACTCCTGCATGTTCGACATAAGCCTATACGCAAACTCTGTATATGACTCACTTCTGCCTTTCTCATTTTCCCGAAACTTCCGACGGAACGCCTCCGCAGACAGCCGGTACTTTTTTAGCAGACTCGATTTTACTTTGTCGAAATCCTCTGCCTCCTCTCTATCCAAGCGAGCGACTACGTCGGCCGCCTCGCCGGGTAACAAAGTGAGCAAGCGCTGTGGCCACGTTTCCCGAGAGAACCCCTGCTTCTCGCACGTTCGCTCAAAGTTAACCAGCAACAAACCAATGTCCTCTCCAAGCTTAAACGGCCGCATCAGGTCAGTCATTTTGAACAATACGCGTTCTCCTGCACCGTGTGCCTGACTTCCATTACGAGCGCGTTCCATCTCTACCTCAAGACGCTTCATTTCCAAAGCGTGTTGACGGTCACGCTCTTGTTGCTCTCGCTCTTTCTGTTCTTTACGTTCACGCTCTTCTTTTTCTTTCTGTTCTTTACGTTCACGTTCTTCTTTTTCTTTTTGCTCTTTAAGTTCGCGCTCTTCTTTTTCTTTTTGCTCTTTAAGTTCGCGCTCCTGTCTTTTTGCAGTCGCCCTCTCCTCCATGGTCTCAAGGCATTCCGACAGCTCGTCATCCTCAGCCTCTAACTCAAGAATAGCCTTTAGCAGTTCAGGTTTTCTTAGTTTGTCTGAGACATCCAGACCCAACTCTCTTGCAAGCTCCAACAATTTCGGTTTGCGCAACGACTTCAAATCCATGGCTGCTCTGAATGCTGCTTTCTCTACTGCTTACTATTGTCTTGCCGCAAACTAACCCGGCAGCAACGACAACCACAATTACCAGCTCTGTTTCTAACACTAACAAAAGCCTGGCAAAGCTCAGAAGAAGAAAGTCCCGCACTCACCAAACCTCGCAGGCAGGAATTCCGCGCAGTCGTTCCGCTGCAGGCAACCAGTCGTCACACAGGGCTCGTTGCACTGCTCCCGGATCGTCGTTGAGCTGCTCAGCATACAGTCAACTGCATCTCTTCGCTGCTGGCCTCCGTTGTCGCGATCTCACCGCTGGCAGACAGTTGTTTGAAGTCATAGGCGATCTCACCGCTGCCAACCAGATGTTTGGGATCGGACTGCTTGTACGATCTGTTGGGAACTCGGCGCTGACGCCCGTGGTTGTACCTGGGTCGCAAGCCCCAAGGGTAGCGTTGGCCTGGCGGCCTGGGGTACAACTGGAAGCATCCGAAGGTCCCGGCAAAGCATGAGTCGACTGGTAACAACGAAACAACTTGTTTATTTTAACATCGCAAAGAGTTGGCGGTCAGGTTTGACCGAAGTAGAGAGACGGGAGAGCACTTCACTCAACAGAAGAAATCGGAGCCCTCTTTTTGGCGTCCGGGGGCAGCTGTTTTTATACTCTCGCAGTTGAGGGCAAGAAGGAACCCCTCAAAAGACGAGCACGTGAATGTACAATGGGCTAATGGTGACGCACACTGTCGTAGCGATGCCGTAGCACCATGTCGAGCACGATCTCGTAGCACCCTGTCGTGGCGCTGCCGTAGCACCATGTCGAGCACGATCTCGTAGCACCCTGTCGTAGCGCTGCCGGTCGGACACAATGACTGTAATGAGAGGATGGTCCCTGCTTTGGCATCGCCTGTTTCGGGCACAATGACTGGAATGAGAGGATGGTCCCTGCTTTGGCATCGCCTGTTTCGGGCACAATGACTGGAATGCGAGGATGATCCCTAGGCGGTCGCATCGCCGCAGTCGCGCCTGGAAACACCTGGCGATGAGTGTTGCGGTGACGACGATCGGGCCAAAATGTCTGCCGCCCCGCCGCAGTCGCGCCGGCAAAACCACGTGTCGCAGGCGAAACGCAACACCGCCGAGTTTCGTTTTCAGTCGTTATCTGGGCTCGCACTAACACTGCTGAATGCAAGATCGAACGTGCCGATGACGGCGTCGAGATGAGACAGCATGTTTATCACCCTCGCCTCGGGCCACGAAATGGGGAACTTGTTGCGCCTACACTGCAGCGTATGCTGCGAACACTGGTGAGCGGCTCCTGAGGACAAATAGACTGCGCGACTTCTGAATGTGCGATGAAGGCTCTCGTGCGCTCTCCGCATGCACCTCCGTCCGTTCACGGCCCCTCTCCCTTCCCCGCGCTCTTCCGTGCGCCGCCTTTTCCCTCTCGCCCAGCATATAGGATAGCAAACTGGAAGCCATGAGGAACGAAAAAAAAAAAAGAGAGAGAGACTACATTTTTTTTTTCTTCCTCCCTGCCAGCAGTAATGCTTGACATACCTACGTTTAATCTTCAACCTCCTCCTTTCTTCTTCGGCAAACGAGTATAGAAATCCATTAGCCCCACACTGGCATAGAGTCTTCAAAAAGCATTTCGACCTAAATCATGTTGCAGTTCTTACGGTCAACAAACCTGCACGGGGTACTCTAGCACTGACAAGTATTAACTGTTATCCAGTGCTTTGAATCGCAGCGATTGTGTACATGGGCGCTGTTCCACTCTCTCTCTCTCTCTCTCTCTCTCTCTCTCTCTCTCTCTCTCTATATATATATATATATATATATATATATATATTGTAAGCACTATTAACGTACTTCGTCGTTTTCATTTGTACATAGCCATCATGATCTTCCCTGTTCTTCGTCTTCTTCGCGCGTGAGCTGGGGCGTTGCCTTTTGTGGAATAAACAGCGCTCGACAACTTGATCGGTCTCGGTATTATAAAGTGGTGGAGGTACGTCAAGATCCCGACGTCCTCTCGCGTTCCCGTTCTCCCTGGAGCTCCGTTCCGGTCGCCGCCTGCCCCCAGCTACCCCTACAACAATGGACACTTCCAACCCCGGCCCTTCCGGCGCCTCAAACCCTACCACACAGCCGACCCCACCTGCGGCGCCCTCTTGGACTGTGACGAGCCCTCAGCGCGATCCCCCTGTCTTTGCGGGACTCCGCGGTGATGACGTCGACGATTGGATCGACCACTACGACCGCGTGAGTTCTTGCAACAAGTGGAACGACACCCAGAAATTGAGGCACGTCGCCTTCTACTTGACCGGTGTTGCAAAGACGTGGTATTTCAACCACGAATCCGACATCGCGGATTGGTCCACGTTTACCTCGAAGCTGCGGCAAATCTTCGCTTCCTCGTCTGGCCGTGCAGAAGTCGCCAAACAGAAGCTGGGAACGCGCCGCCAACTTCCCCAAAAGTCTTACACCTGATACATAGAGGACGTCTTGGCTCTGTGCCGCCGTGCGAATCCTAGCATGACGGAAGCCGAACGCGTTCGCCACATCTTAAAAGGCATTGGGCCTGTCGCATTCAACGCCTTAATCGTGCAAAATCCGGCTTCTGTCGAAGACATCACTTCAACGTGTCAACGCCTCGACGAGCTGCAATCTATTCGTCTTCCACATGACAGCAGCGATCCTCAAGTTCCTCATTCTCCAGATCTACGTGCTCTTATCCGCACCATCATCCGCGAGGAGCTTCAACTACAAGACCTAAAGCGTCCCCCTGCTGCCTGCGCACCAACCCCCACCTTCGACATGCGCGAGGTCGTAAAGCAGGAGTTGACGGCGATGACTACACTCACGACGCATCTTGCTCCGGTAGCGCGCTCCACACCTACCTACGCGGATGTTGTTTCGCTACCCAACCCTACCGTGACTTCCGTGCCTACTGGCGTTTCCTATGACCATTTGGCTTCGATGGGAACCAGAGCACTTGCTGCGCCATCGTACCCTCAGTGGCGTCCACCTCGTCCGGTTTGTTTTTACTGTGGCATACGCGGCCATATATCTCGCTTCTGCCGCCGGCGCCAGCAGGATGAAAGGCGAGGCTATGCTGAGCACGAAAGAGACCGCACTCGCCGATCAGACGACTACTATCCCGGACCGCACTCGTTACCGCACTCGTTCCCTCACCAGCGTTCTCCGTCTCCACCAGCTGCTCCCAGTCTGCCTCATAGTTCCCGTTCGGCCAGACGTCGTTCTCCATCCCCTTACCGGCGCTCTACATCACCGCTTCGTCCCACTTCCCATTTTGTCGACCAGCACTCGGAAAACTAACTGTTGCAGTTTTTGGAGGGGAAACTGCTTCTTATCGGTCTTCAAAAATTCCTCCTGTTCGCCCCGCCAACATGCTTTCTGTGACTGTCGAAGGTGTTCCCGCGTCAGCTCTCATCGATACTGGTGCCGCCGTTTCTGTTCTTCGGAGTGATCTGTGTTCCCGGCTCCGTAAAGTAAAAACGCCTTATCTTGGACCTATTTTGCGCGGTGCTAATAATGCATTCATTCACCCTGACGGACAGTGTACTGCTCGTGTTCTCATCGACGGCATACGCCACCACATTGCGTTTATCATCCTTCCAACGTGTATCCATGAACTTATACTTGGTTGGGACTTCCTACATTCTGCTTCAGCCGTCATTTCATGTAGAGAGGAAGTTGTCCAGATCACGGATACAGAGTTTGAACCTGTTGCGGACTCATCACTTTCATGCGTGAACTTGGCCATCGCTGCAGACTACGTTCTGCGTCCTGGTCACGAAGACGTTGTAGCCGTAACATCCCCTCAGATCGCCGACGGAGATGCCCTAGTCGCCCCTTCTTCCCGCTGTACTTCTCGCGGAATTCTCATTGCCACCTGTCTCGTCCTGTTTTCACGCGGCCGCGCCCTTCTGTCTGCTTGCAACACGACCCCAGATCCTGTGATGCTGCCCAAAGGGATGACTGTGGCAACCCTCGCCGACACTCAACCTATCTCTCTAGTCACGCTTTGCCCTTCTTCATCGCCAGCACCAACCTCAGGTTTGGATGATTCTTTCCCTCCTCCAGCCGTTCTTGGTTCTGACCTAACAGCCGCGCAGTCCGAAGCCTTAATGGTGGTCTTGGTAAAACACAAAGCCTGTTTCGATAGCTGTTCCCCTGTGTTGAGCCAAACTCCTGCGGCTACACACCGCATTGAAACCGATGGTTCCGCTGTAATACGACGACGCCCCTATCGTGTATCGCCGTCCGAACGAAAGGTCATTGAACAACAGGTCGCTGACATGCTTGCGCGGAAGATAATACGACCTTCATCTAGCCCATGGGCGTCTCCCGTGGTCCTGGTAAAGAAAAAAGATGGCTCAGTTCGCTTTTGCGTGGATTATCGAGCGCTCAATAAGATCACACGCAAGGACGTATATCCAATACCTAGAATTGACGACGCTTTGGACACACTACAAGGGGCGGAGTATTTCTCCAGCCTTGATCTTCGATCAGGATATTGGCAAATTCCGATGAACGAGACTGACAAAGAAAAGACCGCATTCGCTACACCGGATGGCCTTTATGAATTTAACGTGATGCCTTTTGGCCTTTGTAATGCTCCTGCCACATTTGAGCGCATGATAGACAACGTACTTCGTGGTCTAAAGTGGAAGACATGCCTCTGTTATCTGGACGATATTGTCATCTTTTCGTCTGACTTCAGCCAACATCTTCATCGATTAGACGAAGTTCTCAAGTGCCTTGCGAATGCTGGTCTCCAGATCAATACAAAAAAATGCAAATTTGCAAGCAAAACAATAAAAGTGTTGGGTCACGTCGTCTCAAAAGATGGCATCCAGCCTGACCCCGAAAAGATTAGTGCCGTTCTTCAGTTTCCTCGCCCCCAGCAACAGAAAGATCTCCGTAGTTTCCTCGGCTTGGCGTCATATTTTCGTAGGTTTATACGCAACTTCGCAGCAATAGCAGCTCCTCTACACAAGCTGCTGGTTACCGGTGCCTCTTTCACGTGGACTAGCGACTGCGAGTCGGCTTTTCAAGCTCTTAAGCGGCATCTTACTTCTGGACCAGTGCTTCGCCACTTCGATAATCGTGCCCCCACCATACTCCATACTGACGCAAGCGCACAAGGTATTGGCGCAGTACTTCTGCAACGCAATACAGCATCTAAAGAGCAAGTCATAGCATATGCCAGCCGAACACTTTCTCCAGCGGAGCAGAACTACACCATTACAGAGCAAGAGTGCCTGGCTATCGTTTGGTCGATTCAGAAATTTCGCCCATACCTTTACGGCCGCCACTTCACCATCGTCACCGACCATCATGCTCTGTGTTGGCTGTCATCAATGAAAAACATGTCAGGACGCTTAGGCCGCTGGATACTCCGCTTGCAGGAATATGACTTCACTATAACGTACAAGTCTGGAAAACACCATCATGATGCAGACGCACTGTCTCGCTGCCCACTCTCTCCAGGTAACGCGCCGTCGTCTTCCCAACCACGTCGTTCCGATGCTACGCCTGCCTCCCACCAACTCTCGATAACGCCCCTGGACCAAGTTACGCTTTCATCACGCTCTGATTTCGTCTCGCTTCAGCGGGCCGACTCCTACTGTCGAGCTCTCATGGATCGCCTTAGTGGGTTCGCCGAACCACCCAACAGCCGCTTGCGACGCCAACTTCGACAATTCCGCCTTCAAGGTGGCGTGCTACACCGCTACGTTTACCAACCAACAGGTCACCGGTGGGTCCCAGTTCTACCTCGCTGCCTTCGTTTGCGGGTATTAGAGGCACTTCACGACGATGTATCGGCTGGCCACTTAGGCTTCCACAAGACTTACGACCGCATAAAGACCCGCTGCTTCTGGCCTGGCCTATCCTCAACGGTGGCCAAATACATTGCCTCTTGTGCGTCATGTCAGCACCGCAAACGCTCGACATCCCCTCCTGCCGGTTTACTACAACCTCTCCCTTGCCCAGACGCACCTTTTGAATTTGTTGGCATTGATTTATATGGTCCCTTGCCGTTGACACCCTCCGGTCACCGTTGGATTGTCACTTCGGTCGACCATTTAACAAGATATGCCGAGACTGCCCCTCTGCGATCCGGCACCGCTTCTGAGGTCGCCGACTTTTTCTTGCGCGCCATCGTCTTGCGCCATGGGGCTCCTCGCGTTCTTCTCAGTGACCGTGGCAAGGCGTTCATTTCACAAGTTCTCGAGGAAGTTCTTCGAGCCACTAATACCGTCCACAAATCTACTTCTACTTATCATCCGCAAACCAATGGCCTTACTGAGCGCTTCCACCGTACGCTGTCTGACATGATTTCCATGTACATCCGTCCTGACCACACTGACTGGGATAAAATTCTTGCTTTTGTGACATTCGCATATAATACTGCTATTCAACGGACTACCGGCTACAGCCCTTTCTTCCTTGTGTATGGACGATCTCCTTCCACCATATTCGACAGAGAACTATTTTTCGCACCTTCTTCGCCTAACGCGTCGCTTCCAGAAGATTTTGCTGCCCGAGTTGCACATTGCCGTCAAATCGCCCGGAAAAGCACAGAAGCTACCCAAGCTGAGCGCAAGCGTTACTGCGACAACAAACGCCGTGACCTACGTTTTCACCCTGGAGACCAAGTCCTGCTTTGGACTCCACTCCGCACCCCAGGCCTCTGTGAGAAGTTCCTTCCACGCTACATTGGCCCATACACCGTTGTGCAGCAAACATCTGCAGTGAACTATCTCGTCCGCCCAGTACACTCCGTCACTGACCGGCGCCGCCGGAATGCCGAAATTGTTCACGTCTCGCGGATGAAGCCCTTCACTCCCCGTTTAGATAATCTCTAATCTGCGGCCAGGCTGGCCGCTTCCATGACGGGGGGAAGTTAGTGTAAGCACTATTAACGTACTTCGTCGTTTTCATTTGTACATAGCCATCATCATCTTCCCTGTTCTTCGTCTTCTTCGCGCGTGAGCTGGGGCGTTGCCTTTTGTGGAATAAACAGCGCTCGACAACTTGATCGGTCTCGGTATTATAATATATATATATTTCTACACCCGCCTCCCCCACCTCCCGGTGAAAGTTAACAAATCGAATTTTCAGTTTCTTTTTTTCTGGTTAACCATCCTGCCTTTCCTTTACTTTATTTCACTCTCGCTCTTCTATGTGCCTAAAGGACCAAGATAAACTGCTCTAAATCAGTTTAGATTAGGAAAGCATTCTGTCAAAAATGTACTTGCGTATTTAGTCAAGAAAAATGTTAGTTACTAGCTGAAAAGAAATAACGGACAAAGTTTATCTCTCGTAAACTTAGCGCCCAAATCGCAAGCACCGGCTATGTCAGTTGGACGTTAGCGATTTAAGATATATTTTTTTTTTTTTGGCGTCTGGGCTCTCTTTTTTGAAAGAGTGCTTAAAGATTGCTCCGTTCCTTCCTTGGTTCAGTTAAAATTAGTTCTAAGTCTTGTTTATCTAAGCATTTACCTCTTCTTGAGCAGAAGCTGTCAAAATCTACAACGTGAAGAGGAGCAATTATCGGAACTTCGATCAATATCATAGAACGACGGCGAAGATATGATTACGACCGTATGATGACGACAGTGTCGTGCGCTCTGTACTTGTAAGTGGTCGCTTAACAAAACAATCTTATACTCGCGAACACAACTGAAAGCTTTGCTTAAACCCATACCCAAAGCGCCAGGGGTCCGCATAATTACTTTTATCAGAAGTGTTTTGTTTTCGTGTCCTCTTTGACTCAACACGCCTCTGCTGACGCCTTGCCTATTTCTTATTGTAGAAGTGCTCGGCGTCACCTTAAAGATGTCGGTGTTGCCACTTGCGACTAATCGATCGGTTCATTCATTCATTCATTCATTCATTCATTCATTCATTCATTCATTCATTCATTCATTCATTCATTCATTCATTCATTCATTCATTCATTCATTCGTTTCGCGAGCCCCCTCCACTTTTGAGAACACCACCTTCATCTATAGGTTACAAAGCAGTTAAGAAATGGACTTCATTACATTGTAATAAGTATTATAATATCGAGACAGACCAAGCTGCCAAGCGCTTTTTATTCCGGAAAGGAAACGCGCCAGCTCATACGCGAAGAAGCAGAAGATCGGGGATGATGATAACTATAAACATATCAAAACGATGAAGTACGTTAATAATACAGTATACCCAAGGTAGGAGTAAGACCCCGTGGAGCGTTAGTAGTCGAGAACAGAAATCATGAGTAAATAAGCTGCCGCGTCGTTGGGTAGGTTGTCCTGACTGCGCCATATATCACGCTTCTGTAGCCTTGCCTTCAAAGCATATCAGCGTTGCGTCGGAGTTTCTCTTCATATATTTGGCGTTACATAGGTTCAACAAAACAGTGCTTGCGCAAGGGCTGGGCACACCGTGTCACCGTGCGCCCTGTGTCATGACCAGTACATAGCGAGGGTCTAATATAATTACCGGTCACGATGAAAAGACCAATAATGAATGCTTCACGAACCCGAATGTGAACCCCTGCGATCACTAATCATTTATGCCAGAACGGCTGGTCCCGTGCACGGGCAAGACGACAACGCCCGGGCGAAATAAATTATACCACACGCTGTCACTCGCCTCGCAAGTTTGACCCGGAAAAAAATTGTTGCGCTGAAGGTTGACGAGACAAATTGCTCGTTTCGGGGCTCGCGTTCGCTCTTCACCCGTTCTCTATTTCTTTTATTTTTCTCACGCGCTTTATTCCTTAACGCCCTCGTATTAGTTAAAACAAGCACGCCCGCCTGCACGAGGCAGCTGCAGCTTCCTCGGTAATCTCCGCTCCAAACTTCCCGTCCACGCGAGAAATTTCCGTCTCGCCGAAGCTTGCACGGTGTATACGCTCACCGCGCTTCTTCCCTCGTGAGTGGCGCCAGCTTGAAGAAGCTGGCCATGGGCAACGCGTGGTGAGCAAACAGCCCTCATTATGCGTAGACACAGCGCCACGCCGTTGTGCTTATGCGCTGCTCTACATAGCGCACTCTAAAGGCGGCAACGTCGCGTGCTCAGTTCCCGCGGAGGGTCCGGAAACGACCAACCGAGCGGTGAAAAAAAAGGAAGAAGAAGAAAACACTGTAAAGTCGATGGACTGAACGCTTGTTCCTCTACTCTCCAAAGCTAGGGGGGAAGTACTTTCTCCGATTTTCTTCCCCTTTACGTAAGAGAGGAGAAAGAGAAGTGTCCGCTTCGTGTTTCCGCGAGCTGACTATAGCTTTTTCGGGGCTTGTTCTTTTGCGGGGGCATGCAGTGCCGTGTGGCCCCTTAATGCGAATTTTCGAGGGCGCCCGCGCGCTTCGCGGGAGGACCTTATAGTTTTCATGAGTCGGCGGTAAAGGACTATTCACGCTTAATGACTCGTAAGTAATGACGTCAGTCTTTCCTTTCTCAGCCCTTAATGTTGTCGATATAGCGTGTACGTAGGGAAAAGTGCCACAACTCAGCGAACGGGTATGCCAGAGGCCAAGGCACAGAGGGGCTTTTTTTTTTTTTTTCACTTACAACGGGTAATTGCACCGAACGTGTCGCAAGGAGACGTAGGCTGGCTATAGCGCTGAGAGGGGCCGCAGTACGTTGTTTCTTTTCCATTGCGTTTTGGAAACGTTTCCCACGAAAAGCATTGGGTGAGCTAACTTCTGTAAACTGCTCTTCCAGTGTTTACACAATTCTGGAAAAAAGTTACGCAACAAATGGAGAAAGAAAGAGAGAAAAGTGCGTATAGCAAATTCTGGTCGTGCAACCTTGCCAACGGGCCTCAAGTGTCGTCTGGCACGAATGGAAGAAAACAGCTGTAACCCGCCAGCGCCAACGCGAGTTGCGTTGTCTGCCGTTAGAGGAGGCGGGGAAATTGTAGCGCCTGCGTCTTTAGATATCCGGGACACCGATGAAGCATAAAGAAAAAGCTGCATATTGTGGCATCCTCGATGCTTTTGCACACCTCTCGCCTCGAGCACGTGGGGCGTGAAAACACGAATGTGGAGCGTACGCTCATCAATAAATTTTTGCCGCCGCGAGCAAATCATATTAATATTGTAGGAAGGCCGATCTTTAAATGTCCCCCTCGAGAGTTTTGTCCCCCTCGAGACCCGACATGATATTAAATCCAGCTTAACCTAATTTAACGCAACGTAAGCTAACCTAACCTAACGTAAGTTAACCTAACGCAACCTGACATCAACGCAGCCCAAGGGAAGCCAATCTAACTTACCCTAACCCATGTGGCACGAAGGATATGCGCAGTGACATGTACGTGTAAAAAAATAAAAACTCAAGCGCACGATATGAGCGATCCACGCACGTTTGAAGACAGCTAAAGTGCTTAAGCCATTTGTTTCTTCTTTCGGAACTCGAGCTTTAGTTAGCAATAGTTTTGTACCTCTACAATATTTCGGGTCACCCAGCCTTGGCAAGATAAGCAAATTAATAAGGAACACAACGCAGCAGGCTCGCATTCAATTGCTGACGCCAGGACCTAAAGTTGTTCCCGGGCAATACGTCGTTACATGCTTAGCAAAAAGCAGCGTGTGAAGACACTACCGAATCCACTTTCATTTCCATTAATTTATCGTTTCTTTATTTCATTAATTAAGCACAAATAATTTCCCCTATGTTGTCCTTGGTGTCAGTATTTGTTGGCTTCTTAGGATATGACGTATAAAAAATCGGGCCCCTCGGTCAACCCCCTTTCTTCTCGTTTACCGAATACTAAGGAGGACACCAGCGACACGTTGCTTGTCCGTGTCTTGCTGACCACTATATCCCAGTCTTAACGACGTGCCGTCTCGTTTTACTCGTGATGCCTGGTCAACAAGCGCTGGCCCGTTTCCTGCAGCATTTCAATGCACGCGCCTATATACTGTAGCGTCCCAAATTCGATCAGAGATCTTCGCACCCTTGGAGGAAGCGTTTCTGAGACGGCATATAATATATATATGACTGAAAGGGCTTTCGCAATCGCTACAGTCTATGGTTTCCGGCTCGGCACGTGTCGTTGGGGAATTACATAGCGCGCTGGCTGCTCTCTCATCAGTGGATCGCGCAAGAGCGTAGGGTCGCTCCTCACCGCGGCAACCACTCCGGAATTCACTGGCGCGCGCAGACGCGGACCCGACCGACACGCCCACGCGCATTCTTCGGGGTCTTTTCTGCGCCTGCTTCATTCGGTCTTGTTCCTCTCGCTCGCGTCGCCGCTGTTCGCGCCGAAGCCGGCCGAGCAAGATCATCCGCGCCGGTTCGCTGCGAGGAAACGAAGCAACGCACTGCACGCTTTGAGGAGCACGCAGGATGGGACGACTGCGCGTCGCCGAGCGCACCGATGTGGCGCGAACGCGGGGGTGGCGAAGGCGGCGAGGGAGGGGGGGGGGGAGAGGACAGAGCTAAACCGACCACTGAGGTAACCTCTCCTCCCATCCGCGTACTCGCCGTCCCTCCATGCTTTGGTCAGGCAAGGCGAGTACGGATGCAGCACGGTGGTACCTCCGTCGGAGGAGTAGGAAGAAGAGGAGGAGGAGGGCACGGCACCGTTCCGCAAGAAATCCTGCCTTCCCTTTCGCGGCCGTGCAGCGTCTCGGAAACAATTGTGGAAAGGGGAGGGGGGAGACGGAAGGTGAGAGGAGGAATTCTCATTAGGAGTTGCACGCCCCGACAGTTTGGGAATGCTTTCTCGCTCTGCTCAAGGAACCGTCTCGTCGTCCTAAGCTGCTTGCTTGCTTGCCCGGCGTCCCCCACGCCTTCTGTAGCCGCCCTGCCGCACTGCGGCCGCCCGTGAGTGCTTGATTCGGTGTGTGTATGTGTTGCAAACGTACAAATCCGGCCGAATGCGAGTCTTGGGGGCCCCCAGTTCTTCCCTCAGCGAGGGCTGCGGATAGCATCCTGTGACTTCTTCGCCCTGTTTCTTTATTTTTTTTTCTACCTTCTTTCCATCTTTCCTGCGACTCTCATCGTTGGCCGTGCACCCAACCGCCTTTGGAATCTTCGCCTAGCTTGGCTGATGCGCTAGCTGAACAACCGCGCTTCGTCCACATTCTTAGAGCAGGGCAGCAAGCAGCCCATTCAGCCGCTTTTATATTCTTTTTTTTTCAGAGATCTCGTTTCTGTCTCGTGATTCGCCTCGTCTTGGATTCTATTCGTCGTCGCCATCCGTCTCTCCAGGCTTCGCCGAGTCGACGCCTTGCCACCGTGCCCTGACCACACGCAATCTCACAGACGCACCACTCTTTGGAAGGTGGGCTTTGCCACGCGGCTCTGGTGCTGACTTGTAAAGCATGCCTTCGCAAAGTCGCTGACCCTGAAAGCGATCCAAGTCGAGTCAGCGCTTCCTGGAAGTCCCTCACCCATCCCCGGTCCATTTGCGCTCTTGCTTTTCCACGTTTACTTCTATGTTGATGCACGAGGGACCCCACTTCTTGTGAACGTTCCAGGGTGCACAAATTGTCCTCTTCTTTCGAAGTGTTCCTTCCAGCGCTGGCCTGCTGTGCCCGTGTCACGCTCAGCAAATAAGTTTTTACTTTGTTTGAGCTTCTCACTTTTGGTTTTTTATTTGACTTAATTTGTGCTTTATTGCCAACGGAAGGAAAATATTGTTTTCTTTTTCATTTTATTTTTACTGTTTTACTATTTGGACACCCACCGCCGTTTCTCGAATCGGCTCAGAACACGAGTCGTGAAAGGGACATTCATACTTCGTTCTCGGCCCACGTTAGAAGTTACAAATACTCTGAAAATGAACGAGCAGTCCTCCGCTGTTAGCTCCTTTATAGGTAACGTCAGTGTCTTATGTAGGATGATATAGTGGGTCGATCAGTGAATACAACCATCAAATGGTCGTTGCGAATTCTGGGTTACCGTTTTGTCTCACCTCTGAAAGGCAGACGTCCTCGTAGAAGCCTGTTAAAAGAAAAGCCGAAACTTCAGAAGTAACACCAGTTGATTTCCTGATACTCAGACTCTCTACAGTAATGAACAAGTGTGGAAAAAGGTATGATTTTAAGGATAAATCAAAACGGAGCCGAAAGACGACATTGGTGTCCGACATTACGCACGCTGAACTCAGTAGCCCCGTAAAGGTAAGGAACCCTTTTTAACGAACACGGTGGTTCAGCGGGCAAGCTTGCTATGCATTAATTTTCATTGCACTGGCTAAAAATGACGGTGAATAACAGTGCAGAGAGGAAAGGACAATGATGTTATATAAGCGTCGCACACTGCCAGTGTCAGAACTTTCGCAATGGTTAGAGAGATTGGTCTTTACTTTACGACCAAATAACCAACAAGCACGCGATATTGTGAAAAGTGAGCATCAACACCCATCGAAACTGCAAAGCTTACCAAGCCCATCTTAGTATTACGCGCAAGCAGCTCTCTCTGCTTAAGCCGACGGCAGATGGTCGCGTTTACCATCACCGCGGGCTCAGCGGTCACCTGATGCGTGCGCGCTCAGCGACAGATTGCAGCGCAAAATCACATTAATTCAGGTCGGGCAGTTTCGTACCATCGCCGCTGCTCCTTTTCGCGGAGCGGATCCCTATACACCTCTTTGACGCTGGGTTTCGTGCCAGTGTGTTGGTCCCCACCGTGCCGTCCCTGTCCCGAGTGTACCGCAGTATGGCGTCGCACGCCACCATAAATCGGCCCGACTCGTCGCCAGCGCACACACGAGGGGGATCTAGTGTAAATGCAGCTACATATGTACACACAAACTTCCCACAAGCATAGGCGCACGCACGCACACTCAGACCGCCGCACACGACGTCCGAGAGGCGAAGCGATGCATTGTCGCTGTCGTTTCGAAATGGCGCGTCGTAAAAACCATGCCATTCCTTTTCCTTTCTTTCTTTCTTTCTTTCTTTCTTTTCGCAGTCCGCGTTTTATGTATTCCCTCCGGTGCGCGGATCGCAATCTATCTGCACGCGCCTCGTTCGGCTGTAGGACGTGGTCGCGATGAATAAAGCTGTGCGCGAGCTAGACGTTGTTTGTGGAGCACAGAAGCGCGCTCGCGCCTGTTGACACACTGAGTGCCCGCCGATGTGCGAGCGGCAATCGAGTCCCTCCGGCTGCATTCGTTACCCTCTGCCTCCCCTTCGGTTTTGCGACTGTTTGCGTTGCCGCGAAGGCGTCGGGAGTGAAGCTGCCACCAGGGGGAACGAAGCTGTCAGCGCTGTTGGCGGTGGCATCTGTTGCTCGTTACTGTTCTCGTTTGTGCGTTGGTGCAGGCTTGGATGCAGTCCCCCCAGCATTGCTTGAATGATTTCATTCCGTTTTATCAATTTCATAAAAAATGATAAGGACAACTTAAAGGAAATGTTTAAGTGCCCCGCAGCAGGATCCGCCGTGGTTCCTGAGTGGATATGTGGTGTTGGGCTGCTGAGCACGAGGTCGCGGGATCGAATCCCGGCCACGGCGGCCGCGTTTCGATGGGGGCGGAATGCTCAAACACCCTTGTGCTTAGATTTAGTGGCACCCTAAAGAACCCCAGGAAGGCCAAAATTTTGGAGTCCCTCACTATGGCGTGCCTCATAATAAGATCGTGATTTTGGCACATGAAACCCCATAATTTAATTTTAATTAGGAAACAGTGGGTGCTGGCCTGACCATGACGACAGCAACGATAACGGTAAGGATTACCTCACGATGACGACGTCGCGATGACGGCACGATGGCTTGCAGGCTGCGAACCTGGGGTGGAACCTCATCGCTGAGCAGGCACCAAGTTTTCTGGCGCCATTTTCTGTCAAGATAACATGACTGATGACAAACATGGTGTTGCTGTTACTGCGACAGACAATATACGGTATCGACTCACACCCCATTTAGCATTGCGGTATGTTCAGCCCACGCTAGTTTACGATCACACGTGTTTAAAACACCCGTTTGGGCGGAGCAATTGCCGGTGCATTCTATTGTAAGGTTATATTTGCATCTATAGCTAACACAAAAGACCTCCTCCTCCTCCTCCTCCTCCTCCTCCTCCTCCTTTTCCTCTCGAGACAGCATGCTTGGCAGTAAATGTTGGATCCTTATTTGTTTGAGTCAGCATTCCCGAAATGAAACTGCCCGACACAACAGCGTTTACAAGAACTTGTTTCCAGCGTCCCGAGATCGCAGCGGTAGCCTGCGTTTGTCTGAAATAACAGCAACAGCTCGCCAGGTTTATCGCTCCTGGCTTCGAACATGCAGACTTCATTTACACGCGCTCTGTGCAAGCAGAGTGTGCGTACGGATCGGTTTTAGTCTCTATATATACTCTACCGTAGACATTGTGACCCAACGTGACTGATTACCTTTTACCAAAGCCCGGCACGCAACATTTATCCCCGCCAGACCGACACGACCAGGTTGTTTCAATAAAATTATTTGCAAAACACGCCTCTATATATGTATACGATGTATTTCATGGCCAGGGCTTTGCTTTATGGCACCAAAACTAGCTTCGCGTTCACCTAATCGGTGGCTTACGCAAAGCTGTGAAGGCACTTTTGTATTTCTTGAGAGCGACTGGCCTATGTGAACACCTTTGACTTGCACAGGTCCTCTGCGTGAGTGCGCGAGCTCACCGCGTCTTTCCTCCCCCCTCCCTCTCTCTCTGTCTCATCTTTCTATTCCCTATTTCCCATCCCCCAGAGTAGGGTAGCCAACCAGGCGCATTTCTGGTTAACATCCCTGCCTTCTGTCTTTCTTTCCTCGTCTTCCTCCTAATAAATGAAACAAACAAGGAAGATAAATAATACTGTCCAAGCGAGCGATGAACGCTAAACTGCGAGTGTAATTCGCTCCCGCCCCTCTCTTCTCGCTCCCACTTTTCCTTCTCAGTTTTGAATCCTCCGGAGCGCACCGTACATTCGCCGACTTAAACCGAAAGTTAACTTCCGTCGGCTCACGCGGGCTGTACACGCACGCCCGGCGCCCACGTAACCGCTGTTCTGACTCCGCGCCCGTAACTCGCCACGCGAGCGCACTGCACACAGTCGCTTCCGTGCTTCGTGTTCCGCGCTGATAATTGCGGAAAACGCGCGCGCGGCGCCGGATTTGTTCGAGTTAAGCGTCGTCGCAAGGAGCGAAGGCGGAGGAGACGGCATACATATACGCTCGGCGATGTACACACACCGCGGCGGGCGAAAGAAAGGTGACAGCCGGAGCGGGGGACAG
This sequence comes from Dermacentor variabilis, assembly GCF_050947875.1. NCBI lineage: Eukaryota > Metazoa > Arthropoda > Arachnida > Ixodida > Ixodidae > Dermacentor > Dermacentor variabilis. The sequence goes on along the minus strand of NC_134570.1, from coordinate 37,403,043 downwards.
TTTGGGGAGTAAGGCGCTTTAATTATGCTAAGCGGCGCGGGGAGGATTAGTATCCATCTTGCGGTGCCCCGCACCGTATAGAGAGACAGTGAGCGGCTTTCGCCTCCGCGCTTTAATCCGCCGCCAGGGGATTAAGGCCGCGCGAGAGCGCGAGCAAGCGAGCGAGCACGCATCGAACTTGCCACGGACAAAGGCGTAATGAACCTTGAGCTTCAGCGAACTCACTTCCGTCTCGCGTTTTTCTTGTTTCATCCTTTGGGTAATCTTTTATTACTGCATCCCCAGCTGACTCGCGCTTGAAGTTTTTTTTTTTTTACGGTTTCTTGTTTTCGTCTTTTTCTTCCGTTTTACTTCATCCCTTGCCTGATTGTTTAAATCGATGTGCTTTTCTTGGCGGACACGGGCGCTTTCTGCGGAACATCATTAAGGAATTTTAAGCGCTTGGCGGTGCTTTCGCTTGACTTTTACTCTCGACACTTCGGTACGTGTGGGTGGGAAGGGTGGTGCAGCCTTCTCTCTATGTTTCGACTACTTTCTGTGCCCAATCATTGCGCGAGTATCCCGCTTCTTCTACTGCTTTTTGTTTTTTGTTTTTTTGCTGTGTCGGGCAAGGAGCTGATAACGAGTACCTTGTTCAATTTAGGTGCCCCTTCCCTGACCCCTCACACCGCAGTCGAGTACGTAATTATCGTGTTTGCCGTAGTTCTTCGCCTTCTCGTGCACGTAATTAAGCCTTTTGACTTGGACTTGGCTATTAGGACTTCGTTTCTGGCAGCGTTTTAGCGACTTCGAGCTCAAGCGTAGGGTACCTTATATTTATTCTTTACAATTATGGCTACAGGCCGTTGAAGATATGTAATGATTCACTGTAGGGCAAGCCACTAGGGCACCAAAATAGTAATATTGATGTCGGAACCCGTACAACACTTTAAAATACCGCGAAATGTTGCGAAGTTCCACCATCATCTGCAGGCAAGTTCCATCAGACAAGTTCTACACCAGACGGATTTGTAATACCCCGGCAACTTTCGCGCGAATGATGGACTCTCCATATCGCGGCTATAGAGGGTCCACTTGTCTATGTTATATAGACGATGTAACAGTTTTTCTGCCCACGTTTGCAAGTCACCTTACGTGTCTGTCGGCCATTCTTGGATGTTCCGCGAGGTGCCGGCCAGCAACTGAACTCGTCCAAGTACCACTTTGGACGTCGCCAGATTACTGTTCTCAGCCATCTTGTCAGTTCCGCAGGAGTTCAACCCGACCCTGACAAGATTCGCGCTGTCCAAAACTTTCCCGGGCCATCATCCACAGGAGATGTCAGAAGCTTTGTTGGATTGTGCTCTTATTTCCGTCGCTTATATTGGCCAGCGACGTGCCTCTTGGGATAACCTGTGCGAAGTAGTTAAAGTTGAGGAGAGGGAGTGTGGCCCGGTTGTCTGCCACGGTGAGTGTAGTGAGCGGAAGAGCGACGTTCCTTTCAAGCTTTACGTGAGCACTCGGACACACCACATAGACGCCGTCAGGAACAGGCGGAAATGAAGTCGCAGTAATGTACTTGGTAGCTTGCAGTGGCAGGCGGATGTCACTGAGGGAACATAAGCGCAGTTGTGTCTCTTGTGGAATGTCGCAGCTCTGGGGCAGTTGAAGTTGAATCACACCAGACGCGCAGTCAAAGAGGGCGGAATTATATGATCAGAAGTGCAATCTTAAGATAATGTCGTGAGGGCACTGTTCCAAAACTGCAAACAAAACAGTGGTAAAGTGCCCTGCGATGCTGGCGCGAGCAGTACACATTCCGAACACGGTGGGCGTTCCTCCATAGGCGACGCGGAGGGTTCATGATGCGTCAGCAGTGAGCATTTTGTTCAAGCGGCGGCGCAATTGGGCACTCATCACCGATAGTTGCGCACCAGTGTCGATCAATGCTGGAATGTTTGCACCGTCGACTATAACGTAGATCAAGTTTTGTCTGGTCGGTAAAGTGAGCAGAGGATCTTTTTTTATTTTTTTTTTTTAGCGATACTGTTGGCCTTGGCAGGCCCGTACAGGGTTTTAGGCCTAGTCGTCAGTGCAGCATCACCTCCGGGAGCTGCAGCAGTTTGATTCCCGGGCAAAAGTGTCGGACGGCGGGCAACGAGCCTGAGGCGATAGGGACGCGCGCCGACGACCTGGTGGCGAACGGGACTGGTGACGCCAGAATGACGGTGAGGTACCGCTCCATGTCGGCGTCGGTGTTGGGCGGTTGCTGGTCAAATGGAGGCTGGAGACGGCGTGGGCTCTGTCCGGAACGGTAGCAACCATAGGTCGGTCGCAGAAGTGAATAAGCGATACGGTTGCGGCAATGCCGGGAAACGTGACCGATTCGACGGCAGGCAAAGCAGATCGGTCGATCATCTGCAGTTCGCAACTCGGCAGGGTTTCGATAAGCTGGAAGGTACCGCTGGCTAGGAGAAGGATAAAGTCCATCAGTGAGTCGTGGACTTCCAATAGAGCAAACGTAATGAACTTATAGAGCGATAGAGCAAACGGAATGGAGTTTCTCGCGAACTATTGCTTGAGCAAGGAGTACCGCTGGCAAGCTGTTGCGATCACTGACGCGTGGACAAAGGGTGGAAGGTGACATTGCTTCAATTTCGCGCCGAACAATTCGTGTCACGTCTTCTGAAGTAGATGGTCGCTGCGTTCTCCTGTCCTCGCATGAGGAAGTCGCGGCTGTGTTCGGCAAGCGGGCGAACGACATTGGCAACGTTGCGATGCGGCGGCTCTTTGCCTGCTCAAAGCGTTGGCACTCCGTGATAATATCATCTACTGTTGCACAATTCTTACGCATTAGTAGATTGGAAGCATCATCAGCAATGCCTTTCATAACATTCCTGACCTTGTCCGACTCGCACATTTCACTGTCATGCAGCCTTGCGACACAGAGCGAGAACCAAGGTAAATCTACTGGCGCGAGCAGTACACATTCCGAACACGGTGGGCGTTCCTCCATAGGCGACGCGGAGGGTTCATGATGCGGCAGCAGTGAGCATTTTGTTCAAGCGGCGGCGCAATTGCGTACCTGGTAGCGAAGCTTCCATAGGAGCCCATACGTTCAAAACATGGCGGTCCATCGGCGGTTCATGGGGCTTAGTGCCATCTGTATGTGGTGGGAACACTTCTGGCGGAAGAAAAAATAATGTGACGCTATGTCCGTTAAAAGCACAAGTGACGTCATTTTGTTTTCGAAGGCGCGAAATTTGTTTTGTTGGCCTGCTTTTGGAGCTATATATTCAAATGCCCCGTTATTCGACTTGATGGCCGTTTCGAGCTTTCAGCGCGGAAAGCGATGCAGGAAAAGCTAGCCGTACGGTTGTCGAAATCGCACCCCTGCACAGAACATACTTTCTTCGGAGGCCGACGAAAGCTTTAGGTGTAGAGTGCTGATCGTATCGTCAGACGCCAAGCCCGTCGGCCGGCGCAGTCGCACGAGAACAACTACACAATTATCTGGCGGTGGTAACTCACTATACTTTTGACTGAACAGATTAAGAAGCGATGAAGCTACCCGCGTCACCAAAGTCAGACAAACTTCGACAAGCAAGAAAGCACAAGCTGTGAGGGGGGCCTATTTCAACAGGTGAACTTTACGAGTGCGCCTTTCTGCCCATTTCAAGGCGTGCATTGCATTGCGAGTGATAGTGGCGTCAACGCCCCCTCTAACGATGGGCGCTGAAAATAAATGCATTTATTAATAATAATAAAATGGAATAAACTTGTATTTTCTTAACTCATCACGAATATATAAAACTGACCAGGAATATTATTTTTGCTGCATGAATCTAACTGTGTCTCGCTTGAATTAAAAAATATGTTTTTTTCTTTCCCAATGTTTGTTCCCTCCAAACATAGTCGCGCTTCAATCGCTGCTCCCATAACCCCCCTTGCTGATGTCGGTGACAATCTGTACTGAACCGCTTTTCGCCCGAAGCTTCGCGACCTATTTGGATCGACCTTGGCGAGAACATCCTGGATATGTACGACGTATGATTCCGTGGACGTTTGCGCACGAGTCGCTAGGGATTTCTTAGCGGCGTTCTTCCGCCCGAATGAACGGCCAAACCAGTCCTTCAGCTTCTGCTTACAGGTTTCCTAGCCTGTGAGCTCCTATTCGTGGTTGCCAAACCACACCCTCGCCGTGCCTTGCAAGTAAAACATCAAGTTGGCCAACATGACGGTTGCATCCCGCCTGTTGTGTGTACTCACACGCTCATACACGGTGATCCACTCTTCCACGTCGACGTTATCGGTGCGGCAGAACGTTCCTGGATCTTTCGGATACACCAGGACAATGGTTGGGGTTGTCGCCGCTGGCTCAGTTCCCGCATCCTCCGTCATGAAGTCAATACTGAGGCGACGACCGTTGCGGAGCTCCGTGGTCTGTTGGGAATATCCAGCACCTCCACCAAAATGCCAGGAGGCAGAAATAGTCAAGCGAATGTGTATTTACAGGTATTTAGAAATTTCAGCAACGCTGGATAGACAAGATGGCTGCCCGAAACATCCGCACGCTCGCTTCGCCAAATCGTCGTCTTTGTTCATAATCACACTATCCCCACTGCTCCGTAACAATATTAAAGCTTCAAACATCACTTACAGCGCACACAAGGACAAGGCACCAAAAGAACGACGAAGACAAGCGCTGTTGGCACAGCGCTTGTCTTCGTCGTTGAAGTGATGTTTGAAACAATGGAATACCAACTAGCCCGTACCAAAACCTTTCTTCAATAATGAAGCGCAGCTCCTATAGGCGCCCGTTCCTGCGTCGAGCGTCGGCGTTTCCGGCGTAACCGAGCGAACGAGCGCAGTGGTTGAAAGAGCGAACGCGGAGCGCAGCAGGGGATGAAAAAAGCGGCGAGAGAGAAGGCAGTGCGAGGAGGAAAGTAGAAGAGGAAGGTATAGCACAAGCGTGAGCAGAAAAGCGTAGTGCCGCTCATGACGCCCTGCGGCGACGACCGCTACCAGATGGCGCCATAGTAGCGCACCATCGTCTGTTCACCGATGAGCGCTCTATCTTTTTTCGGTCACTGCTTTTTTTCAGCGGCTAACCAATGTTAAACGTTATCTCTCGATACACGACGCGCCTGCATGTATCAGAAGCTTCTCGAATGTTATCGATAGTTCTACCCATTGGCTGTTGTCACCAAAACATTTTGTAATCTGATTTTATGCGCAACGCAAATAGTGTAGTAGTTTCTGGAAGACACGCCGGCACCAGCGGTTACCCTGGAACCTTCAACGAGTCATCTATGAAAGCCGGCGCGCTTGACTCGCAGATCAGATTTTTCGATTATCGCCGACTCTGCTACGTGTGTCTCTACCAAATTCTCCGCCTCAATATGTCGCGAAATGAAGAAACATATAGAGCTGCGCTCAAATTTCGCATTAGGGAGTATCGTAATCGGCGGTGACTTTCTTTTTTGTGTGTGGCTTGCTTTATTGTTGTTGTGCGCGTGCCATGCACGCAGGGCTATCAAGTGCGCTCAGTGGTATTTATCCAGTTAAAAGGTTGCATTTCGCACTTGTCTCTCACAAAATATTCGCTGTTCTTCAATACAAAGCCAAAAAATGCATTCATGCAAATATTGTGAGCACAAAGTCTACAAACTCGCTGTTTCTACACCTATACGGAAGGCTGGCGGAATACAGGATGTGTCAGTTAGAAAGTCCTGGAACCTCTGCAGTATTACCGCGTTTGCGTGCCTTTGAACAATGTGAAGGAGCTCAGTCTTTCATTATTATTATTATTATTATTATTATTATTATTATTATTATTATTATTATTATTATTATTATTATTATTATTATTATTTACTACTGTGTGTACGCTGCTTTTTTTTTTTCTCCCGAGGCTTAAATGAGTTCGCAAGTCTGTGATCAGTAAACTGAACCTGTTCTCCGAGTTATCCAAAAGTATGTTCCAGAAGAAACGAGCATGCGTTAAACAGAAAGTCTGAGAATTCAGGAGGAGTTAAGCTTTTAGAATTCGGGTACACTACGTTGCGACTTCTTCAGTCGCGTTAAGTTCAACGAAAAATGAGGGGGGTGGGGGGGTGGTACGCTGCCGAAACTGTAGCCGCCGACTCTGAAGTACAAATTCGACTCGCTTCTTCCCGAGTCGCCACACGAAGCCAAAACGGTGCACGGTTCGTCCAAAGCGGCAACAGATGGGTTTCAGTGTGCTCACCTATCCGCCGGCCCCTAGTTCAAAGAGGGCGCTCGAAGAGAGAGGCGAGTGTTCTCACTTTCGAAGAGTTATTCGCCGTATAAATTTGGGGGCTTAGTGAAGACTGGCCGCGGATTAGAGGACGGCACGGCGGAAATGAGGCGGCGGGTGCTCCCAGCTCTTGCGACGAAGGAACAGCGAACGGAATAGATAGGGAGAAGCGAGAGAGAGGGCGCGCGCGTGCGTGCGTGTGCCGTGTTTATTCGAATCTAGGCCTGGCCTCGATTCTGGGCTGACAAACGAAATTTGGAAGGTCAGCGAGAAAAAAAAAAGACTTTTACTCGAATGTGAGCCGAATAGAAGAGACATGTGGAACAGCGAAAAGAACATACAAAACGCCGTCGAGATGTGTCATTTTCGGGAGGCCTCATTATCAGATTGGCCGAAATTTCATCCCATGCCGCCACGATCCAAGGACCGCGGTCTCGCAGAAAGTTCTTACGCGAGAAATATTCGCAAGAGAGCATACCAACCAATCGTGACGCTGGACTTATCATTATCGAAGACAGCCCGGGCAAATAGCAACACGCACTTACGATAGGAAAGCCTTGAGAGTTCCGGGCCCAGTTCAGTACTAAGTGAAAGAAACATGTCGAAGGGCAAGCCGAAGTACACAGGCGTCCGAACGACGATGATGATTTATTGGCATCCTCTTTGAAACGGGGGGGGGGGTCACAAAAAGTCACCAAACCAAGCCTGTTTGATTTAATCAGGTATATTATACATGTTTTTCATTCTAGCATTTTTTTCATATATCTCCTCAACTTTCTTTTTCTTCTTCCTCACAACTTCTTTATCTAGCTTGTACGGCTACCAATGCCTGTGACGGACCCAGTCGTATCAATCTCTTCCCTGCTTTCTTTCTTTTTTCCAACTCCCAACTCTCAAATTATATATTTTTTTTTTATTAAGTGTATCGGCCTACGTTCGAGTATAGACGGTACGTGTGTTTGGAAGGGGCTCCGAAGGAGGGACCGAAAGACCGAAGGAGGCTTAGTTCCAAGGTGTGGTCGGCCGGCTCTTTGCCTGGAAGAGCGGAGACGCGCCTTGTGCGCTCCGCGTCGATATGCTCGGTGATCCGGGCAGATCCGTTTAAATGGCTGCTCGCGAAAGCGGTGACGGCAGTGGTCCCTTTCGTTCGGCCGGCGGGCTTTGGCTCTCGCGCGTCTTGCCTGTATGACTGAGTGAGATGTTTTAGGCACAGACACGGCCGTGGGCGAACTGTTTCTTTATTGAAGAGTTCGGCCCCGGCGCTGGGTGAGGATTAGCAGTGCGGAGCCGAAGACTTTGCGGATCTTGAATTCGGGCCGAACTTCGGGGCAGCCGGCATAGCCTTACTGAGTAGGCCGTGAAACGCTCAATTTGCCTCCATCGCGCATATGCGAAAGGGGGGTGGTCAGGCTGGAAGCACCTGAGGAGCTAGGTATGTATTTATAGCTTCGCTATCGCGCTGTCGCATGCAGGTTCATAGTGCAAATTGAGGAAAATCTGTGTGCACTAATTTATTTGCAATTTGAGGTCACTAACCCGTGGTTCCTTTTTTGTTGTTTTCTTGTATATTACTGCAGTTCTACAAAACGCAATAGCATGATTGAAATGGCCTTTTTTTTTTTTTACTTCTACAGCCTATCATTTCACCTGGGAGATGACGCTGGTGTCGAAGAGGTATGATGGGCACCAATGTGAATGAATTCTTTCGGGTCGCGCTTCCCAATGTCTTTCAGATGTTTCGAAACGTTGAAGCAGCCTCTCTTTATCCTGACGACTTACGGGCGAACTGTTTCTTTATTGAAGAGTTCGGCCCCGGCGCTGGGTGAGGATTAGCAGTGCGGAGCCGAAGACTTTGCGGATCTTGAATTCGGGCCGAACTTCGGGGCAGCCGGCATAGCCTTACTGAGTAGGCCGTGAAACGCTCAATTTGCCTCCATCGCGCATATGCGAAAGGGGGGTGGTCAGGCTGGAAGCACCTGAGGAGCTAGGTATGTATTTATAGCTTCGCTATCGCGCTGTCGCATGCAGGTTCATAGTGCAAATTGAGGAAAATCTGTGTGCACTAATTTATTTGCAATTTGAGGTCACTAACCCGTGGTTCCTTTTTTGTTGTTTTCTTGTATATTACTGCAGTTCTACAAAACGCAATAGCATGATTGAAATGGCCTTATTTTTTTTTTACTTCTACAGCCTATCATTTCACCTGGGAGATGACGCTGGTGTCGAAGAGGTATGATGGGCACCAATGTGAATGAATTCTTTCGGGTCGCGCTTCCCAATGTCTTTCAGATGTTTCGAAACGTTGAAGCAGCCTCTCTTTATCCTGACGACTTACGGGCCAACTGTAAGACTGCAAAATGATTTCGGGCCAAACGACCAAGGGCTGACAAAGCTTGGGCCGCCCATTCTTTTCGTCTAACCCTGTCTTCGTGACAGGTTTAACGTGCAGTTCTACGTGTAGGCCTTACTCGCCACACGTCGAACATGGCAACGTTGCTTAAAGAACCTTTCCAGTGGTTACACCGAGCAGCCCGAACACATTGATTTCGTGCTGGTGAAAGCAGGTGTGGAAAGCACGCGCTGCCGTAGTCAGGATGCTATCGAGCAGACGTGTTCAGCGCTCACCCACAGCAGTCTAGCTCTGATAACCGCGGCTCCTACAGTAGTACCCTATCTCGCGATGTATCCAGACAGGCAGAGGTAATAGCGCACTACGCAGTGACATCGTCGACTCCTAACACCCGATTCTTCTGTCGCGTTACTGCAGTTCGAGCCCCTCTGGCAACAGCGTCAGATGTGGCAACCATAAGATCTTAGCTGTCACGGGCACCCTCGATCCAAAGGCTCCGCGCGAGATCACCGCAGGCCGCCAGCCTCCGACGGAAGACATCGACAGACAGGCGAGATTTATGACACCGGTGGCTGTAAATAACCGACGGACGGGAGCTGAGGGAAGACAGCAGCCATCCCCTTTTGCTAACCCATTCTTCAAGAGAAAAACGGGCAGGGAAATAGGGAGCGGTGGCGTACAGGGCCCTCCCTGTATATATATGTAGGAGACCCAAATTGCTGGCAGCGGGCCTTTTATGGGCCCTTCTAGATCGCCCGCCGAAACGGCAGCCAGGTGGGGAGAAAAAGGTGGGCGCTTGCGATATTGCTGCTGAACGGCGGTGCGGAGCGGCCAATGCTGCCGTCAGACAGAAGCTCGCCGGCCACGTACTCTGGCCCCCAGTAAAGTCGTGCAGCACTGTCAGAGCTGCGGAGCGCGTATGTGGAGGTAACTGACCCGTTAAACCAGAGCAGTGACAAGTTTCGGCAAAGCTCTAACTGCGCGTTTCGTGTCTGATCAAACCATGCACCTCTCGCATGCGTGTCTTGCCAAGCCGTAGGGCTTGCATTATACTTTGCTTGACTAGCGTATAGCATCTGGAGCAAACGGGACACACACGTGAAAGACGGTTGCACAATCTTCTTTGGGGACGTCCACTTCGCGCCAAAGGCTACGGTATCCAAGAAATGGATCGACCATAACCAATTAACACTCATGGTAGATTTGCACGGTCGTCTGCTCACCGTTTTCTGCATCAGACGAAGTGCACGCGTATGTGTACACGCCACGGGGGAGAGACACAGTGCAATGGCGAACGCTTCCTGTGCTGATTGGTTGGCTCGAGCTCTATCTATAGCTTCCACAACCCTGCACACTTTTTTTTTTTCTTCAGGCAAAGTTAGGAAGGGGGTTCCCGCATTAGTTGACGCTGCTGCACTGACCGCAATTAGAAGGGCAGCTGCTGCCTCCTCCTTCGTTTCTCCTTGCCTTCGCCTTCCGAGCAGCACACACTTCACCTTTTTTCTTTCTTTTTTTTTTCTTTAGTCCCACCGGACCCCGGCTCCTGCGCGGACGGCTAACCTCCGCTCACTGCTTGTCTCGCGAGCCCTTTATCTCTATTTCGCCACCCTGACAAATGACCCACCGGCGGTGTAGTGGTCAGCCTGCAGGCAGGACAGGGCAAGTTAAACTATTGGAGAAAGGCGCAATGACGCGCACCGCAGCGAGCATTCCGCGTCACTTTGGAGGTTTTCCTCGCCGTGACAAGGAATTTCGGAGCTCTATTCTTGGCATACTGCATACGTATGTGGTGGAACAGACTCGGTTGTAGATTTAAAGCCGTCACCCCACGGTCACAGAAGTATGTGATGCCTTGAAATACTATGTAGGCTCGTATTAAGCTATCGCTGACATGAAACATGAAAGCGAGGCAGAGTGCGAGCTAAGTCTTGCGACGTTTACGATTCAGCACATTGAGGCTTACATATACCGCTGCTGCCTGAAAGAAATAGGGATCGAATTCTGGCGATCGAGGTTGTTCGAAGAAATAGGTACCAGGGAAAAGAACGAATTGAACGAAAACTGACTACTGCTGAAGGAACCATAGGTGTATGGAAGTAGCGCGTACATCATCGGCACTCGTGTTCAAGCATTTTTTTAATATCGCACAACAGAGGCTGGGAACATGCAGCTAGCTTAAGCACTACGCTTCCGTCTATTTCTGGTGTTCTGTTTTACCTACTCGGTTATTAAATTAGTTTAAATATATCGTCAGTTAAAGTTTCCTAGTACTATAACATTTCTTACGCTCTTGCGCCTAGGCCCATGGTATTGCTTGTTTATACTAACCGACTGAAAGTCGCCACATCGTGTTCACGAAGGAATGCCCGTTTTGCGATGAATCTCTGCGTAAAGTTCGCTTCTCTGCTGCCTTCGACTTTGTCATGAAAGGAGCGTAAGAAAGATTGATCTAGGGATGAGACTGCCAATGAAGAAAGATGCTAAGATGGCGCACCACATCTAGATCACAAAAGCTCGTACTGAAAAGGACAGTGGAACTGATGAAGATTAGCAGAAGAGAAGCATCACTGTGCCGTACGTTCCGGAAAAGCGTCACGCGGGCTGAATCTCCCCGCGGGGTGGGGGAAACAGGGCAAAGAAAGTAATTAACCACGCAGCGTTGTCCGTTACTTGTCCCTCACGGATTGTGTGGGTCTGTCTGGCCGAGATGAACTTTTGGAGCGCGGGAAGGCCGGGAGCACCAGTGGCACCCCAACGCCGAGTATACAGAACATCAAAGCACGTTGCACCGAAGGGTATAAAATGAAGATCGGAACCAAAGGCCACGGATCGCGTGTTGCTTGATGTGTCGTATGTCAACCTAATGCACATATATGCCTGAGCTCGGAGCCCACTCAGCTGTAGTAAAGTTTATACTACTATACTACTATACTATTACTATACTTATCCTAGGACTTAGACAGCAGTGGCTCGCGCCTGAACTCTGTCGCACTAAAACCGTGCTGTATTGTGTAACCTTCAGCTGGTTTACCAAGGCCGGCGCGCGTGCACGATTTTACAAGTTTCATCATTTCAGCATCGCTTCTTTGACTTTTCAAGGAGCTCGTTTGCCTCTCATGCCAGCCATCACTATGCTGTGTAGTAAGGTTACGGCCATTTCCTTCCTTCGTTTCCTTTTTTTTTTTTTTTGTAACAGCAGCGTTCTGTATGTGTTGCTATGTTTTCAGGAATATTACATGGAAATTGCTACATGTTTTCTTTTGTGTGTGTGTGTGTGTGTTGTATTGTACTGTATCAAAACGCAAGATAACACGTCATAGTGGGCGTGGCAAAATCTTGTGGCCGGCTTCCAAATCCGGTACTAAAGAATTGTTGAACAAAGCCAGGGATTAGCCTAGCCTATACAGCGTCGTGCCTAGTTCGCATTGTCGCAGTGCCATTGTGTTGCTCCTCGTCTACTTGTCCTGCTGACCGGTTGGTTCTCCTCCATAATGCATGACAAGCTACAGCTGTATTTCTTGCCTCCCAATAAATGTATATAGCACGCGGTTCTCTTACCTAAGAACAAACAGGCCGGTGTCTGCAGCCATAGACACGAAACCAACGGCGCTCGCCCATCACGGGTTGTACAGCTCTCGCGTTTCCGCAGCCGATTGGTTGACGCCAAGCACAGCTTCCGCAACGCTGCACGGTATTTCTTTTCCGAGACACACAGTGTGCCGTAGCGCGGAGAGATCAGTGTCGCGCGCACACTCGCATTCGTCGTCGCGCGGCGAGACTCGCGTCCAACTAATATTAATGAGCGGCCAGCGTCCCTCGTTTATCTTCGTCCCCGTCTGCCGGGCCAGTCGCTGCTTTCTCGCGCCGCACGCCCCTCCATTCGCTCCCCCGGCGTACTCGCAGCGTGTACGTCACACCGTCGCTGCCCGAGCTCAAAACTCACTTCGTCCCGCGCCCATGCAGTATAGCCGGCGGTCGCGACTCCCCCCCCTGTGGTGTGGGCGCGCGAATGTATGCAGCTCCGCTTTCTCTGGAGCCGTGTGTCGCCGGGGGTATTATTATTACTCCGCACCCGCACAACCGTCTTGGCCACTGTCCAGGCCGCACCAGTGGCGCGCGTGGTGTTTGCTGGATGACGTCGAGACAAAGTTGGGCGTCGGGTCTTCATTGTGCGGCGTCGTTGCCGTCTCGTCGTGGTAGACGTTGCAGCGCGCTGACGTGAACGGGACCCGACAACGACCTAATCTGTGTCAAGGATATTATTCGCGCGCTTTCGAATGGGAGGAAAGCATGTTCAGTGCATTCGCAGGCCCGGTGCGTGCAAAGGGACGTTCATTCGGAACTCATTAATTTTCTCGACCTCGCAGAACTATAGTCTTGTAATTGCGAAAGATTGTGGGTAGGTTTCCTCGTTATAAGGAACGGTGATAAGTTCAGTACGATATCGAGCAGTGTGTGAAACTCAAACAATGCAGTTAAATGTTTTGCGTTCGTAAGACGTGCCTGTCAATGTCTCGCACATTAAACTCCATCTCATTTCCTAGCACGAATGGATTGCATGCATGCCCCCGTATGTTATGACTTGTCACAAATAAATTGTTCGAGAATTCGAGGCATGACAGGCAAAGTGTGGATGTGCTGCCCACGGTTATATGCATATGCCTACTGCCGTACGAGGCATTCTTCGACATTTCAACGCCTTAGAATTAGCAGCGTCAGAGTGGGGAAATGTGAACGTGCGTGAATTGTGAGATGTCGGTCACGTGGTAGAAGCAGAGAGGGGATGTGAGAGCTTAGGAGAGCGTATATTATGCCCCCTTCAACCATGACGTACACGTTTGTGGACGGGACTTACTTGTGCCGTTAGTATGCAGTGGTTGCAAGGAATAGACAACGAACAACAAGCTTTGAGTAACTTGAACATTCTTATGTTCCAAAGTACACCCGTTTCACTTCTGAGTTAAATGTATCGCTTGAAACGACGCTTTGGTGAAGACACCAATGTATTCGACGGCGCGTTTGAAGTGGAGCGTCTCAGTAATAATTGCAAAAGATTTTTTCCCCTTTTTTGAAATACTTTCACCCAATAATTATCCTGTGCATGCAATTCGAGCAGGTGATTCGTTATTTTTAGTGAAGAAACGTAGCAAGACTGAGTGCACAACAAATGTATATTTAATTACTAAGCAATTATGGTGGGTCTCTATAAAATGCAGTCATTCTCATCCTACCTTGACTTGCCTTTTATGGTGTATCCAGCACCTTGCCATAAAACGTAAACGCCATTAATGTAAATTTCACCCATTTATTGACAGTTGATCGTAATTCGTGGCTGAAGGGAACATTGCTACAGATATATATATATATATATATATATATATATATATATATATATATATATATATATATATATATATATATATATATATATGGCTATAGTAGTGGTGGTGGTATGCTCCGGAAAACCGTCACTTTTCCTCACATCCTGCACATCCACACACATCCTGCCTCCTCAAAGAGGCAGGATGTGTGTGGATGTGCAGGATGTGCTTAAATCATGGATCCGGGACCTCAAGGAGGTGCGACGCAATTCTAACAAATTTCTCTCGCATTTACCGCTAAATCACCACTGAATGTTTTTTTTTTTTTTTTTGTTATTGCTGCTAACCTTTCACGCCATCTGTTCGTTATGGACGGCACTAAGTCACCAAGAGCATGAAATCGGCTTTGTAGTCTATAGTAGCGAGCGATTAGTGCGGGACACGGCACACGTATGCCACAAATACAGACGAGCAGGAAAGCGCCACCCAGGCTCTCATCCTTCGTTGATGTGCTACGCACGACCGACTAGGTACCGGGCGGGGGGGGGGGGGGGAGCAGGAGCGCGAGTCACCTTAGTTGCGTCAACGTTGGCGAGGTACTGCAGCTTGCCGTAGGCCAAAAGAAGAGCCTGGGGAAAAACAGAGTGCTAGCAAATGCGGGGAGCTAGACCGGCATAAAGCAACCAGCGTTGCGTACCTCGCGTAAGCGACAGGCGACGGCCCGATCAAAGGCGAATTGGAAGAATTTGCCGCCCGTTCGAGACAATTCAATAACGTCTCCATGATGAGCGCCCCTACGCCGTGGGTTTTCCCTGCAGCACACGTATACGGTCGTGCCTGGAACTACTTGTTTCCTCTCCTGCACCGCTGCTTGTGCGATACCGTCTGGCCCCGTTCATTACAAACTTCATATATCTCACAGTTATCTTTTCTTTGAGTATATTACGTATAATTTCTTTGCTTTATTTTGTTTTGTCGCTGGTCTTTTTGATGGTGTGGTTGCGTAAGCCGATATCGCGTGCGTTACTGTCACATCTACTCAGGGTTTTTTCAGACTTGGGACCATAAACTTATTTTTTAGCTCTCGTGTGCCGAGATGTGGCGTCAAAAAAATTTCTGCTCCTCTTACCAAACTGGCGGGGATGTCAATTTCGGCGTCGACGTCTACGGCAAACAATACAATACTGCAATGCAATACAATCTTTACTGTGTATAAAGAAAACAAAATACAAATAGCAGGCCTGCTAAAGCCACAGAGGGCTTGACTGGCAGTGCCTGACAGTCAGGTCACAGAAAATTGCACATGGTTATTAGCGGAGTTAACCATGTGCAATTAACCATGAGCAACAGTGGGTTGTCTTGTGAAGCGCTCGCTGTGGCGGCTTGGTATATATGAGGACGTATTACAATAGCTACGTTGTTTCACCTACTTTATTATTATTATTATTATTATTATTATTATTATTATTATTATTATTATTATTATTATTATTATTATTATTATTATTATTATTATTATTATTATTATTATTATTATTATTATTATTATTATTATTATTAATCATGTAAACATATACGAAGAAATTGACGGACATACAGAAAACGACGAACATGTGCACATGCAAGAACGTACATGCTCACACAAACATACCTACAAATAAGCACATTTATACGTAAGAACTGCTAGCACAGGCCAGTACTACTTGCATACGAATATGTGTACAAGTCTTTCAGCTGTCAAGTTGAAAGCAGCAGCTGCGGCGGAAGTTTATAACACTGTCAGCCTTGCACCTACATTTGGTAACTTGGATTTAGTTGATAGTTATTATGGTGGTGGTGGTCGAGAAGACGACGACGACGATGATGATGTCGTTCCAGTCTATAACTTGTCTATAAATTCTATATATTCTATAATGTCTATAAATTGACCGACAACTGGTCAATATTTGCAACTGCTGCTAAATAACCTGCAGCGCACGCAGAGGCACGAAGGATATTAAGAGTGACAGAACGCAGAGGCAGGGATGATTGGAGATCACTTGGAGATACCTTCATCTTGCAGTGGGCCTATATAAATAGTCAGTCTTATGGAGGAAAAGAGACAGGTGGTATTGGTCGTGAAAGTGATGACTATTCAACATGCACAGTGTGAACAATCATTCCGTTCTGCTTGAATATATTTCGGGAGCGTTGAGAAGTCACTGTTCATACTGTATATCCAAGCTATACTACATTAAAGTTACAATTCAACCCCATTCTTTCGCTTTGCTCTCTGTGAACCATTCCCTAGAACAAATGAGCAGCGAGGCGATGATGAAAACGTTTTATTTAAAGGAATGCAGCGAGAGAAAACATTTTGCATGCCCTGCGGAAGACGCCTCAATCCTCGCGCAGCAGCTCTGCAGAAGAAGCCTTATAGCCTGTCTTGGCGATAATCGCACCTCCACGACATGTTTCGTGGAAAGGGAAACCGACTACATTAAATCATCGCCGAACACGTTTTTGTTTTTGAACATCATTAACAAAGAACACATCGCGCAACGTACAATTAAGCTGTTCTAGCGGTTAGACCACGCGGATGATGCGGTGTTGAAGACTACTTTGCGCGCCGCATATTTTTGTTTTATCCTTCCTTTTTATCGGGCCACGTGATCGTGACAAATTACGCGTATGATGCATGTTCTCTAAAGCCACGCCTCTATCTCTTCTTTCTGATTCGTAGAAGTGAGAGAGCATGGTGCAGAGGATATCCCGAGCCAGTACTAAAACAAACACAAACAAAAAATAAGATGGCATCATCGCACAAGCTGCGTACTCTTTGTTTGCTTTCTTTATGGCGATATTTCGCGTTTTACCTTTTTTAAGTGTTGCGCGGAAAGTGCTATTTGTTTGGAAAGCATGGCGGGCAGCTAATGTTCTCATGGGAGCTCGGCTTCTCATTTTTCGCTTCGCGTGGACGCTTGCCGCGAATGAATGGTAATTGCAGGGTCGTTGTGAATACATTAGGCCGGGTGGAAGAATTAATAACTGGCTTCCCTAGTAGAGTAAATTCGGGGCTCTACCAAAGTGATATCGTCGCGGACGTAGATGTCGCACGTTCGTGTGATCATGGCGACGTCGGCATTCATCAGTGCAGTCATTTATGAGCAGCAACATTTTTACGCACTTTTTCCCGAGCCAGTGCAAGGGAGGCGGAAAGGGGCATACATCAACCCATACTGCTGCGTTCTTGATTTTGTTTGCGATAACGGAGCCGAAGTGCAGGGCCTCCTAATAAGCACCGCCCATGGCGGAAGACTATAAGCGCATGTGATCACTGCGTCAGCCATGACGTAAAACGCTATTCTTCATTTGCTGCCGAAGTCGCATTTAATCGCTTATTGATGAGCATGTAAAATGTCTTCGCTCTTCATCACTCCTCTTCTTGGGCTGTCTCAGACGACCATCGCTTGTTCTTCAACGCTGTCTGTCCGTCCGTCCGTCCGTCCGTCTCACCATTCAGACGGGATCTACCGGATTTTTCTCTTTTTTTGCGTTCTTGTATTTGGTGTGGAACCAAGCAGTCCGATCTACGAAAATCAATCGACTGATGACAGAAACTGCAGATTCACGTTCGTGCCTGTTGTCACTCGTGAAGCTTCTTGCATTCAGCATAGCAGAGAAGTGGAAATGTTGCGGTGTTTCCAGTGTGATCGGCGGAAAGGTGTTGCCCAAGTGAAGCAAGGGCAAGGAATGACCCAAGGGGGGGGGGGGGGGGGGAGGGTAACGTCGGAGAAAAGAAAAATTAAGAAAGGAAGAAAACATCGTTGAAACAATTAGTGAGAAAGAAAAATCAAATGAAGTTGAGGCATTATTACAGTGAGACGCAAGCAAAGATTAAAGTTTGTCAACACATAAAAGTGCAATAAATGCACTAAAGCATCATCATGGCAAATGTTATGCTATAAAAGCGACGAATATTTTGAAATTATCTTAACTGCCCAAATTTGAACTTCGATAATATCTAGCTACATTCTGAGGCAGTTCCCGGTATCTTGTTGTTGTTTTAGTTTGATAGCACTACCTACGAATGTTTATAAAATGTCACGATGTCTCATGCCATCCTTAAAAATTCACAATTTCTTTACTTTTATAAAGCATGCTTAGTTGCAGGAGTTCTTGCCTCATGTCCGCGAGGGGTGCAAATTCTAGGGAATTTCCAGCTGATCGGCTCCTCAAGTTCCACTTTCATCCCGCTTTAATGATGTCATGAGCGTCATTACAAACGCACACATGCACACGCGCGCGTTCACACACACACACGCATGCTTGCATGCACGCGCACAAACACACGCGCACACAAACACGCACATATCCATACATTATGATAGCACCTTTTTGTTATCGCACAATGCCCTTCTAAAGGAAAAGGGACCAGTTTGTGTTTTTCAAACGTCAATGACAAGTTCGCAACTTGACTCGTAACAATAAAGTTTTACCTCCCTCTCTCCTAGCCACGCCTATCTGCATGAATGTCGCTCCTTCTCACGCGGCCAAACAGCTGCGTTGTGCAGAGAGGTAGAGCACAGGCCGGAAGCCTTGTGGGAATGGACAGATGATGGAACATTTACGTTACCGCAGGAAGCCCAAGGACGTGACCGCAATGGGGACCACGTCGTCGCGACGCTTATCCCTGTCTTACGCGCAAGCAAAGGAAACCGTCGACGGAGAAAGGAAGAGTAGTGTGGCAGACACGAGCGCAACTGTTGGCAGTAGCGCGTAGGACAAGATTGCACAACCAACGGGAAGGGGAAAAAAAACACAGAAGACGAGCATTACATCCGTTCACTTCCTTCTTCTTCCTAACACCTTGCCAACCCATGTGCTTCCGGAAGCCACACGGCGGCACAAAATCCCGCTCTAGCTTTTGCCTTGTCACTTCGTAACGACATTGGCTTTGATTCGCAGTCGAACATTTATGAGTGTTTCGCGGCCACGGGCCACCGACGTGAGCGCCCGCGCGACTCGCGCTAAACAACGTCAACAAAACGAAACTTGCTGTGGAATGTATATGCGCGTTCGCCTCCTATTCTTCTTGCTTTATTTGTGTTCCAAAGCGAGCAAGAGCAAAGGCAGCTTCGTGTACGCCGTCGTCATCGGTTTTCTGCTGTTGCCGTCGCCCCGGACGAAAGAACAGCCAGCCTTCCTAAACTGCCCTGCACCACACGAGCGTGAGAAAGAGGAACAAATAAACGAAAGAAGTAACAAACAACGCGACAGTAAAGATGAATAAGAACAGGATGAACAAACAAAGCGATAAAGGGAAACAAAAGCGAGGGGAAGAACAGACAGGGCGTTCAAACGCCGGAAGGCATTGCGGTCACGTCTCTATCGGTCCGCCATTATCATAGGTTACGGACGCCGCCACCAGCCAGCCAGCCGCGGCGGAGTCGCCCACGTATAACCCCCGACGCCTGGCGTTCCAACCTCCATCCTATAGCTCGCGGGGCTAGCCTGTTCCCCGACCTTTTCCGACAAGCCTCTGCAAGGAACGGGCCCAGCAAAGCCACGTGTGGAGCAACGCAGCATGGAAGGCAAACTGGCAAGCGCAAGTCGGAGCTCGGCGGCTGTTACTCGATTCTGCAAGTTGCTTGCTTGCTTGCTTGCTTGCTTGCTTGCTTGCTTAAGTTCTGCGCCTGTTTTCCTTTATTTGCTCATACACCAACGCATATACGCATTCGTTGTGTTGCTGCACTTCCTTTTGTTTTCGCCATGCAGCTGCGCACACCAAACTTCGTCTCGTCTACAATATTTGCTTTCTGGCACCCCATGTCTTTCGCTTCGTCTTGCAGTATTTACGTATTTTGCCTCCATTTGATCCCTCATGTTACGCTTTGTTTCTCGCTCGGCATTTTTTCCCAGCTGACAGCCGGTTTTCGGTCGCAACCTAATTCAGCTCTGGGTCTGGAAACCCTATCCTTTCAGATGTGCCCCGCCAACTCCCTTCGCTCCCCCCCCCCCCCCCCGCCGCCCTCGATCCTTCCTGCAACCCATATCGTCTTCGTTTTCTTCTAGCGCCAAGGCCGGCGCGGTAAAGGGAGACCGACGTAGCCAAGCTGGCAATAAGGATTGCGGCTTGCGCGGTCCGCCCATGCTGCACGCTTTTTATTTATTGCTCTCCCTATTGCAAAAAGGCATCCGCTTCATAAATTTGCTTCAAATTGGCAGCATCAAGAAGAGCAGCAAAGAAGAGGAAGAAAATGGCCCGCGCGACCATGAGTAACGGCAATTCGCACGCAGGTTCGACGAGTGGAAAGGGACAAAGAAAAAATATAAAGATAGAAAGAAAAAGTCGGTCATATTTCAAGTGCCCCGTCGAGTCAGCGATGCGTCAGCATCTTTGAGGCCCGTCTGTGGAACGGGGCAGGATCGATCTTTTTTTTTTTTTTTTTTTCCATCGGAGCCGAACTCCAATATGCTTTACAATGTGTTGCAACTGGTATAATGCGGTTGACCCGGTTAGCGATCGGGTCTTGTTCTATTTCCTCTCGGGAAACCAAGGCTAAGATCTCGCTTCCCATAAAAGCAATAAGCTTTGCTTTCTTTTTTTCGGATTTCGAAAAGAAGGATCAGCATGTCACGGCCCGTGTGATTGTATACTTCAAGGACAGTAAATACGGCAAGTTGTCGTTGTAGAAAAATATGTATGCAAGTCACCGTAAGTAAAAACAACATATTAAAAACAAAAGGAATACCACTGATGTAAGCAAATGTTGATAGCAAAATGTGACGGTGTCCATTTGCTATTCGTTACATGGAAATGCACGCCACATCGGCATGGGTTGGATTTTTTCAACTAGAGGTGCTTCCTTCTTTTTTCCTGTGTTTTCTTTATTTCCTTCATTTTTTATTCAAAATGATCATAAAAGAAACAAGTTTAGCCACCTTATAATATTGGTGGGAACTCCTTTTAACATATAAGTCATAAAACATTCAGCGATGATTACGATGCTCCCTTATGCGAAATTTGAGCGTAGCTCTACACGTGTTTTCATTTCGCGATATATTGGCTGGCGCGTACGATCGGTCTCGTGCGGAACGTTGCAAACGGAGAGGAGCCTACCTAGCGCGACTGCCTCGCTAATCTGGAGATCGCGAGCGACAGCGCGTGGGTGACGCATGGGCACGATCCACAGAATCCGCCGTCGACAGACCCCGATGACGCGCTAAAGCCCCTTGACGCGCGCTACTCTGGCGCCATCTCTTAGCCATCGCCGCAAATCCCAATGGGCGCGGCACTAGGCTTTTCTTCTCACGCTTTCGCCATACCATCCTCCGCTTTCTGCCTCATGGTTCCGCTGCGCCCTCCTCTCCGCTTTCCTCCTCGCGCCGCTTCTCTCTCGTCGATTTTTTCATCCGCCAGCTGCGCGCCGCATTCGCTCTAAGCTTTCGCTGTGCTCGTTCGTTCGGTTACGCCGGGAACGCCGACGCTCACCGCAGAAACGGGCGCCTATGGGCTGCACTCTAAAATAATAAAAACATTGTGAGTCATACTAGACACACTGAAGCACACGGAGGCATAAGGCGAGGACAGGTTGCACCACGCATTATGCTGAGTCCCAACACATACGCGCATAAATTGACCACCATAAATTCGGGGGCCTAGGTTAGTTAAACTTTTCGATTAGTTCAATCGAACGTACTGAAAAGTCCCGGTGGAATACCGTACACTACTATGGAAGGAAAGCTCGCTTGGTTCGAATGGGAAAGGTTGCCCCTTCGGTTAATTCGATCCCTGCCCCAGAACTCCAGCGCCGCTACCTGGTGCGCCAAAACCGCTAGAACAAATTAAGAAGAAATTTCGCAGGCAGCGCCACTGCACGCATTCGTCGCTTGGTAGTTTTGTCAGTGCCTACAACAGTGATGAACTTCCTGCACCATTCACCGACGACGACACTACGTGACAGCTTAACGCTGAGCCAGCCGTTTAAACATGTCTCTTCGACACGCATGTTTCCCACAACGAGGCTCAAAGAGACCTCACTAAAGCGATGTTCGTGACAAGCCAAGACTCGATCTCTTCAAATCGTCGCGATTTGAAGATTATCAAATTGTTCGCTTTCGACCACGAGTGTACGTATCTCTACGCGCACCTGTGCACGAGGACGAGTTTCTCTTCAACTACGAACCTTTCTTTCTAAAAGACCCGTATGCGTTTTCTTTGTAGATTCTTACTATACGGCGTGTTTCAGCGAACACTTCCTCTTTTTTTTTTTAATTACCTGTGGCAGATAACACAATTCTGGTCCATGAGCTCGAAGAGGTGAACATTACTAGCACAAAAAAATTGAAATGCCTATACGAATAATTTTTAAAAATCAGTAATTTAGTTTCTAACTAACTACCTTATGGCACACAATGCAATTTACAAATTCTAACCGAGGAGTTCGCTAGGCGGATCCACTTGGAAGGAGTTCTTAGGATGACACCGGTTTCGAGATATTTATTCTCGAACTATGCGGAGAAGTGCATCGGCGTTCGAGTTAGTTTTGCGCTGCAGTGCATAAAATGACGTTTTGTTGAGAAAGTAAGTGGAACGACACGCATTTTTATCGTAAGTTTGACGGCGCTTGTCTCGTAAATAATGTCATCCACATAATTCTTTTCAGGCGGGCGCGCCTTGCAGTTTCAACCACTAGAATTTGTAAATTGCAATATGGGCCATAATGTAATTAGTTAAAAACTTAATCATTGATGTTTTGTTAATTATTCGATTAAGCATTTCAACTTATTCTGCAACTAATGTCAGTCTCTTCTAGCAGACCAGCTCATGGGCTAGAATTGTGCTATCTGGCCCGAGGCAGTTTTTTCTTTATTATCTTGAACATGTTGGGCAAAACACCCTGTATACGTACAAGCTGGCGGGATGATAATTTTCCCCTTAATGTGTATAACTGTCATCTACAAAGCCCTGCACTGCCTGTATATCAGCAAAACCGCAGCGCCAACCATCGCAGCATCACGATATGTGGGAAGCGTCTTGACATATCATGAAATAAAGCAATCCTGACAGTCATGAAACGTGTCTCCACTGAGAGGCGTGGAAAGTGCATTCCTTTAGGATACCGGGGTGTGGGCTTCGATAACGCGCATGTTTTACTAAACATGTTTCAGGAGCATATGTTGCTGGACTAGCTGATGCAGCAAGAAGACGCAACTACGAAAAAAAAAACAAATGACTAAATAAATAAACTCATGGACCCACGTCACCGGTGCGGGTAGACGACGCCTGTGACGCCTGCCTATGTTGATGTGTTCTTTTTATTCATTTTCGATTAATGTATCTTAGTCCTTACGATAAAGTAATTATTGTATTAAGCAGCCTTTTTTTCTTTGTCGGTGCCCTCGTTGGCAGTTAACGGGTGCCTAATCTTCACAGCTTGGACGTTGACCCCACCTTCCTGCATTAGGACCACTGCCGAGTCAGGACTGTAGTATACTAGGTAGTTTTTATTTACCCTGATTTTGGAACTGGACAATGGCTGCGAGTCCAGACGCATTTTATTGCCGCGGTGATCGTGTAACGCGAATTACTTCAATCACGTACGGATAAGGCAAAATTACAGTCGAATGAGAGAGAAGGGATGATGATGATGATGATGATGATGATGATGATGGTGGTGGTGGTGGTGGTGGTGGTGGTGGTGGTGGTGGTGGTGGTGGTGGTGGTGGTGGTGGTGGTGGTGGTGGTGGTGGTGGTGGTGGTGGTGAAAGGAGGGAAAGAGCTGAGCAAGCAGGCATGCTCGATATTTGAGGCAACTATAAATTTTCTAGAAAAGAAAGAGAGAAAGGTGGCTGCAGGTGGAAGGCGTAATGGCACCCAGTTTCGTCAGCGCATCAGGAAGAGAGAGAGAGAGTGTGTGTGTGTGTGTCTTCCGTCTACGGCGATCACTCCGTGCGGGGCGGGGCCGCTTAATCCTTCGACCACCTCTCACCGCCTCCCACGTCTTTTCGTCGACGCCGTTTATACCAGCTCCGGCCTGCCTTCGTTATAATTTGCCCACGCTGAACCTCCCTGACTTGTCTCTCTTCTTTTCTCGTTGCGACGGCGGTAGACAGCCAGGAAAAACTTAGGGGGAAAAAAGGCAATAGCAGTAAACAGACAAACCTCTGGCGACGTGTGGAGCAACGCACAATTGCGCCCATGTACTTCAGGACAGCTCCCTGCACTCGGGACCCCAAGAGCACCAGCGGTAGCCGATGTTCGTTGCTGATTGAAATCAATCTTGTTTCCGAAAATTGCGCGTCGCTGTCTAATTATAAGGCCTACGGCGGTGAGAGCCCTTAATAGGCTACCGCTCGACGGCGTCTATTCTTTCTTTGCTGGCATGGCCGCCCGCCGACCCCTCTCGTTTCTGGCTTCTCTCGCGAGATCTCGTCTCTCTCTCGACGACAGCGCGAGCCGCTTCGGAAGCACGCCCGTGTCCGAGCGCTCGTGAACGTTCGAGACGGGGAACTCGTTCCGCGTCTGAAGCGACGCGGCTTTTTATTCGGTTAGTGCCGCCTCTTCGCTCATCCTGTAGCGACCGCACGCCTCCCTTTTTCATTTCTTTGTAAGCTTTCTTCTTTGTTTTTTTTAATCAATACCTGTATTTCTTCGTTTTTCATTTCGTAAACTTTTCTGGTTATTATCTTATCCATATCCCTCGTTTTGTGGTGTCCAGCTTTCGTTTATTACGCTACACTTTGGTCACTTTCGTCAAGTCTTCTTTCTAGTTGCGTGCGTCTTTGAGAGCCGCATACCTTTATTGCCCCGTCCTTGTTCATCTAACTTACCATTCCACGCTGCTTCCTTCCGCATTTTCTTTTAGTCTGTGTATATATTTTTTTATTTATTTATTTATTTATAGTACCCTCAGGGCTTACAATGAAGCATTATAGAGGGGAGGGGCTAATAAATACAGATAAGTATGCAAGAAAGGAGAAAGGAAACACGAATACTAATTAGATGACAATGCATGGTACAACGTAAAAATAACTCGAGAGCGACACAAAAAACAAAAGCATAATGCGGTAAAAATATAATTATACAAAGAAAAACGGAAAACTTCAGTAATACAGATTAAATATAAATACATGGTATATAGGACAGGTTAGAGTGAGACAATAAGCACAGAATGATAGAAAATAAAGCATAATACAATACACAATGTTTGCAGATTAGGTAGATAATAAAAAAGAAAGCTTATCAACAATAATATTCAGGAGAAAGCGGAATTGCTTCCTTATACATTCACATCAAGGCATACTAGATAATATTAGTAAGTGCCTTACGGAAGTTATCTGTGTTAGTTATACAGACTAGTGGATCCGGTAGGTGATTCCATTCCTGGCATGATTTTGGAAGAAATGAATTACCATAGGTAGACGTTTTGTGGAATGGGATGTTCACCTTATGACGATGGTCCAAGCGTGCGGAAGTAAAATGGGCTGGTTCGATAAAGCGTGATTTGAGTGTAGGAATTAAGTGGTATATTTTATGAAACAGACAAAGGCGAGCGATTTTTCTGCGTTTGGAAAGGAGAGGTATGTTGAGGGCAAGTCTGATGCTAATTAGTATTATCTTCTTCTTCCTCATTTGCGTCTTCCAAATACGTACGCCTGATGCATTTTTGTCCCTGACCACTGTTGAGTAGAAAGATAGAAGCTCCCACTTCCGGAATTTCAGCGACGTGCAACGTGCCCCATTACTGCACGTGCTTGACAATTAGGATTCCGAACGTGATGTTGATGACGATGGCGTGTTGTTTGATGGCGCGAGGGCCAAGTGGGCAATGGACGTCAAGAAAACTACAATATAACTATCAGCCGCACGACTGGCGGCAGTAGAATAGGTGAACCACTCATGTAAAAAGGCATAAAGCTCAATGACCTCTACTTCGAAATTTGTGTAATATCTCACGTGGTTATATATATATATATATATATATATATATATATATATATATATATATATATATATAGTGTAAGCATTTATGCGGACTTCATCTTCATCTGTACAAAGTCATCATCGATCATCGGCTCGTGTTCGTTTTTGCGGCGGCGCCATTATTCCTTCCAATTTTCATTTTTCCATTTTTCCAAATCTGCAGATGAAGCAGATTTGTCCTGTTGAGGAAGAGCTGGCGACGCGGCAAGAGGAAGCAGGGAGACTGGTTGGGTATCCACATAACAGGTCACTGCGGAGCCTTGAGGTAGGAGGATTGTCTCAGTGGTCGCATTTAAAGCGATGATTAATGCAGAGCTTTCTTTGAACCACACCATGCAGGAAGCGAAGACAATCCCACGGGCAAGACAGCGACCGTAAGGAGTGATGAACGCGTCGCCATTGGTGATGTCCGTAGAAGAGAGACTTATGACTTGCTCGTGGCCGGGAGGCAGTACAGAATCGGCAGCAGTGAGAAAACGCAGTCGTGGCTCATCGGTACTCCCGCCGCAATGAACTGTCTCGCTCATATGGACTAAACGTTGACGGCAAGAGATTAAAGCGGACGCTGACGAGAGAAAGTCCCAACCTAAAATTAGTTCATCGACGCACGGGAATAAAATCGCGAACTTAATGTGATGACAGATACCATCAATGAAGACGCGTGCTGTACATTGGGCTGATGGTCGAATGATTGCTCCATTAGCCCCAATCAGGGATGATCCAGTATAAGGCGTCTTCACTTTCCGCAGACGAGAGCACAAGTCGGCACGCATAACAGATATAGTAGCTCCGGTGTCAATCAGAGCTAACAAAGGCACACCCTCCACAGACACCAATAACATGTTCGAAGGACGTTCAGGAGGACTTGGAGCACTTCGCGGTGATGCAGTTTTCCCTCCAAAAACTGCACTGGTTAGTTTTCCGGTCGCTGGACATGGAGTTGGGAGACATGTTGAAGTGGCGAAACAGAACGTCGGAGCGGCGATGGGGAGCGGCGTCTCGAGGCACGTGTGTTGAGTGCGGTGCTGGAGAAGTCGGCCGGAGATGGAGATCGGCGAACGGGAGGATTATCGTCATAAGTGCGGTAAATGCGAGGAGGTGGCTCATCGCGTTCAAAGGCCGCGTAACCACGACGTTCGTCTTGCTGGCGGCGTCGGCAAAACCGGGAGATATGTCCTCGAAAGCCGCAGTAGTAGCAGATAGGCCTCGACGAACGCCAGGCAGAGTAGTAAGGCGGGTTAGGAGCTCGGGTGACTAAAGGTGCCAGGTGATCGTGAACAGGGGCAGATGGTGTAATTGGAGACGGCGCGGCTGGCATTGCAGCAATCTGGGCGTAAGAAGCCGGTTGTGGGCAAGGAGAAGCGTTTGTATGCTGGGCGTTCTGCAGGGAGGCCAATTCCTCCTTAATAATACCGCGCAGGTCAGTAGAAGCAGGTTGGACGTGAGCGCTGCTGCAAGGGGGTGAGCCATGCGCTTGCAATTCCTCACAAATTATGGCTCGAATGATAGACCGGAGCTCAATACTGGTTGCCAGGGGGTTGTCGGAAAAATCTGGTTGCAAGCGGATTGACTGCAGGGCGTCGTGGCGCTGACAGACGGAGACGACGTCCGACACCGTCGAAGGGGTTTGAGCGGCGAGTGCGTTGAAGGCAGTAGATCCGATACCCTTAAGAAGGTGTCGCACGCTATCAGGTTCTGGCATGGCACTGTCGACACGGCGGCAGAGCGCGAGGATGTCCTCAATGTACGAGGTATAGGATTCGCCATAATGCTGGACGCGCTCAGACAGCCTCTGTTTCGCAACTTCCGAACGAACCGTGGGCGTGCCGAAAATCCGCCGTAGCTGCTCCCTGAAAGACGACCAATCACGGAAGTCGCTCTCATGATTCAGGAACCATGTCTTGGCGACTTGAGAGACGTAAAATGGCACGTTGTTTAACCACGATGTCTCGTTCCAGTTGTTGTATTCGCTGACACGATCGTAGTTATCGAGCCAGTCTTCAACGTCCTCACCAGGCAAGCCAGAGAAGATTTCAGGGTCGCGATACCGGTTGTTGGCAGGGCTGGGATTGGGGGTGGCTGGCACTTGAACCGAGATGGTGGATGCTGCGGTCTGGTCTTGCGACATGGCGGCCTCTTGGCGTAAGCGGCGTCCCGAACGTAGCTCCAGGAGAGATCTTGAAGTGGATTGAGGTCGAAGGGATCTTAAAGCACTTCCACCACTTGAAATACCACGGTCGAGACGACGCTTTATTCCAAGAAGGAAAAATGGCGCCGACGCAAGAACGAACACGAGCCGATGATCGATGATGACTTTTGTTTGGATCGCACCGCTGGTACGATCTGTTGGGAACTCGGCGCTGACGCCCGTGGTTGTACCTGGGTCGCAAGCCCCAAGGGTAGCGTTGGCCTGGCGGCCTGGGGTACAACTGGAAGCATCCGAAGGTCCCGGCAAAGCATGAGTCGACTGGTAACAACGAAACAACTTGTTTATTTTAACATCGCAAAGAGTTGGCGGTCAGGTTTGACCGAAGTAGAGAGACGGGAGAGCACTTCACTCAACAGAAGAAATCGGAGCCCTCCTTTTGGCGTCCGGGGGCAGCTGTTTTTATACTCTCGCAGTTGAGGGCAAGAAGGAACCCCTCAAAAGACGAGCACGTGAATGTACAATGGGCTAATGGTGACGCACACTGTCGTAGCGCTGCCGTAGCACCATGTCGAGCACAATGTCGTAGCACCCTGTCGTAGCGCTGCCGGTCGGGCACAATGACTGTAATGAGAGGATGATCCCTGCTTTCGCATCGCCTGGTTCGGGCACAATGACTGGAAGGAGAGGGTGCCCCTGCTGTCGCATCGCCTGGTTCAGGCACAATGACTGGAAGGAGAGGGTGATCCTTTGCGGTCGCATCGCCGCAGTCGCGCCTGGAAACACCTGGCGATGAGCGTTGCGGCGACGACGATCGGGCCAAAATGTCTGCCGCCCCGCCGCAGTCGCGCCGGCAAAACCACGTGTCGCAGGCGAAACGCAACAGACCGCCCCGCCGGGGGAAGGAGATCCCGATGGACAGGGGACTGCATCCGCTGTCCGGAGGGATGTCGCTCGATGATGCTCATAACCGAAGTCGGGCGTCCCTCGACGTTTCTTGAGCGCAGCG
This sequence comes from Dermacentor variabilis, assembly GCF_050947875.1. Taxonomy (NCBI): domain Eukaryota; kingdom Metazoa; phylum Arthropoda; class Arachnida; order Ixodida; family Ixodidae; genus Dermacentor; species Dermacentor variabilis. The sequence goes on along the minus strand of NC_134570.1, from coordinate 37,373,990 downwards.
CACAGAGAAGGCCTCGTTCTCTCGTTCAGGTTCGCACGGGACACTGCAAAGTGACTTCGGGAGAGTTCACATTTTTGTTCTCGTTCCCGGCAAGCGTTAGAACTACGCTGAAACTCAACCGCTCAGTCAGCAAGCACGGCACAACCCTCACTAAGCCCTGCCAGGCTCTTTCCCCTTTTTATACCACTGCCTAGTTCCTTACAGTAGTCTAGCATCACTCAGAACGCGTCCACAAATTGAAAAATTGCACTAGAAAGCATATCATCACTTTGAAACACTAAACAAAAGCAATATGTTAAAAAAAATCCTGCCTCAGGAAGAAAAACATCAGTAACAAACAATTTTGAGGCTGATTCCTACGTTAGGGGCTTCGACTTAAGCCATCGGCGTTACCGTTGAGACTCCCCTTTTTGTAACGCACCTCGAAGGAATATTGTTGTAAAGCGAGGCTCCAGCGCAGGAGGCGGCCATTTTTGGGAGAGATGGTCTGCAGCCATTGGAGAGGGCAGTGATCCGTCTCAATGATAAACCTCGAGCCGGCTAGATAGCATGACAATTTCTGAACGGCCCACACGAGACACGCACACTCTTTCTCGGTGGCGCTATACGCCTGCTCACGACTGGACAGCTTACGACTAGCATACAGGACGGGGTGTTCTACTTCTCCATTTTCCCGTTGGCACAGTACAACGCCCATGCCTCGCTCACTAGCATCGCACTGAACAACGAACCCTTTTGTATAGTCTGGCGATCGTAGCACAGGCTGGTTTGTTAGGGCACTCTTTAGGGCGCTAAAAGCTCTTTCCTTTGTCTCGTCCCAGACGACTGTTTGAGGCTCTGTTTTTCTTAGAGCATCCGTCAGGGGAGCCGCGATATCAGAGTACCTAGGGATGTACCTCTGATAGTAGCCGGCGACACCCAAGAACGACCGAATATCGGTCTTGGTGCGCGGTTGCGGAAAGTCTCGCACAGCGGCCACTTTTATTTCAGAGGGGCGGCGACGACCCTGACCAATCACGTGACCGAGGTAGACAACCTCGGCCTGTGCTAACTGGCACTTAGGAGCCTTGACTGTCAAGCCCGCTTCGCGCAGGCGGGTTAGCACTGCCCGCAAGTGTGCCATATGCTCAGACCAGGATGCGGAGAATATCGCTACGTCGTCTAGATACGGTAAAGCGAATTCTTGCTGTCCCCGCAACACTTTATCCATGAGACTTGAAAAACAGTATGGCGCGTTCTTCAAACCAAAACTCAACACTTTAGGACGGAATGTTCCCATTGGTGAAATGAACGCCGCATACCTACTAGCCTCTTCTGTAAGTGGAACCTGCCAATAACCCCTGACAAGATCTAGGGTGGAAATAAACTGAGCGCTACTAACTTTCTCAAGGCGCTCCTCGATGTTAGGGATCGGATAAATTTGATCCTTAGTGATGGAATTAAGCCTGCGGTAGTCGACGCAAGGACGAGGTTCCTTGCCCGGTACCTCAACTAAAATCAAAGGGGAGGTATAATCACTCTCACCTGCCTCAATAACACCGAGCTGTAGCATTTTCTTTACCTCAGCCTCCATAATATCGCTCTGGCGGGGTGACACCCGATACGCCTTGGATCGTACTGGCTCTGTGGAGGTAAGTTCTATATCATGAGTAAGTACAGAAGTCCTACCAGGCCTCTCAGAGAACAGACCTTGAAACTCTTGTAATAGCTGGTCTAGTTCGGTTTTCTGCTCGGGCGACAGCGGTGCTTTACTGATAAGGTCACTAATGACTTGACCGGTGTCTTCCCTGTTCGTCACTGAGCCTAGTCCCGGAAGCTCGACCGGAAGCTCTTCAGGAACGTTTACCATCATGCACACCACTGCTTCCCTTTGTCTATAAGGTTTGAGCAGATTACAGTGGTAAACTTGCTGTGCTTTCCGCTTTCCTGGCAGACTTACCACGTAGTTAACGTCCGACAGTTTCTGAACAATTCGTGCTGGGCCCTCCCACTGCACGTCTAGTTTGTTGTTTAGCGATGTGCGCAATATCATGACCTCATCGCCAACCTCAAAACGACGGGCCCTGGCTGTCCGATCATAATAAACCTTGGCCCTCTGCTGGGCCTTTGCCATTGCTTCACCTGACAACTCCTGTGCCCTTCTTAAGCGTTCGAGGAGCTTAAGCACGTACTCCACCACGACTGGGTCGTCGCCCCTGCCTTCCCATGATTCTCGAAGCATGCGAAGCGGAGACCGAAGCGAGCGACCGTACACCAGTTCAGCTGGCGAAAACCCCGTAGCTGCATGCGGCGCGGTCCTTAAAGCAAACATCACCCCAGGCAGACACAGCTCCCAGTCAGTTCGATGTTCAAAACACAACGCTCTCAACACGCGCTTCATGACGGAGTGGAGCTTCTCAACGGAATTCGACTGTGGGTGGTACACTGAGCTGTGTAGCAGCTTTACCCCACACCTTTCGAGAAAAGTTGTCGTCAAAGCGCTAGTAAACACTGTGCCCTGATCTGATTGGATTTCCGCAGGAAAACCAACTCGCGCAAATATGGACAGTAGTGCATTGACTATCTCAACTGAGCTGAGTTCTTTAAGCGGCACTGCTTCAGGGAACTTTGTCGCTGGGCAGATCACAGTCAAAATGTGTCTGTACCCCGTGGCTGTTACCGGCAGAGGTCCCACAGTATCAATAACGAGCCGTCTAAAAGGCTCCGTAATGATAGGTACCAATTTCAACGGCGCCCTCGATTTGTCCCCTGGTTTGCCCACCCGCTGACAAGTGTCACATGTCCTCACGAAATGGTCTGCGTCCCGAAAACACCCTGGCCAATAGTACTCTTGCAAGAGACGGTCCTTAGTTTTCTTAACTCCTAGGTGTCCGGACCACGAACCCCCGTGTGACAAGCGCAACAGATCCTGACGATAGCATTGAGGCACGATCAGCTGATCGAACTCCACTCCTCTGCGGTCTAGATACTTCCGGTACAGGACTCCACCTCTTTCCACAAAACGCGCAGTTTTCCTGGCGATACCTTCTTTGACATTGCAGCGCACGTTTTCCAGGCTGCCATCCTTTTTTTGCTCGGCTATCAAAGCCGTCCGGCTGACTTTTAGCAACCTATCAAGTCCGTCTGACGTAGGCGCGATGAGCAAATCAGTAGATAGCTCTTCTAACTTTCCCACGTCGGGCGTTTCCTCTCCAGTATCTGGCGCCTTTAACGTTACAGACTCAAGTTTATTCAGTTCGGGCGTGCTCGGAATATCAGCTTGCTGCGCCTCTGACCCTTTTTCGTTGTTTGATAACGTCGGCCCCGCAACTACCGCCTTTGCAGCGAGCTCCCGAACCTTCGATCTGGTTAAGGCCTGAACACTAGCTTCACCAAACAAAAGCCCCTTCTCGCGCAGGAGGTGATCGGACCTGTTTGAAAATAGGTACGGGTACTGGGGGGGCAGCATAGATGACACTGCCGCCTCCGTCTCAAGCGCTCCGAAAGGTCCTTCAATAAGCACTTTTGCTACCGGCAGACACACGCTATGAGCTTCCACGGCTTGCTTGATCCATGCGCACTCGCCCGTGAACATATGGGGTTCTACGTAAGACGGGTGAACTACATCCATCGTAGCTGCGGAATCGCGAAGCACTCGGCACTCTTTCCCGTTCACGAGGAGGTCTCGCATGTAAGGCTCGAGAAGCTTCATGTTCTCGTCAGTGCTGCCTATTGAAAAAAACACAACTTTTGGTGTTGTTTCCGGACACTGCGCCGAAAAGTGACCCGGCTTCTGGCACGTATAACAAACGCGCGCTTGCCTCATCTCGAACCGCTTTCTGCGTTCGGCTTCGGCTGCTGCCGTCTCCTTAGGTTCGGTCGCACTGCTTCCACTCGCATCCGCACTACGCGTGTTCCCCTTTGCTCTCATGGGTGTGAACTTCGGCCTCTCAAACTTCGAGCCAAATTCACCCTTTTGACCGTCCTTAGCTCCGCGAGCCCGACGCGTCACAAACTCCTCGGCTAGCTCAGCGGCTTTAGCCACCGTACAAACGTCTGGCCTATCCAAGACCCAGTATCGCACGTTCTCCGGTAACCGACTATAAAACTGTTCTAGCCCGAAACACTGCAGAACTTTATCGTGGTCACCAAACGCTTTCTCTTCTTTGAGCCACTCCTGCATGTTCGACATAAGCCTATACGCAAACTCTGTATATGACTCACTTCTGCCTTTCTCATTTTCCCGAAACTTCCGACGGAACGCCTCCGCAGACAGCCGGTACTTTTTTAGCAGACTCGATTTTACTTTGTCGAAATCCTCTGCTTCCTCTCTATCCAAGCGAGCGACTACGTCGGCCGCCTCGCCGGGTAACAAAGTGAGCAAGCGCTGTGGCCACGTTTCCCGAGAGAACCCCTGCTTCTCGCACGTTCGCTCAAAGTTAACCAGGAACAAACCAATGTCCTCTCCAAGCTTAAACGGCCGCATCAGGTCAGTCATTTTGAACAATACTCGTTCTCCTGCACCGTGTGCCTGACTTCCATTACGAGCGCGTTCCATCTCTACCTCGAGACGCTTCATTTCCAAAGCGTGTTCGCGCTCTTCTTTTTTCTCTTGTTGCTCTCGCTCTTTCTGTTCTTTACGTTCACGCTCTTCTTTTTCTTTCTGTTCTTTAAGTTCGCGCTCCTGTCTCTCTTTTTGCTCTTTAAGTTCGCGCTCCTGTTTCTCTTTTTGCTCTTTAAGTTCGCGCTCCTGTCTTTTTGACCTCTCCTCAATAGTCTCAAGGCATTCCGACAGCTCGTCATCCTCAGCCTCTAACTCAAGAATAGCCTTTAGCAGTTCAGGTTTTCTTAGTTTGTCTGAGACATCCAGACCCAACTCTCTTGCAAGCTCCAACAATTTCGGTTTGCGCAACGACTTCAAATCCATGGCTGCTCTGAATGCTGCTTTCTCTACTGCTTACTATTGTCTTGCCGCAAACTAACCCGGCAGCAACGACAACCACAATTACCAGCTCTGTTTCTGACACTAACAAAAAGCCTGGCAAAGCTCAGAAGAAGAAAGTCCCGCACTCACCAAACCTCGCAGCCAAGAGTCCAGCGCAGTCGTTCCGCTGCAGGCAACCAGTCATCACACAGGGCTCGTTGCACTGCTCCCGGATCGTCGATGAGCTGCTCAGCATACAGTCAACTGCATCTCTTCGCTGCTGGCCTCCGTTGTCGCGATCTCACCGCTGGCAGACAGTTGTTTGAAGTCGGAGGCGATCTCACCGCTGCCAACCAGATGTTTGGATCGCACCGCTGGTACGATCTGTTGGGAACTCGGCGCTGACGCCCGTGGTTGTACCTGGGTCGCAAGCCCCAAGGGTAGCGTTGGCCTGGCGGCCTGGGGTACAACTGGAAGCATCCGAAGGTCCCGGCAAAGCATGAGTCGACTGGTAACAACGAAACAACTTGTTTATTTTAACATCGCAAAGAGTTGGCGGTCAGGTTTGACCGAAGTAGAGAGACGGGAGAGCACTTCACTCAACAGAAGAAATCGGAGCCCTCCTTTTGGCGTCCGGGGGCAGCTGTTTTTATACTCTCGCAGTTGAGGGCAAGAAGGAACCCCTCAAAAGACGAGCACGTGAATGTACAATGGGCTAATGGTGACGCACACTGTCGTAGCGCTGCCGTAGCACCATGTCGAGCACAATGTCGTAGCACCCTGTCGTAGCGCTGCCGGTCGGGCACAATGACTGTAATGAGAGGATGATCCCTGCTTTCGCATCGCCTGGTTCGGGCACAATGACTGGAAGGAGAGGGTGCCCCTGCTGTCGCATCGCCTGGTTCAGGCACAATGACTGGAAGGAGAGGGTGATCCTTTGCGGTCGCATCGCCGCAGTCGCGCCTGGAAACACCTGGCGATGAGCGTTGCGGCGACGACGATCGGGCCAAAATGTCTGCCGCCCCGCCGCAGTCGCGCCGGCAAAACCACGTGTCGCAGGCGAAACGCAACACTTTGTACGGATGAAGATGAAGTCCGCATAAATGCTTACACTAAATATATATATATGCCTGTCAACAGCATCTATTTCACCTTCCTCACTTACGCCTCATATGCTTGAATGTGAACGCTGTATATGTTGCCTGCACGGCGATTTTGGTCTGTGCTTGGCATGAAACGCAGCTCTGCAGCAGGATTTACAAACCCATCTGCACGAAAGAACGTATCATTTAAGTTTATAAGTGCCGCACAATCGCAACTGTGAAGCACAGCCGGAATCACCAAGGTGCCGGTAAATCGCAAACGTTTCTTGAGAACTGAAAACTTTTGTTACTATTTTTTTTCTACAGATGTCATAAGGACATATCTGCAACGCATTCCGTGCATGCATGCGTGCGTGAGGTTATGGTCCCGCCAACACGTATACGGTTTTGAAATAGGCGCACACAGAGCATACAGTGAGTTTGAAAGGCATGACAAACTGTAACGTCACGTGCCGTCGGCGCATTCATATATAACAAGCACGTGGCTCGACTGCACCTGGGCCATACGCGCCACCCGCGTGGAGCGCATGCGCGGAATCGCCTAATATACTGACCAGAGGGTTCCGCAGACGCGCACCGTAAGGTATATACACACGCGCCTTTTTACATATGACCCGCCGGACGCGTCATACTGGCCGGACAAGTCGGCTATATAGCAGCGCACCGTCCAGAGCCTGCGACATTCATTTCACGCGACACTTCATTTGTCTTCTCACGTGACCGGGCAGTTCTCACGCATTCTGCGACCCGCGCCGATCGAAGCACAGGGAAGCAGTGCGCTCGCCGCCGTGGGCTATAAATTATCGTGCGCGGAGTTAATCTATATCTCGGCCCCCGCTCCTTTTGTCTAATGATCTCTCCATAGTCTTTCGAGCATGAAACTTTCGTGACCCGCTGAAACACGAACGCACTGGGTTCGTCACCACGCACGAGAAGAACAACGTCGCGCAGGAAAAAAAAAACAAAAAACAAACTCGCTACGCTCGCACACCAATGCGTGGCGTAGCGATTGTGGTGGAATCGGTATAGACGCGCGCGGGCGTTGATCCTTGCTTGCAACCCCGTTCATCGCGCGACACATCCTTGTGCCTTGTTTAACATAGCTTCCTACAAATACAGAATACAATACACAATGCAGATACAGCTGTGACATTGATGTCAACTAGGAATAAGTGGCGTAGAAAAGCAAAGAAGGTTCAAAATTTAATCTGGGGATTTGCGTGCCAAAACCGCGAAATGGGGCGGCTTGCACGAACATTTAATAACGAAAATAATAATGAATTTAAGAACGCGTCCTTGTGCGGACTAGGCGTTGTATATGGAACATTTAAGAACGCGTTCTTAAATTCGTTATTGTTTGCGTTGGTAAATGTTCGTGCGAGCTAGCCGCCCCTGGATACGAGGGGCGCAGTATACAGCGGTCAACTCCAATGTAATTTTGCACTCCTTGGGTTCATTAACCTCCACTTAACCCAAGTACACGAGATATATTGCATTTCGCCCCCATCGAAATGCAGCCGTCTAGGCCGTAATCCGACCTTTTACCTGGAATGCTATTGTGGACCTTTTGGGCACTGTCATATTTCGTCATACTGTAATATTTGGTATCGACAGCGTTTTGAGCCAATCAGAGAAGCCGTAGCTACCCTCTGAGCATCTCTGATTGGTTCGAAATGCCGTCATTACTAAACTTGACATTATGCCGGAACTTGAAAAGTATAATGCCCAGAATAGCACCCCTGGAGCTCAGCAGAGCAACGCGATAGTCACTACGCTACCTGGGCAGGCCCAAAATGAAGGTCATGACGTCGCCTATCGCTTCCGGCGCCGGCAGCATAGCAAAATTAAGGCTTCTGAGAAGAGCTTTCATTACTCTGAGGGAGTCGTCCCTTGTGGGAGAGATGTGGACGCCACCAATATCAGCGCTATGATAAATGGTGCGCAGGCCTCGCTGAGATAATTTCGGCTTCGTCACCCGATGTTAACCCGTTGTGCGTGATTGTAAACAATGGGAGTTGGTCTTCCCGTGGTAGTGCCAAAGTCCTGGTAGTGCAAAGCGTCAGGGAGGCTAAATTTACGAGTATCCTAATTTTATTCCAGAAGCGTTTCAACTTCTTAACACTCCATCGAAGAACTATCACAGCAGAACTGGGCTAAATGGAGCTGATTGGTGTATTTTCTTAAGGTCGTCGAACAGCACGCTTCAGACAGGACCAAGTATAGACTGACACAGCACTGACTAACGACCAGTGATTATCGCACTTGAACGGAAATATATAAGGACGAGAACGAGGCACAGGGATCAAAAAGACGAAATCATTTCAAGCCACTACACATGCAATGCAAGAACCATGGTCGAGAGTGAAGAAGAAGTTGTTAGTGAGAAGTGCTTATGGCAACTGACATCTGCTGCAGACGTTTTTTGACTCAAGGATTATCGTAAGGATATATAACTTATAGTTCACTGCTGTACAGGGATATGGAAGGTACGCTAACACAAGAATCACCGAGTTTACACGCAGACACGGTTACATCGGCCAAGCAGGCCGATGTATCAGTGATCGTCTACAGAAGAACGCGTACTTGCTTAAAGGCTTGAGCTACAGGTCACTTGGCTGAACATTGTAAAAAATGTGGTTGCGAAACAACCTTTCAAAAGTGTACGCTTTTAGGACTCCACAAACAAGAAATGAAATAGATGTCATACTTTCTGTCGATCCCAGCAAAAGGCAGAATGTGGAAGTGTCAGCTAGGGTAAAGTGCAGTGGTCATAGGTTAGCGAGGTTGCTAGGATTCACCTCAATTTGAAGAGAGAAAGCGTAAATTGGTCAAGAAGAAACACGCCAACCTAGACGCAGTAAGGGTAAAAGCAGACCAATTTAGGTTGGCACTTGCAAACAAATATGCAGCCTTAGAACACAGAGATGAAGATGACATAGAGGCAATGAATGAAATCGTAACTTGGCTGGTTTCAGAAGCAGCAATTGAAGTGGGAGGTAATTAAGGCACGAAGGCAACCAGTAGGTAAGCTCTCTCAAGTAACAAAAGGGCATAATAAAGAAACGACAAAGAATGAAAGTGTCCAACTCAAGAAATCAGATAGAATACGCGGAACTGTCAAAACTAATCAACAAGGAGAAAATACGGGATATTCGTAATTATAACGCGAGAAAAACTGAGCAAGCAGTGAAAAACAGACGCAGCCTGAAATCAATGAGAATGAAACTTGGCCTCGGGTAAACCAAGATGTATGCACTGAAAGATAAGCAGGGTAATATCATCAGCAATCTCGAAGATATAGTAAAAGCAGCGGAAGAATTCTATACTGACCAATACAGTACCCAAAGCAGCCACGATACCTCCATTCGAAGTAGTAATGAACAGGTTACAGAGGTTCCTTCTATAACTAGCGGTGAAGTTAGAAGGGCCTTGCAAGACATGAAACGAGGAAGAGCCGCAGGAGAAGATGGAATAACAGTCTATTTAATCAAAGGTAGAGGAGACATAATGCTTGGAAAACTGGCGGCTCTTTATGCGAAGTGTCTATCGACTTCAAGAGTCCCATAGAACTGGAAGAGTGTCAACATTATACTAATCCACAAAAAGGGAGACGTTCAAGAATTAAAAAAATTATAGGCCCGTTAGCTTACTTCAAGTATTATATAAAATATTCACCAAGATAATCCCCAATAGAATAAGGACAGCACTGGATTTTAGTCAACCAAGAACAGGCAGGTTTCGGGAAGGGATACCCTACAATGGATCACATCAATGTAATCAATCAGGTAATAAAGAAATCCACAGAGTATAATCAGCCTCCCCATATGGCTTTCATAGATTACGAAAAGGCATTTGATTCAGTAGAGATACCAGCAGTCATAGAGGCATTACGTAATCAAGGAGTACAGGACGCTTGCGTAAATATCTTGGAAAATATCTACAGAGGTTCTACAGCTACCTTAATTCTCCACAAGAAAAGTAGGAACATACCTATAAAGAAAGGGAGGAGGAGGAGGAGGAGGAGGAGGAGGAGGAGGAGGACGTTGTTGATGATGATCATGATGATGGAACAGCAACTTGCCCAAGAGATAAGCTAAGCATTTCTAGTATATCAACTCGGTGATTCTTGTGTTAGCGTACCTTCTAGGAAACAAAGATATTTATAGAATGTGTGACTGCCTGCCGACAATAGCGGCTTGAGATGATTTGGTCTTTTTGTTCCCTGAGCACATCTTCGTTCCTATACATTGCTGTTCAAGTGCAAGAAACATTGGTTTTTACTCAGCGCTGTGCCTGTCGTCTTTACTTCATCCTCTCTGAAGCGTTGTTCGATTACCTTCTAAAAACTATAACAGTAAAGTGATATTCCATAGCCTCCGCAATGCGTCGCGTTGCTTATGGGAACTCACAAGCAGCTTTCTCGCACGTACGCTGTCTCTTCCACTATATGTCCCTCTTTCTTTCCCCCTCACCCTTCTCCGGTGTAGGGTAGCAAACCAGAGGCTTCCTTTCCGGTTAACCCCTTGCCTTTCACATCTCATTTCTCTCACTATCTCTCTCTGTCAGACCACTATTGTAAGATTTTGCCAAAAGCGACTCGTTGCCGGTCGTAATGTAGCAAGGCTACAGAACGAAAGGGTGCATCTGCAACGCGCTCTATGAACAAAAGGTTGTCTGGCAAGTTCATTGGCCGGAGCAAATGCGTATTCCATATACGTATCAACATCCGTTTTCCAAAACACCGGTACCCCAAGCAACGGGGTGCGGCCGTTATCGAAAATAAAATTCATATGTAACAAATCATGATTGGTCTTTCCTTCTTTCTTTCTTTCTTTCTTTCTTTCCTTCTTTCTTTCTTTCGTTTTTGATATCCCGCTTCCTCTTTGCAACATATTTTTTTTTTTATTGAATGTACTGAGAAATCTTAAGCCTTCCGATCACTGCCTTCCTTTCCTTTTCTTTGTTCTTTCTCGTATTTACGAAATGCCCTTGCTTTGTTGTGCTGTCTTCTTTCAGACAACCGGGCAAATACTACCCTGCGCGAAAGCTTGAAAAACCCTCAGTCTATGATCGCTAAGCGATATCATAGCGGTTTTCTTTCCTTCTTTCTTTCTCCCTCTCTCGTCTTTCCTAGCTAAGCAGGTTTGGTTATATAGATTTCACCTCTGCATCAATACAAGAGGCATCTTAAAAGATTACTGACGTCCTGAACGTCGTCCCCAACACAAAAGCCGAGATCAAACTTATTTGTCACCCGAATAATATTAATATTTGTCACCCGAAACCTGGCATATGCCACCTAACATCCTTAGTTTCTTACTAAATTCAGCAGTTTATCTCTCTCTCTCTCTCTCTCTCTCTCTCTCTCTCTCTCTCTCTCTCTCTCTCTCTCTCTCTCTCTCTCTCTATTCTGAAGAGAAGACGGTACAGTATGAAACGTCCTAGCCGGCAAGTCAAGCCTTCCACAATTTGGCAGCGGCGTCTAATGTTCTACTCCTCCCAGAGATGGCGTCACAGTCTGTCTGCGCTTCGAAGCAGCGCGCTACGTTTTCCGAAAACTTGAAGTGGGCATACCCAGCTCTGCAACGGTTTTGTTGCTTGCTTGATTGCTGCTTCACTTGTCTGTTTGCTTGATTCCTCTTTTGTTAGTCATCATGTTAGCGTATAACTTTCTCATAAGATACACAGCGTTCTCTTTGCTCAAAGGAACTTTCAAAGGTAGTGAAAAGTTATGCTCCTGTGAAACATTGATAACAACCGCGATGTTCTCAAAGGTGCGCCTGAAACTCCCAACTTATTCTGCCGATGTCGCCTTCAGAAAAACTGGTTGCTGGCTTTCTACGACAGCAAATTTCAGATTCGTGGTCTTTGAATCTAATTGGCGGCCTCGCATACTTATATTTGTCACATTTTCCTTTTTCACTTCTTCCTTTTCACTAATTCCTTGTAACACTGTAACAATGATTTAAATGAACCCTACGATTCGAAAATCATGCAGCATGAAAATTTAGAATGGAAATTTTATTGCAAGTGTCGCCAGTTAGAACTGAAGAATCTCAATGTCTTTCTTTAGTTAGAGTTATAAAAGCCTCTGCTGGTGCTTCCATTACTAACTCCAGTTTCACAGTGTTGTAGAATAAGTATGTCTAGACATTGAGTGTTTTGTTGCATGAATAATTGTTTGCTATTTAGCGCCAGTAATGTGTAACATTATATTTTTTAAGATGTCTCTTTTTGTGTACATTTAGTGCTGAAACAGTGCATGAGGTGTGTGGACCAATCCCCAAGCCAGTGCAATAGCGGTGCTTCAGTCAACCTCGCAGTCAGTTCAATGCGAGTACATGGGCCACTCTTGGAGTCAGTGCGATATGACTGTTTGGTACAATCCCGGAGAAAAATCAGTATCACTGCTTGAGCCAATATTTGAACCCGTGCTATACAGGCTGCATGGGCCAATTTCGGAGTCAGTTCAATGCCAGAGCATGGGCTGATCTCAGAGTCATTTGAATGTCACTGCTCGGTCCTTCTGAGTCAGTGCAACTCGTGTTACCGACTCACGCCAAAATCATTGTTCCGTTAAAACAACTAACGGTATTTTTTTAAGCTTCACATTAAGTGGTATGTCTACTTCGAAGACTCCATAACGTTTACCTTTAAAGCCCGATGTCATGTACGTCGCGCTCGTGGTAACTACAACCTGTGTCATCTCCACCACTGACTCGCCTCCTTAGCTCTTCCTGCCTTACAGCGTAAAAAATGAGGGTTATCCTATCGGATGCCATAAACCTAATTTGGTACTGTGTGTGTTGAAAATGCCCCATGTATAGAACAAAGGGCTTGAATTTTATAGGAAAATTGTTCTTTCTCCAGACAACAGACTGCGCGACTAGTTATCTATGCGGTGGTATCTAGAAGACAGCAGGTTTGCCTACTGAACGGTTGCGAGTAGAAAAAAGGGGGGAAAAGCTACAAGTTCGAAAGCTTACCGGGTTCCATGGTAAATTAAAACATTTCTTTAGACAAGTAGCGTTTTCCCTGTATCCTGTATATGTAAGTTTCGTTTATTATATCGCTATAAACACGAACGCTGACGCTAAAACAGGAGTCGTGGATCAATTCTGTAGCTACGAAGATGCTAATCAACTTGATACGTTTATCTAAACTACGGGGCAAATCCTTCCTGTGCTTAATACGAACGAAATAGGCTTTGACAGCACGAAGCACGCAAGCATGTCCTGCCAAAGCTGCGTACGCACGCCGAAACAGAGAGTTAATTCGTATATTTACAATAGTTAACAAAATTGCGAGTCAACATTTTTCGACTACTTTTATATTGCGCAACTTCTGTGCAAGTCACAAGCATCGTGATTAAGAGCGTGCAAACAATTAGATATATCGCCGCTGGATTTCCGAGGGAAAGACACTGTGAAGTTGATGATCTCTTTTTGGATTCATATCTCCAGTTGATCCAAGTTCTAGAACACAATATGTTTCCGGATTGTGCGTCGTGGATAGTGTAATGAACTCATGAGCAAAATAATGGCTACAACTTATGAGAAGAGAGAGAGAGAGGGAAAAGTTTAGTGATACGAAATCCAGACAGTTACGTTGGCCTGAAGTCATTCCTCTAGCCAGCTACTCTGTGCTGGGGGAAGGGGAAGAGGGAAGTAAAGAGAGAAAATAAAAGGAGCATGATGGGTCACGGTGACGACAGATCTAAGGAGGATGTAGAACATATAATTGAATTTTGGAGTTTTACGTGCCAAAACCGCGGTTTGATTATAAGGCACGCCGTATAGTGGGGGACTCGACTAATTTTGACCACCAGAGGATCTTTAACGTGGCCCCAATGAACGGAACACGGGCGTTTTTACATTTCGCCCCCGTCGAAATGCGACCGCCGCGGCCGGGATTTGACCCTGCGACCTCGCGCTTTTATAGCAGCGCAACACCACAGCCGCTACACCACAGCGGCGGGTGTAAAACATATAACAACCATTTAGGTCTAGTCAAAGACTACAGTTCAGATCCGTACTTTATATATGGTCATTTATGAGAAATATTGCAGGGTAATTTATAGCAAACACTGTGTTATTTGCAAGGATCGTTTCAGTGTGTGATCCCGTGTTTGCGCTTCCGTACTGATGTTCTATGTCGAGTGAACTGTCCGTTGCGGTATCGGTATCTTTATTGTGATTATCCTCACTGTTCCCTTTTTAATTTATTTGCTTAACGTAGTGGTATAATTACCAATTTATATATATATATATAGTTTGTGCTCTAGAGCACAAGAAAATAGACCAACCTAGGTACCTCTGGCTCAATCTCTCCATAGCCACCGATCTAGAACAGCGTGAAACAAACGCGAAGGAATATTTCTTCAATACACCAGCAGAACATTGCCTGTCGATCGGCACAATGCGCCTTCTCATCAACGGAATAAAACAAAACGAGAAACACAAACTACATTAAAAGAAGGAAGCGCTGCCCATGACTGATCAACGCAATTCGCCGTTATATATAAGATGACAAAACAAGCATTTCCCACGTTCGTTGTGGTCTGTCTAAGAGATCATTTGTATTGCGTTCGCGTCGCTAATTGCGATTCCTCTCCACTGTATACACATTTTCTTTCCCCCAAATCCATCGGTAACAGTGATGATGGAATGGCGCAGCGTAAGATGCAGCTGCTGCCAATAAGAAAGAAAAGTTGAATATGGCGCGTACAAAAAAGTAATAACTGCCACTCATTATAGACTTGTCCGCTTAGTCGTATATACTTCAAGAACAAAACGAAACGCGGTGAAAGAGGATGACGGCGCTGTTGCGGAGAAGCTTCCCCCTCGTGCTCGCGAGAGTCGTGACAGACCACCCAATTCGGCCTTTCATCCGAGCCGGCGCGCGCTGCCGCTATAAGTCGCGGAGTGCATCGGCGCGCGAACATTGAGTGGACGTTGGCCGGACGGTGGTACGTGGCCAAAAGAAAGTTAATAAAGCCGAGACGAACGCCTGAATAAATAGAGTGCGCGCTAGGGCGAGGAAGAGAAGGGAGGAAGAAGAAAACCTGTCGCCCTCTCGCCGCCGCAGTCCCTGTCGGCGCCTCGAGGGGAGATGCGCGTGCTCTCCTGGAGTGCACGGAGTCGATGCACGCTGGACGAACGTAATAACGCTTCCTAGTTGTCGGTGACCTGCAGTTCTTTTGCTCTCCGCCAAGGGATGCTATAAGGAGCGACTCTAATACGGCGTAGACTCGTGGTCTTTCAAAACGACCTGTTCGTTCATTTGGCAGAAAAAGAAAAGGTCGATTATTGCTGCGTGAAATAATAGATGGCCAAGCATTTCTTTCTTGATTTTCGTGCCGGCACATCAACGCGGGCATGTAAGGGTGACGTCGCAGGTTTTAATGCGCTCTTCCGCATGTTCTAAAAACCTGGTAGGTTGAGCCCTTGGTTTGTTTAAAAGGCAAAATCATTATCGGTAAGCGATTATCCAGGACTGAGCAGACGATCAGGTCGAATTGCATGTCCACACGGGGGCGCTGGCGCGGGAAACTGAAGGCGGTGCCTACAACCGTCTTTCGCGTTAGTGGCTTGTCTGTCTTTCCAAACCTCCTCTCGCATTACGACTGGCTACGGCATAAGCACATTTCACTGAAAGAAGCAAGCGAAACCATTGCGACTGTCACAGTCAGGTACGTTAAACACCTCTAGCTCGAGCAGATCCCATTACACTGTACCTGCAACTAACATACAGCGTGCGCACGCGTGCACTATTCCCGAAAGCAGCGCAGGGGGTGGAAACACCGCTCCGGAACTGACGTAGCGTCGAATTGGGGGCCGGTGCTCTTTTGTGCAGCGCATCGGCACGGCGCTTCTTTTTTGCGTCATCGGCCCGAACGCTTTCCTTCCGCAGGAGGCGGTGCCGCGCCGAAGAAAGGGAGTGCGCCGCGCGGCTCGTTCCTCTCCGTGAAGGCCGCCGCTCCGCGTAGCCCTCGTCGTCTTCGGTCGGCGTGTGTGCGTCTTTAATATGGACGCGCGCGCGCGCTCGAGGCGGTCGGTGCCGCCGGCCTGGCCGGCCCTACGCAAATAAGCGCGCACGCGCTCTGCGTTGCGTATCTACCTGCTTGACAGGCGCTGTCAGCTGCGCCCCCTTCGAAGCGGAACCGCCAATTAATGTGCGTGCGTTGGAGAGCGCTCAGTCTTTTCTTGCCCGGTCGTATCGCCCTCCCCCCTCTCTCACTCCTCCTAGGCCCCTCCATGTATAGTCTTCTCCGCCCGTCCCGTTCAAGGGCACACTGCCTGAGCAGAAAGTGTGTGCTTGTTCGTGCGTGCGTGCGCCTTCGTGAGTGGCTGTTTGTGACCGCCGCCGCTTTGGCCCTTACGCACTGTCTCAATAATTCTGTGCAGCAGCGTGGTATCCGCCGGGTCACGCTCAGGTGGTGACCAGTGCGGAGAAGAAAGAAGCGCCATGTTTGAGCAGCGCTTCTAGACTATAGATTTGCGGCAGTCCGCATTTTTATAGAGTTGTCAGTGCGTTGTCACAGCACTCCCACGACATGCCGTACACTTGTAGCACCGTTGTCTGCCTTCCACACTTGACAGCACACGAGACAGACGGACAAATTTGCACTGTGCGTGTCAGAGTAAATGCTTCTGAAAATACAAATGCAGCGGGATGCAATTTGCGGGACAACAATGTGTTCGTGCACAACGGTGACGATTGGCGAAGGTAACATTTCTCTCAAATTCCACAAAATAACGCGACGACGTGAGTTGGCCCCAGTGCAGCCATCTTTTCGTATACGGTGCGCGTATGCTACATAGTACCGGCACGCATGTTCTTACCTGATTGTTTGAAGCTACCAAGGGTTTCCTCGGTGCTGCACGCTTTTAATGGGGACCGGTTAGATTCGAAGCGTTCGACCGGCGCGACGGTGGGCTTCGCAGCGACGCTCGCCTGCTGTGCGCGTCGGTGGCATCCAGTGGGCTCTCCTGCAGCACGTCATCGTCTCCCTCTTTCTCGCTGACGACCATTTTCGTGATGGAGTTGTCGTTGAAACGGGGGCGGCGAGTCAAAGACGACTAACGTCGCGCCACGCGCGAACGCCTTGACGTGTGTGTCGAGGCTTGTCTTGCAGCGTTTAAGATGAACGTGGGCGACGTCTCGCGGGCAGGAATGTTGCGATGGTGCGCGCGAGGCTGGCGTCTCCTCGAGTGGCGCTGCATGTGTGTGGCCGCTGTTATTGCTGTTTAATTCTTGCGGTATCATGATAGCTATGGCTAGTAAATAAGCTGTTATAAACAGATTTATAGCAAAGGAAACGACTTCATCAAGTAGTGCAAAGGAATTGACGGACAGATCATCGTACAAATATACAAAAGTGCCATTTAAACCAAAATTACAAATAACCTAGTAATACTAAAGAAGAGGCAGCGAGTACCGCAGTACGCATATAAACTGTGCTCTCTTCACGATCGTGACATGTAGCCACAACTTTCCAGTGTTTGATGTAATTATCGCTGGCATATGCTTCATATGCCTTTAAAAGAATGTCAAGCTCAACTCCATGCTATGCGAGGTAGAACGGCTGTGGCTGCTTGACATGAACGCTACATTTTAATCACAACTTGTCCACCACAGTTAAACCGTTTTTAGCACTTAAGCTAATGTCAACTGCACACTGATTACGTAGGCGCAACATACTACACGAAACGCCCCCGGCTTCCCTTTCTGCTAAGCAAACACCTCGGTAGCATTGCTGAGGCCAGGACGTGCGGGGACGTCTCCGCGGCCATGGCATTTTTCCGTTCAGTGTAAGGTCACCAGTTCGATACCGAGCTGCCACGGCCGCATTCAGTAGCAAGTGAAAGAAGAAAACATTCGAGAATTTAGTTTTCTATTTATGGTATAAAAACCTGACGATCAAAACTAATACGGATCTGCACCTAATTACGTTGCGTCTCCGATTATTGAGGTGCGACTCTGGGATGGTAAACCTGATTACTTACTACTATATCATTAATTATACGAGCCAGGGCTAGTCATGACGAAGCGCTAATTGGTCGACCAGTTATTCATTCATATACGATGGCATACAACTATGAACGGAGCCTACTGCAGCGAAGGGCTGTGTTTGAGCTTTTAGTTGAAGTTGGACCCCTGTCTGCAACTTCATCCACCACCTGGACTATCCTGACCCGAGACAACGATACTTTACCCATTGTGGCTTGGCGTCGCATTTACGAAGTCGTTTGCTTTCCGCATCGGATGGGAGGATAGTGCTGGGTGTGACGCCTGCGGCGACAAGGAAACACTATAACATCTTCTTTGTCATTGTTCCCGATACAGAGCACACAGGCAGTCGCTCGAGACTGCGCTGGCGCGTCTTGGCGACCGGCTACTTTCGGAGCAGACAGTCCTGGAACGCCGACCTTACAGTCGCCACACCACAAGACAGTCAAGGCACTCTTTTAAATTTTCACGTTCGAGTGGTCTATTGAAGAGACTGTAATTCTCATGACGTTCACGAGCCTCCCTACCTTTTCTCTTTTTTTGTTTCTTTGCTTTTTCGTTTCGTTGCTTTTTCTCTCCGCTGTTCTTTCTGTCTTTCATTTCCCCTTACCCTTCCCCTGTGCAAGGTAGCAAACCAGAATCTTATCCTGTTAACCTCCCTGCCTTTCCCATGCCGTTTATCTCTCTCTCTCTTTAGTTCAAGTCATCATATCACGCGGCACTCCTACATAGACACACACACGTGCGCACGCACACACGTGCACACTGACCCTCACGCAGCCACACAGCAGCGCCTGAGTGTGAAGACCTTCGTGCCAGCAGTTTGCAGTGGTGACTGGTGGACGTAGGCTATCACGATCATTATTGCCAGCTTCTCTGTGTAAATTCTTTCCCAAACCGTTCTGCCGCCGACGATGCCCTGCGATATCGCGACATGCCGCTGGCACGTCACTTCGCCGTCTCGTCCGCCACAATCAGCCCCTGCTGGAAGGAGTCCAGAACGTCAGACGATGGGTCTTATCGAAAAATGACCGCGAAGACACAGTGCTGACTGCTACACAAAAAGTTATATATGTATAGAATGAAACAGGGAATGCAGCAAGTTTACGCCCCCCCCCCCAAAAAAAAGGGGGAGGGGGGAGAAAAGAAGCCGGAAAGAAAAAAAAAGGGGGTGGGTTGAAAGGAGCATACGGTGCGCGTACTGTAAGCACACACGCCGTCAAAAACTAATATAAGTTCGCGAAGGAAGGCGTGTGAAAAGGGCGCAGTAAAAGCAGCCACGGCTGTAGTGTACGACGTACGCGAGCGAAGGGGATGGCGACAAGGGCAGGCGCCGCACAACCTATTGGAAGCTTGGCGACGCCAAGCGATCGTCCCCGACAGCGTTGATCCAGGCGGGCAGCAGCACTCAGGTCCTTTTCAACGGCGTCGAGCCGAACTCTAAATCACATCGATCTTTTCGCCTGTGCTCCGAGAAAAAAGGAAGGGCAAAGCGAGCGAGCGAGCCGCGCGTCTGGCGGAGTCTCTTCACATACCGTGTGTCTGTGCGTTGTTAGCGCGAGCGTGTGTATGTGAGTGTTTGTGCCGGGCATCACTTCGCTGATGCGGCAACCAACCGACCATAGGTGCTTGAATAGACGAGAGTGTGAGTCGAGTCGAGGCGGGTACAGTGCAGTCTGTCTGCTGCTAACCTCCCTCCCCACCCCTTTTCTCTCCTCACTCGAACTCCGGCCTATGTGGCTTGACTTGGCGGCGATGAAAAATGTCTGAACGAAACACCCCAAAAAGATTGGCATCATCCTCCCCTTTTATGAGACGTGTCGAAAACCGAGAGTAAAGGGGCATACGAAAAAAAGAAGTGTCAACGGGAATAAGAAAAGTAAGTCACGGGTGTTGTCGTCGTTCACCGCGACAGACGCGGATCGGTATTTGTCCACGACTCCTCGGCAAACGAGGAAGGAGAAAGAAAAAAAAGAAAAAAATTACTACCGTCGACGTAAAGGCAGGTGTTCGAAAGAGGCAGTCAAAAGCCAGCACATTACTTTGAAAGGGACTTGGCTATGCATATATACTGCGGGCTGTTAGGAGATTCATGAGAAAAGGCCGTAGGACATACTGAACACGTTCGCGTCTGGTCGCGAGCCCCGAGCAAGCGCCGAAAGTTACTTCACCAAACGGTGGTGAGAGAGAAATATGTTCCAAAGGAAGCCCTTCAGCTCGCTCATCAAGTTACCTTCTCTCAATGATGACGCTAACCGTTTTGAGCTTTCCTTTAACACGATAGTATTATACAAACCAAACTGGAATGCCGCTGTTGTAGCCGGGCTTGTATCGTCGGCCGATCCCGGAGATATGCCAAGCAAAAACAGGGGTGGGCCGATACTGATACCAGCGCACGAATGTGTCGTCGCAAGTCTTTCCGTGCGACATCATTATACGAGATAAAACATTCACAGATGATTACGACACTCCCCAATGTGAAATTTGGGCGCAGTTCTAAATGTGTTTTCATTTCGCGATATATTGAGGCAAAGAATTAGAGAGAGACATGTTCCAGCCATAGTCTGCTTTTATACATGACTCGTCGAAGGTTCCAGTGTAATCGCTGGTGCCGCTTGCCTTCCAGAAAGTACTACACTATTAGCGAGGTGCATACAACCAGATTACAAAACACTAGCAAGCCTTCACAATCGAAACAACCGCGAACGAGACCAAACCGAGCAAACCAAACAAGCGCGAGCGAGAGCTGACGCGAGCAGACGATAGTACGAAAAGAGCAGCTCCAGCCGATGCCGGATACGACTACGCATGAGCGGTCGTGGGAGTCCACATGAAACCAGTTTTCCGCGCACACGTCACTGAAAGGGCCGCTCTCATTGGTCTCCGCCGTTCGCGGCTTGCATTTTTCATCTGTCGCTCCACGTTCGCTCTTTCATCTTTCGCTGTTGTGCTCGTTCGCTCAGTTACGCCGCCGCCACCGCTCGCTGCAGGATAGGCCCATTAAGAGCTGCGCTCTAAAACTTGATGTTGGGAGGTATGTCGTCTGCGTAGCAACAGGCGGGCTGAGAGTGACGGATAGGGAAGACTGAGAGGGATAGGGAAGATAGGGAAGATATGGATAGTGGAGGAGGTGTGACGTAGGGAAGCACGCGACAGGAGCAACGGCGGCGGCTGCTGCAATGGACTGCGCAATTCTATGCTCTTCTGTACGGAGGCGGTGGTAATAAAGCAATTGCTGTAGTTCGCATAGATATACGCATTTGTCTGTGGTTGTAACACATATTGTTAAGTAGTGGCAGTGTGTAGTGAGTTTTATAGTGAATGCCACGTGGCAGAAGTTATATAGCGTAGTTGTGGTCCACACAACTGCAAAGCTAACTCCGCCTATAAAAACATCACCACCGGCAGCAACAAAAATCAGACGTTGTGCTGTTGTGTTTCGATTGCCTTAGGTGTCGCTGCAGACTCGTAGGCGGCAACTTGTCGACAGCAGCAGTGGATCACCTATAGTGCCAAAATGTCTATTCGGTGACCATAAGATAGCAAAGTCATGCGGGTGTTGAAAGATAAACATCGAATCATGTGATAACAAATTACCATCTCGTTACAGTCACTCGAGTGAAGCATGAGGACTTATTGGTTTCTTTCTTTCTTCAGTTAACATTTTTCCTGTCTTTTAGAGACAACAGAAGTGCAGATAAATTTTGCCCACCCTCGTATATCGCAGTGACTATATCGCATATCGTAGACAGAAGACTCTTCACAAGCGAAGCTGATAAGCTACATAGAGCGTACTTGTGCATCCATGTGTGCATATCAATAACGCAATGGATTAGGTTAAATGCATGCGGGCAAATACAAATAAGTAAGAACAGGCTGCTCTACGCACAGACTTACCCTGAGCCGCAAGTAATGCCACGTCGAATTTTCACGAACTGTCTAATAAACTCTATAACACAAATCATTGCAGTACGTAGTACCTTTGAAGAGAGAGAGAGAGAGACATCAGAAAAATACAGGGAGTTTGGCCAAATAAGGGCCCTTAATCGAAAAATTTCAGTCACGTTTCTGATCTTCTGTTTTCCTACGCCCTATTCTGTGTTCCTCACAAGGCCTCCTGCTCAAGTGTCTACACTCAATGGAGTGTATATACGTAGTGTATCAAGTAATAAGTAAGTAGACCTATTACAAGAGACGATGACAAGACGAAATGCCAGCACTTTCTCTATAGCTTGGAATTGAAGAAGCGGAAGAGGAAGGGCGTCGAGTCTCTGGTATACGCGGTCAAAATGTAAAGCAAGCTTGATATTTTGTTTCTACACGTGGCCATGCTAATGCGTAGGTGAAGATACAGCGACAGCTATCAAAGCTGCCTTTCAATGAACTCAACTGCTGGCGCAACTTATACTATAGCATCGGCGCAGCTGAATACTTAAAGGGCGGCTGGATACGGTTATTGGCAAATATTACGGATTAGTGATGATGATGATGAGCATGACTTCCTTCAAAAATGGCACAAACTACCTCTTCAACAAGCCAGGAATAGGCTGGTATGACAAAGAGAAAAATATCAATGAGAACATAAAATAAACTTATTATAAGTCAATTAAAATGATGAATATACTGTGGGCAGTACAAAATGAAGAATAAATTAAAGGAAGTTTAAGGAATTCGGGAAAAGAAGGAGTTTGGTAAAGGGTATATCACAGATATGGGTAAATCGTTGGCATGTGGTAAACGACTATTAAAGTAGGGGCACGTTAACAAGGCAATCTTTTGTTTCGCAGGCGTAATTATAGATTACTCGACAAACTTTATGGCAAATGCCTAGCGCCGATTCCCCGAGTGAGCGCAACACTAATATACGTCAACTCCGCCCAAGATTAGGAGCACAATCTCCAAAGCCGTTTTCAGATTAACCTGAGCCAGGGTCGGCTATCTTACAATGGTTCGGAAAGCGGACCGTTCGCTTGAGTTTGCGCGAGTGGTGATGGTGGCGTTCTCGTCAGCCAAAATGCGGTTCTGACCAATCAAGCGCGGCCAAGGCAACGGTCGATTTTCCGAACCGTTAAAAGATGCCGCATCTGGTTCGGTTTCGCTTGGGCTTCTTTGTCTTTTTTTCTCAGCTCATGGCGTAAACCCACTGCTAGGGATTTGCCAAGATCCGGATGGTATTAGGAAAGAAGGTGAGTTATTACTAAATACAACACACATTTTGGGCAAGACATGAAACAAGGTAATGTACGAAAATGGTAAAGGCGGTTCTTGATCGCCCTCCTCTTCATTATTATTATTATTATTATTATTATTATTATTATTATTATTATTATTATTATTATTATTATTATTATTATTATTATTACACATTAATTCGTTGGCATAAATCGCGACAAAGACAAAACATGGGTAGCGAATGCGCTCGAGCTTACTGTACTTGCGCCAGCCACGGCCGGCTTTTACAGCGAGAATATCCGAGCGGAAAAGGCCTTGAAACGCGGCGTTGCATCGGCGGAAGCATTGTTGCGATTCGCCTGCGACACGTGGTTTTGCCGGCGCGACTGCGGCGGGGCGGCAGACATTTTTGGCCCGATCGTCGTCGCCGCAACGCTCATCGCCAGGTGTTTCCAAGCGCGACTGCGGCGATGCGACCGCCTAGGGATCATCCTCGCATTCCAGTCATTGTGCCCGAAACAGGCGATGCCAAAGCAGGGATCTCATTCCAGTCATTGTGCCCGAAACAGGCGATGCCAAAGCAGGGACCATCCTCTCATTCCAGTCATTGTGCCCGAAACAGGCGATGCCAAAGCAGGGACCATCCTCTCATTACGGTCATTGTGCCCGACCGGCAGCGCTACAACAGGGTGCTACGAGATCGTGCTCGACAGGGTGCTACGAGATCGTGCTCGTCATGGTGCTACGGCATCGCTTCAACAGTGTGCGTCACCATTAGCCCATTGTACATTCACGTGCTCGTCTTTTGAGGGGTTCCTTCTTGCCCTCAACTGCGAGAGTATAAAAACAGCTGCCCCCGGACGCAAAAAGAGGGCTCCGATTTCTTCTGCTGAGTGAAGTGCTCTCCCGTCTCTCTACTTCGGTCAACCTGACCGCCAACTCTTTGCGATGTTAAAATAAACAAGTTGTTTCGTTGTTACCAGTCGACTCATGCTTTGCCGGGACCTTCGGATGCTTCCAGTTGTACCCCAGGCCGCCAGGCCAACGCTACCCTTGGGGCTTGCGACCCAGGTACAACCACGGGCGTCAGCGCCGAGTTCCCAACAGATCGTACCAGCGGTGCGATCCCAAACATCTGGTGGCAGCGGTGGGATCGCCTCCGACTTCAAACAACTGGTTGGCAGCGGTGAGATCGCCTACGACTTCAAACAACTGTCTGCCAGCGGTGAGATCGCGACAACGGAGGCCAGCAGCGAAGAGATGCAGTTGACGGTATGCTGAGCAGCTCAACGACGATCCGGGAGCAGTGCAACGAGCCCTGTGTGACGACTGGTTGCCTGCAGCGGAACGACTGCGCGGAATTCCTGCCTGCGAGGTTTGGTGAGTGCGGGACTTTCTTCTTCTGAGCTTTGCCAGGCTTTTGTTAGTGTCAGAAACAGAGCTGGTAATTGTGGTTGTCGTTGCTGCCGGGTTAGTTTGCGGCAAGACAATAGTAAGCAGTAGAGAAAGCAGCATTCAGAGCAGCCATGGATTTGAAGTCGTTGCGCAAACCGAAATTGTTGGAGCTTGCAAGAGAGTTGGGTCTGGATGTCTCAGACAAACTAAGAAAACCTGAACTGCTAAAGGCTATTCTTGAGTTAGAGGCTGAGGATGACGAGCTGTCGGAATGCCTTGAGACTATTGAGGAGAGGTCAAAAAGACAGGAGCGCGAACTTAAAGAGCAAAAAGAGAAACAGGAGCGCGAACTTAAAGAGCAAAAAGAGAAACAGGAGCGCGAACTTAAAGAGCAGAAAGAAAAAGAAGAGCGTGACCGTCAACACGCTTTGGAAATGAAGCGTCTCGAGGTAGAGATGGAACGCGCTCGTAATGGAAGTCAGGCACACGGTGCAGGAGAACGCGTATTGTTCAAAATGACTGACCTGATGCGGCCGTTTAAGCTTGGAGAGGACATTGGTTTGTTCCTGGTTAACTTTGAGCGAACGTGCGAGAAGCAGGGGTTCTCTCGGGAAACGTGGCCACAGCGCTTGCTCACTTTGTTACCCGGCGAGGCGGCCGACGTAGTCGCTCGCTTGGATAGAGAGGAAGCAGAGGATTTCGACAAAGTGAAATCGAGTCTTCTAAAAAAGTACCGGCTGTCTGCGGAGGCGTTCCGTCGGAAGTTTCGGGAAAATGAGAAAGGCAGAAGTGAGTCATATACAGAGTTTGCGTATAGGCTTATGTCGAACATGCAGGAGTGGCTCAAAGAAGAGAAAGCGTTTGGTGACCACGATAAAGTTCTGCAGTGTTTCGGGCTAGAACAGTTTTATAGTCGGTTACCGGAGAACGTGCGGTACTGGGTCTTGGATAGGCCAGACGTTTGTACGGTGGCTAGAGCCGCTGAGCTAGCCGAGAAGTTTGTGACGCGTCGAGCTCGCGGAGCTAAGGACGGTCAAAAGGGTGAATTTGGCTCGAAGTTTGAGAGGCCGAAGTTCACACCCATGAGAGCAAAGGGGAACACGCGTAGTGAGGATGCAAGTGAAAGCAGTCCGACCAAACGTAAAGAGACGGCGGCAGCCGAAGCCGAACGCAGAAAGCGGTTCGAGATGAGGCGAGCGGGCGTTTGTTATACGTGCCAGAAGCCGGGTCACTTTTCGGCGCAGTGTCCGGAAACAACACCAAAAGTTGTGTTTTTTTCAATAGGCAGCACTGACGAGAACATGAAGCTTCTCGAGCCTTACATGCGAGACCTCCTCGTGAACGGGAAAGAGTGCCGAGTGCTTCGCGATTCCGCAGCTACGATGGATGTAGTTCACCCGTCTTACGTAGAACCCCATATGTTCACGGGCGAGTGCGCATGGATCAAGCAAGCCGTGGAAGCTCATAGCGTGTGTCTGCCAGTAGCAAAGGTGCTTATTGAAGGACCTTTCGGAACGCTTGAGACGGAGGCGGCAGTGTCATCTATGCTGCCACCCCAGCACCCGTACCTATTTTCAAACAGGTCCGATCACCTCCTGCGCGAGAAGGGGCTTTTGTTTGGTGAAGCTAGTGTTCAGGCCTTAACCAGATCGAAGGTTCGGGAGCTCGCTGCAAAGGCGGTAGTTGCGGGGCCGACGTTATCAAACAACGAAAAAGGGTCAGAGGCGCAGCAAGCTGATATTCCGAGCACGCCCGAACTGAATAAACTTGAGTCTGTAACGTTAAAGGCGCCAGATACTGGAGAGGAAACGCCCGACGCGGGAAAGTTAGAAGAGCTATCTACTGATTTGTTCATCGCGCCTACGTCAGACGGACTTGATAGGTTGCTAAAAGTCAGCCGGTCGGCTTTGATAGCCGAGCAAAAAAAGGATGGCAGCCTGGAAAACATACGCTGGAATGTCAAAGAAGGTATCGCCAGGAAAACTGCGCGTTTTGTGGAAAGAGGTGGAGTCCTGTACCGGAAGTATCTAGACCGCCGAGGAGTGGAGTTCGATCAGCTGGTCGTGCCTCAATGCTATCGTCAGGATCTGTTGCGCTTGTCACACGGGGGTTCGTGGTCCGGACACCTAGGAGTTAAGAAAACTAAGGACCGTCTCTTGCAAGAGTACTATTGGCCAGGGTGTTTTCGGGACGCAGTCCATTTCGTGAGGACATGTGACACTTGTCAGCGGGTGGGCAAACCAGGGGACAAATCGAGGGCGCCGTTGAAATTGGTACCTATCATTACGGAGCCTTTTAGACGGCTCGTTATTGATACTGTGGGACCTCTGCCGGTAACAGCCACGGGGTACAGACACATTTTGACTGTGATCTGCCCAGCGACAAAGTTCCCTGAAGCAGTGCCGCTTAAAGAACTCAGCTCAGTTGAGATAGTTAATGCACTACTGTCCATATTTGCGCGAGTTGGTTTTCCTGCGGAAATCCAATCAGATCAGGGCACAGTGTTTACTAGCGCTTTGACGACAACTTTTCTCGAAAGGTGTGGGGTAAAGCTGTTACACAG
Source organism: Dermacentor variabilis (assembly GCF_050947875.1). Taxonomy (NCBI): domain Eukaryota; kingdom Metazoa; phylum Arthropoda; class Arachnida; order Ixodida; family Ixodidae; genus Dermacentor; species Dermacentor variabilis. The sequence goes on along the minus strand of NC_134570.1, from coordinate 37,346,842 downwards.
CTCAGTGTACCACCCACAGTCGAATTCCGTTGAGAAGCTCCACTCCGTCATGAAGCGCGTGTTGAGAGCGTTGTGTTTTGAACATCGAACTGACTGGGAGCTGTGTCTGCCTGGGGTGATGTTTGCTTTAAGGACCGCGCCGCATGCGGCTACGGGGTTTTCGCCAGCTGAACTGGTGTACGGTCGCTCGCTTCGATCTCCGCTTCGCATGCTTCGAGAATCATGGGAAGATAGGGGCGACGACCCAGTCGTGGTGGAGTACGTACTTAAGCTCCTCGAACGCTTAAGAAGGGCACAGGAGTTGTCAGGTGAAGCAATGACAAAGGCCCAGCAGAGGGCCAAGGTTTATTATGATCGGACAGCCAGGGCCCGTCGTTTTGAGGTGGGCGATGAGGTCATGATATTGCGCACATCGCTAAACAACAAACTAGACGTGCAGTGGGAGGGCCCAGCACGAATTGTTCAGAAACTGTCGGACGTTAACTACGTGGTAAGTCTGCCAGGAAAGCGGAAAGCACAGCAAGTTTACCACTGTAATCTGCTCAAACCTTATAGACAACGGGAAGCAGTGGTGTGCATGATGGTAAACGTTCCTGAAGAGCTTCCGGTCGAGCTTCCGGGACTAGGCTCAGTGACGAACAGGGAAGACACCGGTCAAGTCATTAGTGACCTTATCAGTAAAGCACCGCTGTCGCCTGAGCAGAAAACCGAACTACACCAGCTATTACAAGAGTTTCAAGGTCTGTTCTCTGAGAGGCCTGGTAGGACTTCTGTACTTACTCATGATATAGAACTTACCTCCACAGAGCCAGTACGATCCAAGGCGTATCGGGTGTCACCCCGCCAGAGCGATATTATGGAGGCTGAGGTAAAGAAAATGCTACAGCTCGGTGTTATTGAGGCAGGTGAGAGTGATTATACCTCCCCTTTGATTTTAGTTGAGGTACCGGGCAAGGAACCTCGTCCTTGCGTCGACTACCGCAGGCTTAATTCCATCACTAAGGATCAAATCTATCCGATCCCTAACATCGAGGAGCGCCTTGAGAAAGTTAGTAGCGCTCAGTTTATTTCCACCCTAGATCTTGTCAGGGGTTATTGGCAGGTTCCACTTACAGAAGAGGCTAGTAGGTATGCGGCGTTCATTTCACCAATGGGAACATTCCGTCCTAAAGTGTTGAGTTTTGGTTTGAAGAACGCGCCATACTGTTTTTCAAGTCTCATGGATAAAGTGTTGCGGGGACAGCAAGAATTCGCTTTACCGTATCTAGACGACGTAGCGATATTCTCCGCATCCTGGTCTGAGCATATGACACACTTGCGGGCAGTGCTAACCCGCCTGCGCGAAGCAGGCTTGACAGTAAAGGCTCCTAAGTGCCAGTTAGCACAGGCCGAGGTTGTCTACCTCGGTCACGTGATTGGTCAGGGTCGTCGCCGCCCCTCTGAGATAAAAGTGGCCGCTGTGCGAGACTTTCCGCAACCGCGCACGAAGACCGATATTCGGTCGTTCTTAGGTGTCGCCGGCTACTATCAGAGGTACATCCCTAGGTACTCTGATATCGCGGCTCCCCTGACGGATGCTCTAAGAAAGACAGAGCCTCAAACAGTCGTCTGGGACGAGACAAAGGAAAGAGCTTTTAGCGCCCTAAAGAGTGCCCTAACAAGCCAGCCTGTGCTACGATCGCCAGACTATACAAAAGGGTTCATTGTTCAGTGCGATGCTAGTGAGCGAGGCATGGGCGTTGTACTGTGCCAACGGGAAAATGGAGAAGTAGAACACCCCGTCCTGTATGCTAGTCGTAAGCTGTCCAGTCGTGAGCAGGCGTATAGCGCCACCGAGAAAGAGTGTGCGTGTCTCGTGTGGGCCGTTCAGAAATTGTCATGCTATCTAGCCGGCTCGAGGTTTATCATTGAGACGGATCACTGCCCTCTCCAATGGCTGCAGACCATCTCTCCCAAAAATGGCCGCCTCCTGCGCTGGAGCCTCGCTTTACAACAATATTCCTTTGAGGTGCGTTACAAAAAGGGGAGTCTCAACGGTAACGCCGATGGCTTAAGTCGAAGCCCCTAACGTAGGAATCAGCCTCAAAATTGTTTGTTACTGATGTTTTTCTTCCTGAGGCAGGATTTTTTTTAACATATTGCTTTTGTTTAGTGTTTCAAAGTGATGATATGCTTTCTAGTGCAATTTTTCAATTTGTGGACGCGTTCTGAGTGATGCTAGACTACTGTAAGGAACTAGGCAGTGGTATAAAAAGGGGAAAGAGCCTGGCAGGGCTTAGTGAGGGTTGTGCCGTGCTTGCTGACTGAGCGGTTGAGTTTCAGCGTAGTTCTAACGCTTGCCGGGAACGAGAACAAAAATGTGAACTCTCCCGAAGTCACTTTGCAGTGTCCCGTGCGAACCTGAACGAGAGAACGAGGCCTTCTCTGTGCGCTGCGCTCAAGAAACGTCGAGGGACGCCCGACTTCGGTTATGTGCATCATCGAGCGACATCCCTCCGGACAGCGGATGCAGTCCCCTGTCCATCGGGATCTCCTTCCCCCGGCGGGGCGGTCTGTTGCGATTCGCCTGCGACACGTGGTTTTGCCGGCGCGACTGCGGCGGGGCGGCAGACATTTTTGGCCCGATCGTCGTCGCCGCAACGCTCATCGCCAGGTGTTTCCAAGCGCGACTGCGGCGATGCGACCGCCTAGGGATCATCCTCGCATTCCAGTCATTGTGCCCGAAACAGGCGATGCCAAAGCAGGGATCTCATTCCAGTCATTGTGCCCGAAACAGGCGATGCCAAAGCAGGGATCTCATTCCAGTCATTGTGCCCGAAACAGGCGATGCCAAAGCAGGGACCATCCTCTCATTCCAGTCATTGTGCCCGAAACAGGCGATGCCAAAGCAGGGACCATCCTCTCATTACGGTCATTGTGCCCGACCGGCAGCGCTACAACAGGGTGCTACGAGATCGTGCTCGACAGGGTGCTACGAGATCGTGCTCGTCATGGTGCTACGGCATCGCTTCGACAGTGTGCGTCACCATTAGCCCATTGTACATTCACGTGCTCGTCTTTTGAGGGGTTCCTTCTTGCCCTCAACTGCGAGAGTATAAAAACAGCTGCCCCCGGACGCAAAAAGAGGGCTCCGATTTCTTCTGCTGAGTGAAGTGCTCTCCCGTCTCTCTACTTCGGTCAACCTGACCGCCAACTCTTTGCGATGTTAAAATAAACAAGTTGTTTCGTTGTTACCAGTCGACTCATGCTTTGCCGGGACCTTCGGATGCTTCCAGTTGTACCCCAGGCCGCCAGGCCAACGCTACCCTTGGGGCTTGCGACCCAGGTACAACCACGGGCGTCAGCGCCGAGTTCCCAACAGATCGTACCAGCGGTGCGATCCCAAACATCTGGTGGCAGCGGTGGGATCACCTCCGACTTCAAACAGCATGCAGAGGATGACGCGGGAGAATACGAGCGGATAGAAAAGAAGAAGAAAAAGGAAGAAGAATGAAAACAGATTAATAATTTCGCCCCTTCCGCGCCCATGCCCATCCGCCCGGGGACAAAGAAGGACCACAAAAACACTCGGCAGAGCATAAATCACGCGCTGCCGCCTTGGATGCTGACGACTTAAAAATAAGTGACTGAGGAGGCGGAAGAGCACAATAATGGGATGGACAAACGGTTGTGTAAAGGCGGGAACAAACGCCAAGCTGGCATGCAGAGAGCGTTTATTTCTTTTTATCAAAGGTTGTGCTGGTTCTAAAGCGCCGCTTTGTTCCCCTTTGCTCTCTTTCTTTTTTTTTTCTAATATCACAGAGCCAAGACACGTGTACTTTACATTGATGTGGACACATCTAAAACGCGCGGAGAAGCCAACCGGCTCTGTACCTCTATAAATTCGCAATTAATTTATGTGTTCAATTGTTCTTTTACTTAGCCCATAAAGATACAGCATCACCAGCAGCCGTTGCATCCGCAAGTAAACTCATCTAGTAGATCATGACCTGTGCTCCATATATATATATATATATATATATATATATATATATATATATATATATATATATATATATATATATATATATGTGTGTGTGTGTGTGTGTGTGTGTGTGTGTGTGTGTGTGTGTGTGTGTGTGTGTGTGTGTGTGTGTGTGTGTGTGTGTGTGTGGCAAAGAGAAATTCAGCTGGCTGCCTTTCAAACGTATAAAGGACTTCAGCGATGCTACAAAGTAAGTAAGTAGATGAAGTATTTAATTTGAAACTAAAAATTTCGAAATTTTTGAAAAAAATACTTGTTCTGTTTACCTTGTAGCAGCACTCAAGTTCTTTATATATATACACGATAGAGAGCAAGTGAGAGTCTAAAAAAAAATTATGCTGTTTGCCTTTCTTGCCTTTCTTTGAAATAACAGTCTAGAAAATTAAAAATCGCTCATCCACGGGTGCCCGCCGAACATCACCGCGAGCACCTCTTTCCTTGAATAAACGTTTTGAATTCCCGCATTGTTAGAGTACATACGTTACCCGCGTTACTAATTTAAAGGCTCTCAGCTATGAAGAAAACGCTGCAAATAACGAAGTTCATTTCCTGTTTCGATCGCTTCCTTACAACGAATAATAATAATATTTGGGGTTTTACGTGCCAAAACCACTTTCTGATTATGAGGCACGCCGTAGTGCACTGTAAAATAATTTACACCCCTAAGGGTTTTTTTGAGTGTCTATAACTAACCCCCTAGCACCCTAGAAAAAGCTGGGTTTTATAGGCAATTACACCCTTATGATGGTTATTCTATATTCCAATAACACCCTATCCCTTGAGGGTGTTTTGAACAACATATTACCCTTCGACCCATGGGGTGTAAGGGTGTGATCAGGAATATATTACCCCTTCACCTATCGGGTGTAATGAGCAATATAATAGCCCTTGCTATAAGGGTGTTGAAGTATGGCATGTTGAATCGGGTACACATGCACTTCATTGTATGTTTCGTAAGTCTACAGTCAGGCTAGCACACAGAAATGTTATGTACAGTGTGCATACAATAGGTAATGTGTTTCCAAACGCATGGCATAGCAACTTTGAGAGAAAACACATAATCACGTGTGAGTGTTCTACGTGAAATGGTCCATTCACCACAGATACAGGAAAAGTGACTGCATGGAGGGTCATTTATTCTAGCCACCTGTACAATATTTAGAGCTTGCACTACGCCTTGTATGTGGTGACAAGTCTTGTGGTCGTTCTACACTGAAGAACAGTCTTATTCAAACTAATGTTCCAGGGCACAGGTGAGGCTGGTGATGCCTTTGTGTAGCTCCATTCCAATGTCCTAACGCGAGCCATCATAGATGAAGCCACTTCTTCATTGATCGCTGTAGCCATCTGCTTGTTTTCTACCTGCAAAATGATTTGTTGCAATTTAATGTCAGGAAAAGTACACGAAACATGACAAGCAGCGCTTCCCTGCATCATTCACTTTAATATTTCAAGATCACATGAAGACCAGGATAAAGAAAACAAGCACAGATAGTGCTTACTTCCAAGAAATCATTATTTCGAAAGAATAAGGCATTTATTCTGCCACATTATGAATGCAGGAGAGACAGGCTACACAATTATATGAGGGCAATTCAGAAATTATTGCCTCCAAGCCCACTACTTTGCCAATATTACTGCAAATATTTTGAACTCTTTATCATTGATGCACTTATGTTTATGCTATCGAATGTCGCCTCACCTTCCTATCTCTTTCCGTTCCAGAGTAATCGAGCAATTCATGACATCCAGTGGTGACGTCCAGTTGAAACAGCAGGCTGTAATTGAATTTCTGACTGCGGAAGGTTGTGCACATATCAACATTCATCGCCATCTGACTGCAGTTTACGGGGATGCCTGTGTTGACATCAGCACTGTGCAGAGGTGGACAAGGACTGTGAAAGACAAAAATCCTGCCGCATCAAATCTCCAGGATCAGCACCGAAATGGACGGCCCACAATGGCTTCTGATGAGGGTCATGAACATCAGGCAGATAAGTTGACTCAGGGCAGTCGCAGGATCAAGCAACACCAGATTGCAACAACACTCGCCATTTCCATTGGCTCAGTGAGCCACATCATTAAAGACCTGCGTTACAAGATGACTTGCGCTTGTTGGGTGCCACGACAACTGAAGACTGACATGAAAAAGTTGAAACATAGCCAACAAGTTCAAATCTTCTTGTAACCCAGGAGTTTCGTAATTATCTGGTTCACTGAACCAATGGAAATGGTGAGTGTTTTTGCAATCTGGTGTTGCTTGATCCTGCGATTGACCCGATTCAACTCATCTGCCTGATGTTGATGATCCTCATCAGAAGCCGTTGCGGGCCGTCCAGTTCGGTGCTGATCCTGGACGTTTGATGCGGCTGGATTTTGATGTTTCACAGTCCTTGCCCGCCTCCGCACAATGCTGACTTCAACACAGGCATCCCCGTAAACTGCTTTCAGATGGCAATGAATGTTGAAGGGCGTAGAACCTTCCCCAGTGAGAAATTCAATTACAGCCCGCTGTTTCAAGCGGACATCACCACTGGATGCCATGCATTGATCGATTACTTTGGAACGCGAAGAGATAGGAAGATGGGGCAAGTGACATTCTATAGCTTAAACATCAGTGCATTAATGATAAAGAGCCAAAATGTTTGCAGTACTACTGGCAAAGTAGTGTGTTTGGAGGCATTACTTCCTTAACCGCCCTCATATTACAGCAATAACGCTGGGCAGTTTGTTTTCGTGTGTGACATCTGACCCAAAACTACAATTTGGAATGTGCAGAAATAAAGATGCTCGTGTTGAGTCCAATAAATTGCTTACAAATATATCAATCCTTTCTTATGCAATAAGTTTACAATGAGAAGCCACATCATCTCACTGCAACTTTTCCCTACAAGCAAGTTATATTGAAAATAAGGTGCAGCCATATGCTTCGCTATGCATTGCAGGGTAACCATCAAGAGGTACTTTGACATTAATGCCTTGCTCCCAAAACCAACAGTGTAAATGCCAACTATTGTATCACAGGAGGTGGTGGTCACAAGGCAAAAACAAATTCGCAGGGTTTACGTGCCTAAACAATGACCTTTCATTCATCGGTTAATATAACACATGGCATTGTTGTTTTGCCTGCCTCCTCAGGAATATACATTATTAATAGGAGTAGAAATCAGCATTTTCACAGAAGCTTGCTCCTTTAACAAGAGGCACAAACGATGCTGTTCTTCAGATTTCCCAGGCAAACAATGCAAGCATGACTATACTAAGCATCACTAAGCTGACCTTTATTTTTTTTCTTAATCTATGACCTACACAGTGGCTGGTAACAAGCCCTCTCTCAGAACTATTTGGCATCTCTACTGGAAGCCCTACCTACACCTTTTAACATCATCTTAGACATCTCCACTAAGCAAGCACACAATCCTGCTGGTATTTTTATTACAGAGGTTTTCACTAAAGATCTTCCAAGCAAGAACTCTTTAGCATCTGATCATTTAGATGCTTTGAACTGGAACAACACAGTGAATGCATCATGCTTAACAGAAGTTTAGCTATTTTAATCAAAGCACAGTTAAAGCCTTTCATGTATGAAGTTTGTCATCTGCTTTCACTTGATCTTGCTGGTTATCTGATTGTGAGTTACACTAAGATCAAACATTTTAATGGCCAACATCTTTCATCTGTGAAGCGCAGAAAACTTTATTGCACTTGTCAGTGTTGTTACGGTATTCTTAAATGTGATGATTAGGCTGCTGGCTGTTTAGCACTGTAGTAGCATTGTACAGGGTGATCATTTTTAAGTTTTATGGAATTTTTAAAAATTTCCTGTCCTTCTTGTCATTCTTGTCCTTGAGCTAGATTATTTGAAGAGGTGGACATCACTAGCATGAGAAATCGAAACACATGTTCGACTAATTAAAAAAAATCACTATTCACTTCGTAACTACTTATTTTACTGTGCATATTGCAATTTACGAATTGTAGCCAGTGAGCTTGGAAGACGTGTGCACTTGAACTTCCAGGATGACACCAGTTTAGGAATAATTCCCTGATAAAGAACACTACACAAGGGTGTTCCAGTTACTTTTGTGCATCAGTGCATAAAAGCACATTTTGTTAAAGAAGTAAGTGGAACAACAGTGCATTTTACGGCAAGTTTGATGGTACATATCTCCAAACTGGCATCATTCTGGAAATCAATTCCAAAGTGGATGCATCTTGTAATCTCACTGGCTATGATTTGTAAATTACAATATGTGCTTCATATATGTGGTGGCACTGGCAAACACTCCTAGAGTTCTACTAGGAAACATAAATACCGAAGAAAGTGGATGGGGAAAAGGCACCTGTTGTAGTTCAATTGGTAAAGCATCGCACGCGTAATGCGAAGACGTGGGTTCGTTCCCCACCTGTGGCAAGTTGTTTTTTCACCCACTTTCATTTTGAGTAATTTATAAATTCTTTATTTCATTTACTAATCACAAGTAATTTACCCTAAGTTGTCCTTGGTGTTAGTGTTTGCTGGCTTCTTAGGATAAGATTAATAAACATCGGCCCCTCAGTTAAGCCACTTTCTTTTTGTTTATATGTGCCATGAAGTAATTAATTGAAAGGCTAATTAATAGATTTTGGTTAATTAGTTGAACATGTGTTTCGGTTTCTTGTGCAAGATATGTCTGCCTGTTTGAATATTCCTGCTCAAGGACTAGAATTATGCTATATGCAACAGGTTATATTTAAAAATTCCACAAAACTTAAAATCATCACCCTGTATAAAGACACTGTGAATTTTAAAACAAGCTTCAGTGAACCTTACTGAATTAACAAATGGCCAGTGTAACTAGCATGATTATCCTGGAAATCTTTTGTAGCTTATAAGCATAGAGCATTTCACTTACACATTTAGGAATGCGAAATTTTCTTGAAAACAGCCCTTTCTTTTTAATAGCTAGCATCCCTGCCAGTTTGGTTAGACATAATGTTGCACGACTTCAATAGTACTGCAAAATCAGATTTTTTTTCTGCTCCCAGTGTCTAGCGATATATCTTTACCAGTGTCCTTAGCAGCTGAGAGAACTAATGTTCCTGCAGGTAAATATCAGAAAACATTGCGATAACTGCCAAGTAAATGCAATCGTGCGTCTTGCTTACAATACAGCATGTGCTCTACCTCCTGCCAGGTTTGTTCTACATATCAGGCCAGCATGCAACTTGTACAAGAGGCACCTTTCGCAGGCATGAATATATTTTATGAGGTTATGGTGGTGTCAAAACATGACATCAACCATAATGCCTTAAACTATTATATGAAACACTTACTTGTACAAAGATAGAAAAGGCACCAATTTTGAATTTAGCACATTCGGTTTACAGTACCATAGCAGAAATAGCTCAACTAGTACAGGTACGCAAACGGGCTAGTTGGTATTGGTCGATGACATTCGACAATGTGAACTCGACAAAGGATGGAGAAAGAGGTGATAGCATTTGTCTCCATTTCTCGCCACTTTCGACGTCCTTTGTACAAGTCCGCACTGTTGAACATCATGGGTCAACAAGCACAGCCTGAAAGAAATGTCATGAAAGAAAACTTGGCTCTCAACCTCAACAATTCTGCCTGTCAGGTATTATGGTTTCTTCAGAACTTATTTCTTTATACAAAGTCGTGCCCATCAAGTAAAGCTTACTGAAAGAAATGAAGAACAACATCAACACCTCTCAAGGCACATGCATCAAAGGAGTTAGAGCATCATACACATTACCTTTATGTGCAAAAGTATTCTTTTTCTTAGGCAAACTGCATTTCTAGTTTCTTAAAGCCTATATATTCATTTGTCACAGCTATGGGAAAATTACAAGGTGGAAAAAGATGTGTTGGTGCAATTTCAACATTTATGTACAACAACAAAAGGTAAAGCACAGGAAGTCTCACTGCTCCTCTGTCTAACTGACACTCAGTTTCATTTGTCATGTCCACTCCCATCCTGATGGCAGCAGAAACAGGAAGAGAGCAGCGTGGTTCAGAAAGCAGACGAAGGAGCTGATATCCTAGCTGACATAACGAGTAAAGAAGGGAGCTGGTCAGGCCATGTAGTGCAAACTTGAGACATCATTAACTAGTGCGAAAAAAACAACGGACGACAACAGACACACGACAGAGCTCTAGGCTTCAACTGAAATTTTGGCTACACAGAAACATAGGATTCAGGGGATGCGACCTCGATGAATGGAAGCAACATTCATCTTTCCCTTTCCCTGTCTGACAAGGGAGGTATCGGAGCAAATTGATGGATAGGTTCATTTCGAGATACAAACACTCTTTTTGGCGAGAGCCAGGGAAGGGGTGCTTACACACCTATCACCCACTTTTTGATGCAAAGTGCTTCGAATATTTACATGTCGACCTGCCTCTACAGCCGCATGGGCAGATGAGTGCTTTGAAACTACTCAGTGCATGAGCACCTACAGCAACGATTGGCCAGGTGGCCTGCAGCCACTGACAGCTGCCCTATCTTGGTTCCCCGAAGCAGACTTTTAAACACCGACCTGTTTGACTTGAGGGAACATAGGGCTGCTTTCAGTGCCTTAGTGACTAGTGGCCACCTGGCCAATTATCGCCATACGTGCTCATGCACCGAGCAGTTTCAAAGCAATCGTGCACTCAGGCAGCTCCAGAAGCAGGTTCACAGCGAAATAAATATACGAACCACTTTGCATAAAGAAAGTGGGGAACAGGTGTGTGAGCAGCCGTCCCTGGCTCTTACCAAGAGTGTTTGTATGTGAAATTAACCTGTTCATCAATTTGTTCCGATAGCTCCTGTGTTGTTTCCGTCGGTCGACATTCTGTGCATCCAATGTTTCTGTGCAGCAAAAATTTCAGTTGAAGTCTAGAGTTCTGTCTTATGTGCTTCTTGATGTTGTCGTCTTTTTTACGCTAGTTATTGATGTCTCAAGTCTGCAATGAGCACCAACTAGCCCAAGTGCATTCTTCAACCATGTAATGCATAGGGCAGATAACCAGTGGCACATTCGAGTTACAGAACGGATGCCAAGGGAAGAGAAGGGTAGTCAAGGACGGTAGAGAATTAGACTGTACGATGAAGTCAGGAAATTTGCAGGCTTCACTTCGAATCAGCTAGCGCAAGACAGAGGTAATTGGAGCTCACTGGGAGAGGTCTTCATCCTCCAGTGGAAAAAATATGTAGACCAATCGTGATGAAAAAAGTATACCTGTCGGCTCAGACATCTTCACTGTCTTTTGAGCAATGTGTAGGCCCAAGACAATCAGCCGGTTCCCATGCAATCGCTTCATGCTGACTAACTGCATGGGCACAAGAAAACAACTCACCATTAATACCACCCGAGATTAACCACTTAATAAAAGAACCTCTCAAAACTGCAAACACAATTAAGCATTTACCAGCTTAATACATACATATATACAAGCCAAGAATAGTTACAATAACCATACGCTTTATAACTAGACATTAGAATAAGGTAGTGAAACGTAGAATGGCCGTAGGATGTTCAGTGCAGTTCATTTCAGAAATACTGTCGACCACTGACAGGACGCCTTAGGCAGGGTTATGTCGTACAACAAGAAAACAAATAGTAGTAGTAATAAGCATGCGTGCGTGAAACCAAAAACCGAGTTCAAGGTCGAGAAAAAAAATGATTAGGCTCGGTGTACTTATTTATACAAAAAGATAAATTCATAAACAAATAGCGCAACCACGCGTTCATCCGAAACGGCACGAAAGCTTCTAGAACAAACGAGTACAACTGAAAACGAAGGATAACCACATAGCCGGGATGGTTGCGGTTCTTTTGTATTAGTTCTAGCGATGAAAGCACAAGCATTGCAAGCTACCTGCAGCATTACCTACCACGTGACCTGGGACAAAAAATAAATAATAAAAACAAAACGAGTGCATGTACACAAGCGACATTTAATACGGTTGTCACACTGCACACTTTTGGCCGCGATCGATCCTGACTGGGATCGAATTTCTGGTCACGTTTGGCTTCCTTGCTGTATCTGCGGACGGAAGCCAATCGCGGTCGAAAATTTCGATCCAGAACAGGCTCAATCGTGAACGAAAGTGGCCGTGTGACACCGGTATAAGTATGCGCACATCTTTAGCAACAGACTGAATTAGCCAAACCAAAGTATTATTTACCTGCCTGCGCCGTATACTGACGCGTAGCAGTACTTAATTCTCTACAACTCTATGTGGTGTCACAATTAGTTGAGGACACACGAACAATGAAACATCCGATATATTTTAATTTCTTTTTCACGTTCGGTGCCCGTAGGCTCCGCCTGAAGTACACATACTACACTCGCATCCAACACACCTTGTGCTGTCCTTTAAAGAAATTACGCGAAAATCACTACTTCAATGACGCCCCATAAAAACGCGACGCTGAATGTGACCACGTACGTACCTTTTATATGAGCCGTCCATGCGCCTTGCAAAAGGCCCTCGGTTTGAAGGCGGAGCGCTGTCACGATGTGTACTCTGGGCACGCCATTTCGTTTACGTAGTGGATGGACGATGTTGACGATGGATTCCGCCGAAAACAAAGTCCACTTCATCACTGTTCAGGCCGAATGGAAGATGTTTTCTCGTTGGCCACCAATGACGGCCGTCGTAGGCATAGTAAACACACTGTCACAAAGAAACAACGATGTCGTAGGCCGCTACTGCCTTTCTTTCTCACGCATAACCGCGCCGCCTTCAGTCCGGATGCTCCCTTTGCGTCGATGAGCACAAAAGTACACGAAAACAACGAGGTGGTGCAACCTAAACGTAGCGAAAAACAATCTAATTACTCACAACTTCAAGACTGTCACGGAGAACGCACACATGTGCAACCGGCGGCCCGCCGCGAGACTCAGCAGCGATCGCGGCGACACCCGTCGGTGGAAGTTATCGCAATTTCGGTTTCGTTTTCAAGGCATAAATCATATATTCTTTTAAACTACGTGTGTATATTACTTTCGAGGCTATTTATTTTACGCTACCTCTAAGCAATTATTATTATTATTATTATTATTATTATTATTATTATTATTATTATTATTATTATTATTATTATTATTATTATTATTATTATTATTATTATTATTATTATTATTATAAACAAGAGAGGCAGATCCCACGCACTGTGGGAATCGACATAAGCGCAACTTGCTGTTCTATTTGCGTTCACTGACGACATTTGGCGATGATGTTGACGGCCTACCACAGTCGTGATGTGATGTTGAATGTTATAATACAGAAAGACGTGCTTGCTCGAGGCGCTGTTGCGCGCCATTTTTCGTAGCTTACGTGAAAGTTAACGCTCTAATTCCTTTACACGAGCGCATCGCATCGGGGCTGAAACGTTGATTTGCCGAACAGCCGTTTGCGTGTTGTCGTCTTGACGCTGCGGTGCTTTAGTGCGGCTTTGCGTCTCTGCATGCCCTGAGTCTGTGATCCACGTGCACAAAACTGCGCAGTGCTTACTTTTTAGAAATAGCAGAAACGTGCCCTTTCATACCTTGAAGTAAAATTATTACTGTTTGCCCGCAACTGTTGCCATGTTTAGTAGTAGTGCTCCTTTTATTGAGGAGACTCCAAAAGAAGCATGCTTTGTGTTTGTAGAGTGTGAGACCGGGCTAGTTGGTATTCCATGCTGAAGTGACTAGCGCTGGAGTGGACACGGGGCACAAAAGGGCGACCACGGCGACAGCGCCCTTACCTTCTCCGGCGATCATCCCGTGTATGCGAGCTGCCACGTGCGAAAAGTGAGATTATTTACCCAGTTCGTCTGGGTGTTTGCTTTAAACATTCTCTTGTCTCGTCGTTAGTCTTCCAGATGGCATTGTGTCGATGACCAGGGTGTTACAGTGGGCATTATGACGGCCAAAGGGGTCCAGAGAGTATTGTAATGATGCCTACAAAGTTCTCGTTAAAAGGGCTCGCACACGCCTTCCCTGAGTCCCTCTCATGTACATTATGCACGCTCTCAAACCACCCACCGCCGCGGCTGGCAAGGCAGTGACAGCAGCAGCAACAGAATTGGAAATTATAAGGGAGGAGGCATAGAAAGCTTCGCTTTAAAATCTATCAGAACGCCTCTGTGCACACTGTAACCTGACATCCAGAGCTCTGGTGTTATGACAGAGTTCAATTTCATTCTACAAAGTATTTCCCGTATTCAGCATGTGCACCTGTCCTACCCGTCTCGCGAGAGGAGACGGGCGAGTCTCGCGCAGGTCTGCATATGCCAAGACATCTCGAACGTACTTTGCAGGTGGGCAATCGCGCGCACACTTGAAAAATACCTCGCCACTGTTCCGTAAACAAAGATGGGTCTGCAAATGTCCCGCCAATTTCTGGAATCTCTATCTATAATGACTGGCTTATTGTCCTATCCATGCAGGCAATAATACTGTCTCCAATTTGGGAGGAGAAATATTTGAGTAAATAGCGCTGTTAGTCGGTGTGGTAAATACTCTATGCATCGCAAATTGTACGTTGGTTCTCTATACTTTCTCACATTTTCCTCCCTTTCTTTTTGAGCACTGCGTTCTGGCAGCTGTTTGTAAGCCAGTAGAACTCTCCTTTCCTATACAACTACAAACTTAATAGTTTCTTTTTGTGCAGCCAGCTTCGTAAATTGACGCAGACGCGAAGCCATGAGCGTTTTGCACGGCTCTTTCTGTAGAGGCTGCTTGATCAAAGCATTGTGGTGGGTGAGAAGGCACAAGTTTGCCTACGAAGCTACCTTGTTTTTAAACGTCAGAGAAGCAGAACGAATTGGGGTTATTGATTCCGCGAAAGAATCTCAGGTGGGGTCAAATCTTCCCGAATCGGCGTATCTTTTGTCCGCGTAGGGTTCGTCGCCCCCTTTTCTGCCTGTTTCGTTGTGCTTGAAAGAAACCTAGACGACCGCATTGCTTTGGAGCAATTTTGGCGCGTCCAGCTGCATGCTGTCACGTGGCCTACTCATTTTGCTGGATTGCTGGCGTCCCACAAGCAAGAGCTGCACTTGTTCTGCCTTGCTGAAAACGTTTTGAACATTTTTCTTTTTGGTTAAATATTCTATACTAGAAAAAGTATGTGCGCGCTTTTGGATCCCGCGGAATTTGTGCGTGACGACATTTGAGAACTGTGTGCCACCTAGCCCACTATGACATAGTAGTGCTTCAGCAACAGGTTTTTCGCAGGACATATTTAAAATGGCTCATCAAAATAGACAGTGAAACGGTGGGGAACCCTCTTCAGCAGTTTTGTGGGCATTGAAAGTCCGACATGTCTCGGGGGGATGGGGTAGGGGAGGGGAGGGTCCGCTTCTGGATCCGCTACTGGTTTGTAGTGTTCGTGGGACACGCTGTGTCTTTGTACAACTGTATGTTTGTGAATGTAATAAAAATAAACAAAAACACCCTTGCACCCACCTCCAATATTCTTGGTCAGTGCACCCTTTTGGTGGGTAAAAGGGTGTTATGACATCTAGAACTGCCCTACGCTTCGCAAGAAGTCATGATGATGGGATATTTCTAGAATGAAAACACCCTTCAAGGGTGTTATGACTCGCAATTCTCACCATCAAGGGTGTAAATTATTTTACTGTGTGGAGGACTCCGGAAATTTCGACCGCCTGGGGTTCTTTAACGTGCACCCTAATCTAAGTACATGGTTGTTTTCGCATTTCACCCTCATCGAAATGCGGCCGCCGTGGCAGGGATTCGATCCCGTGACCTCGTGCCCAGCACCATAGCCACTGAGCAACCACGGCGGGTAGCCTAAAATTAGAGAGGTTAACAAGAGTAACTGTCGGATTAGTTACTCAGCACTGCAAGGAATTATCGGTAGAAAATGAATAGAAGAGAAGGAAATATATGGAAAGAACATGTCCACACAAACACGATAAAATCGCTTCACAAGAATTATAGTCAGTCATACAGGGTGGCCAGTTTCTCTGGACAGATTGTTCTAGAGAAACTGGCCACCCTGTATACGCAATGCCTCATGACCTCGAGCGTACCGGAATCTTGGAAGAACGCTAACATTATCCTAATCCATAAGAAAGGGGACACCAAAGACTTGAAAAATTATAGACCGATCAGCTTACTGTCCGTTGCCTACAAAGTATTTACTAAGGTAATTGCAAATAGAATCAGGAACACCTTAGACTTCTGTCAACCAAAGGACCAGGCAGGATTCCGTAAAGGCTACTCAACAATAGACCATATTCACACTATCAATCAAGTGATAGAGAAATGTGCAGAATATAAGCAACCGTTGTATATAGCTTTCATTGATTAGGAGAAAGCGTTTGATTCAGTCGAAACCTCAGCAGTCATGGAGGCATTACGGAATCAGGGTGTAGATGAGCTATATGTAAAAATACTGGAAGATATCTATAGCGGCTCCACAGCCACCGTAGTCCTCCATAAAGCAAGCAACAAAATCCCAATAAAGAAAGGCGTCAGGCAGGGAGATACGATATCTCCAATGCTATTCACAGCGTGTTTACAGGAGGTATTCAGAGACCTGGATTGGGAAGAATTGGGGATAAAAGTTAATGGAGAATACCTTAGTAACTTGCGATTCGCTGATGATATTGCCTTGCTTAGTAACTCAGGGGACCAATTGCAATGCATGCTCACTGATCTGGAGAGGCAAAGCAGAAGAGTGGGTCTAAAGATTAATATGCAGAAAACTAAAGTAATGCTTAACAGTCTCGGGAGAGAACAGCAATTTACAATAGGCAGCGAGGCACTGGAAGTCGTAAGGGAATACATCTACTTAGGGCAGGTAGTGACGGCGGATCCGGATCATGAGACGGAAATAATCAGAAGAATAAGAATGGGCTGGAGTGCGTTTGGCAGGCATTCCCAAATCATGAACAGCAGGTTGCCGTTATCCCTCAAGAGAAAAGTATATAATAGCTGTGTCTTACCAGTACTCACCTACGGGGCAGAAACCTGGAGGCTTACGAAAAGGGTTCTACTCAAATTGAGGACGACACAACGAGCTATGGAAAGAAGAATGATAGGTGTAACGTTAAGGGATAAGAAAAGAGCAGATTGGGTGAGGGAACAAACGCGAGTTAATGACATCTTAGTTGAAATCAAGAAAAACAAATGGGCATGGGCAGGACATGTAATGAGAAGGGAAGATAACCGATGGTCATTAAGGGTTACGGACTGGATCCCAAGGGAAGGGAAGCGTAGCAGGGGGCGGCAGAAAGTCAGGTGGGCGGATGAGATTAAGAAGTTTGCAGGGACGGCATGGCCACAATTAGTACATGACCGGGGTTGTTGGAGAAGTATGGGAGAGGCCTTTGCCCTGCAGTGGGCGTAACCAGGCTGATGATGATGATGATGATGATGATACAGCCCAGATGATCGGTTTATACGCATTCCACGCCGTTTACGTATTTGTGACTGTATTCGTTAAGTATCATTGTCTTCGCATTCGGGTTTTTTTTTTTTGACCATACCTAGTTATGTTATAAAGGGTAGCAAATGAGTTCTAACAATTTTCTGGACTAGCGCTATAGCCACGTACGTAGTGCACAGAATCACGAGGTAGTGTGCTGTTGTGGGAATTGTGTTGTTCTGGTGGTATTGCCATTGTCGTCGTGCCTAAGAAAACTTGTATCCTTTCTAGAAAAGTTTCTTTTTTTCTGCACACGCAAAGGGCGTGATAATGAACATTGCGTACACTATAATTTATACCGCCAGGTATGTTATTCACGCTGCCATACATCCTGAATTTTCGTAGTGTCCTTAGCATTTATCCTGGATTCTCATTTTCCTCATTCGGCAGAATTTTCGTGTGATTTAGAGAGAATAAAAAAAGAAAACACAGTATGGCAGAGACGTTAAACAGAAAAAGGTTCTGTTAGAACGCTACACGCTGCTGCAAGAGAAAGGAGAAATGTAAAATCTTTACGGATAGGGACTCAGCCATCAGGAGAATAGCAAATCATAGTCTCTAAGCTACGAGCGCTGTCTGCGATGCTCCGCCACGAAAATTCGTTTTACAGGCGAAGCATGCGTGGTCATTGCATCGCCTCGGTTTTCCGCCTGTCCCACGAGGAGCAGCATCCATGGGGCAAAAAATAAGAAAGGCATATACGAACGCCCGCACTCACAGAAGACAACAGGGAAGGCACAAGGAGATAAGAAGCAGGTTTTAACGGCGCCTTTTATGATTAATCGCTCAGGTTTGCACGCGAAAACGGAGAAGCAGCGCTTGCGCATGACGACTGCATGGCCTCCAGATTGATAATGAGAATAATATATCTAGAGACAGAATAAAAAAAAGCGCTTATCAGATTCGAAATGTAAGATGAACAGCTCCCAGACGTCGCCAAGCGAATAATCATTATTTATAACTATGACGCTTAAAAAAAAAAAAAAAAGCAACTTTATTTCCGTCGAAACGGTGCAACGGCACCAGACATAGTCTGGGACTGATGCCTAACGTAGACAACGGACAGTGGGGTTGGTTTCAAATAATAAAACAAAAAAAGAACATTCTGCAATGCACTCGCACGCTAAAAAGAAACGTGCGTCCATTCCTTCTAAGCCAGTTCTAGGGTCGCTCATTGTACGGTCATTTTTTATCCCATAAACGATCGCTGCCCAGTTGACAAGACGTGCAATTTAGTGTCGCATTTGTTGTAATCGCCATCTGCGAAGAGCCATAAGACACACGACATTTGCAGTCCCTAGAACGAACCATATCCTTATGAGGTGTAATTACACGGTGTCTTCTTTGAAACGGCCGTGATGGCTGACTCCCTCAACCCTCTTCCCATCCTCTTTTTTTTTTTTTCGCCTACATGTTCCTCACATAAAGTGCCGACTGGTTTGCAAGGATGCCAAGAAAATGCATGTCAATGTTCCTCTCGCGTGACAAGGCGCCACAAGCTTCGGACCAGCGAGCATGCAGAAGACCGTGACTTATTGCCTGACTCCTTTTCCTGTAACCCCCGGAACCCAGTCTTTATGCTCGGGTGCCTGCCATGGCTTCTGAGGACGTTGAACACAAATAACGTCTGTCAACCCTTTTCGTGGGAAAATAAAGGGTTCATTAATTGCTGTAGCTCTGGCAGACTCTTGGCTGGTCTGAATGTTTTCCCAGCGTCACTGCTTGTGGTACGTCGCCACTGCGTTGTTCCTGGAACATGTATTCTGTTTGAAGACAATTGTAAAGGAAAAGGTCAGGCGTGCGCTTCTTCCCTGCTGCTGCGGATGTACTTTAAGAGCACTTTACTGCAGGCAAGGCATTACCTGTCAGTGGTTATTGTGAGGAAGGATTAATAATGCACAGTCACGTAACAGTCAACGTCATTAACTTACTAAAAAAAACCTTATAACGAGCGTATGCGATCGGCGCGCTGCAATCAGCGCTTACGCGGTAAGTGCTTGGCTGTTTTCAAATCATCATTACCACCACGCGCTAGTCACAGTAAGTGTGCGGGCCCCATGTCGCAGCAAATTATGCGCAGGCTGTCTTAAGCCTTTATGGGGCTCGTGACCCCCGGCTTGCATGGTCGCGCCACAGTTGGCTGAAAGCCCTTTGGGTCCTTAGAGCTTAAATAAAAAGGTAGCATTAAATGAGCGTTGTGTGTCAATGAACGCAAAACACTGGTCATTATCTAACAAAAGAGCCGGAAATGGGAGCGCCGGTGTCCAATGTGGGCCTCGTTTGAGGAGGCCTGCCCTAACATACGAGCCAACTCGCCTATAGGAGCCGTCAAACTTCCTCCATTATATTGACGTGCTCATTGCCTCTTTGGTTACCAGCCTTACTCATTCTCTCAAAGTTAGTTTTAATAAACGCTGTAGAGAATTCGCGACTCCGAAGCGCCGGCCATCGACGGCCCAGCCTCTGCTAGACCATTCCTCGTGATTTTCCCAGCCGTTTAGGGGCTGCTGCCGTGAGCTCCCTATCATGAGTGCAGCTGTAGCATCATCACGATTATATGAGGAAGCGACGAGGAGCGGTCTATAAACGAAGCTCGGACGACGACGATGACGATGACAACAATCTTATACTGCACAAGAAGCCTTCAGTATCTACTGGCTGCAGTGCTTAGTTCAAACTTATTGTTTTTCCAACATAGAGGCTGGTTTCTATCGATATATTGAATTAAATTCTGAGGCCTACGTCATTTACCCGAAATTTCTCGCACCATGATGATGATGATGAAGCCTCAGGCAATGGCACAAACCCACTGAGGAGGATAGGCCACGAATCGGGTGGTAATATGACTCAATACATAAAATAAAATAAACATGCAGTGCCACATGCTTCCGTGAAGAGGCTGAAGAAGACACAGGGCCTTCTTCTACATTTCAGAAATATGGCGCTCCCGTAAGAATCTTTTGGGTGAAGTTAGATGTTTCTTGTTTCGATATACTTCCGGATAAGCTAAGAACTGCTCCTCACAAGAGTAGGCAACAGTAATTGGATAGCTTTAGTTTAGCGTGATGAAATGGCGATGAACCTACGCAGAACGTTTCGTACAAGTAAACTGCAAGCTCGATATTTTATTCCGTATGTTTACTCTTGGTACGCCGATCAACATGGACATCAAGGCTCGCATTCACAAAAGGGTCTTGATGCGCTGTAGAATTGTTAGTAAGAAAAAATGACAGCCAATCCTGATGCTGGACACATTATGCTCGAGCGCCGATGGCTAATAGCAAAGAACATACAAACAAAAAGGTTTGTGAGTCGGCCCCAGATCTATTCTGCGCCAGAAAAAAAGAAAGAAAAAAAAAGGAGCGTCTGTGCTCGATACTTCAGGGTGGCCTCAGTCATAAGGACTGGCCGCCGTGATCGCCGGGTTGGCATGCTGAGCATGGCATGGCTGCTGTTTATTTTTAGACAAGGGGTGGAGTGGGTGGAAGCACCAACCTATTATTGAGTTAAACAGATGCTCCCAAATCCGCAAGGCTAAGGAAGCCTGAAGACAAGGAAGGTGAGAATAGATTTGAACCAGGGCGCAACGGGCTACGCATCATCAATTTTACTTCGCCCTGCTATTTCGCCCACACGATTCACCGTTTACACTTCAGCTCTGCATAGAACTTGTATGTGTTGTAACGAGCTTAAGAGTATGCCGTATTTTATAAGTGGCGGTCAGGTGGAGCAGCTGTGTGCCGGCACGTTTTTGCAAGGCTAGATCCGCCTGCAGATACCAGCCACAGCCCTCCACTACCTTCCTGAGATAGGGAAGTTCTTATCCAGCTGACAGTATATACGTAGCACTAAGCTACCATAGTTATCCATACGGATTCTGTTTTAGTTTAATGTCGTATTTTCTTTTGATGTCAGGAATGCTTACAATCGCGATATTGTAGCACCGTAAAACATTCTTCACTTTTAAGGGTGCTGGTTTGGACCATACAAGGAACATCCCTACTCTTAAGCGGTAACATCAAATCGCTGATGGGGACGAACGAATTTTTATTTCTGGTGACATTTTGTGGCAAGTGCAGTGCAACGAAGTTTTCGAACGCGTAAAAAGCTTAGCTTAAGATAGTACACATGTAAAGGAGCCCCCTTGCAACACTTCACGTTCGAAATACGAGTGGGAACGTCGCGAAAAGCTCGCAAGAAACCAGAACTTAAGAAAACGCCGCCATTATCGCTGGCCGGAAGTGACGCAGGATCTAAAAACGCACGGATCTTGGCATGACCTCCGAGCTAAGGGGGCGCTGAAAAATTGGCGACGTGCTTGGACTTACGCAATAAACGCTAGCCACCAGGGAGCACGCAACGTTGGATTAGGAGATGTTTAGAGGCTGCTAACAAGAAGAAGACTATGCAAATAATAGCCCTGCGGCCTTGGAAAGATTGCTTCAGTAGTATGTACTATTTATTTATAACCAATTCATTCGAAGTAAAATTTCGTTACAGTTGGCCTTTGAACGGACACTACAGAGAACCACTAAATCACTTTACTCTGATAGAATATTCTTTATTACCTCGCCTTTTTCTTTTCTTTTCGAGGTAATCGGGAGATCACTGGAAGTGAAAATGAAGTTCAAAATTTCATATGCGTTTCGCGCCGAAGCCCCTTCACCTGTTCAGTCTATGGCTCTTTCAGAACCCAATGGAGTTAAAATGCCGTTTAAATGAAACTAAGTAGGCCCGAGCCTGCGCCGTCAGAATTCATGACGTTTCGGCTAGCTGCCTGGTGCGGGCACTTCCAAGCGGAGTCTCCACCATCTCTCTCTCTCTCTTTTATTTTTTTTGCCTATTTTGTGGTTTACCAGGTTTCATCTTTGTCTTTCCTGTTTTTCTTTTTTTTTTTTTTTTTTGCTGAGGTCTAATTCACTAATATAGCTCAGCTTATTTTTCTCGATAGTGTCCCTCTCAGCTTTATATTTTACTTTTAGAGGACGAGGCCTCCTTCTTTGCTCGTATCGCTCCAGCCAATCAGCGGTGGCCGTAAGCCCACTAGGTGGACACTTACAAAATGTCTCCCCCCCTCACCCCTCCTCACAGGCTGTCCAGTTCATCATTATTTCACAATACTGAGTCGTGGCGTGTCTACCTCGCCATTTGTTTCGGTGCAGGCTTCGTGCAAGGCCACTTGGCAGTATTCCGAGATGCCTTGCACTTGCAGAAGACGTCATGCAATATTAGTGCAAAATGTCTGCGCTCGTTCTACCTGCACAGAGATGACACCGAAGTGTCAGGAAACGCAAGGCGAATCGAATGAGGCAATGGCAGTGTAAAGCTAACTGCCTGGAGTGACGCTGCCAGCAGGTCTCAACGTTGCTTAGGTTTGCCGAGATGTTTCTACAGCGACCCAGCTTTGTCTTGAAGTTGAATGACGCTGCATTCCCCGCGAGAACGAGAAAGAGAAAGCTCTTTATTGAAAATGCAGAGTGTTTAGCCAGCGTATTTTCGCCTATATGCTGCTCTGACCGGGAGCGTTAAATTGAATGAGTATTTACTGGTACCTGCCTGCTTTCTGTCTTGCATATGGCTGCCCCTTCCCCTACTGAATTTTATTCCCCCGACTGAAAGATTGAAACACTCACGCTGACTTTGTCTTTTCCGTATTGTTTCATGGGAGGTGGAACTTTCATTTTCTGAAAACGCCGATATTTGTTCACTGGCTCAACGGACTCAAAACTTACCCCTTTCATTCCTTTCCAATCAGGCGCATCTCTTCGTTTTCCGGTTTCGTCTGTAATCATTACGGGATTTCTTATAGTAGCCTGTGTCAATGCTCGAACGACAAGAATTTCTTACACGCACCTAAGGGAGCGACAAAGGAACTAGAAATAGAGGAAGCCTTCATGCATAGAGATAAAGAAATACAGTGCCGGGGCCGATGCTACAAAAAAAAAAAAAAGAAATAGAATACAGGAAAAACAGTGTTTTATCCGACAAGTACGGAACGCGAAGCTGCAGTAACAGTGCTGTTTCGTTATTTTTGTCCTGCAGACGCTCGTTTTATTCCAGGCGCAGTATGCGTCGAATTCCGGCAGGGGTTGCCGAGCCGTACGCTTCTGAACCCTCCTCGCACGGAGCCTTTGAATTATCATTCCACAGCCGGACACAAATTACTCGTGCGGCATGATGAATACGACGGAGAAAGCCATCCGACGCCAACACCGGCCGGCAGGCTCTCCTGTGCTCGCCCTCGGCCCGAAAGAAAAAAGGTCCTTCTTCGCCCCAAGCGCGCATATCTGCACGCGCCGATGCTATTGCCACGCGCGCCAGTTCACCGAGTGTGTGCGTGTTTGCGCTCTGTTCGCCTTTGCGTGTTGTATAGTTGCGGTGTTCGTGCAGGCCGCCTAGATGCGGACGAAGTCTCCGCCGCGTTCCGCGTTTGAGACGCGCACAGACATCGTGCGTGCGTACGCGAGGGTCGTCCAACACGACGTCCCGCAATGTGCATTCGCTGTGGGCGCTTTTGTGCGCCGCCGAGAGATTGGCGTCGCGCGTGCCCGGGCGCAGTTTGTTCGATGAGGCAGGCAGGACTCTCTCTGCTTTTGCCCCGTCGTATACATGTGCGCGCGTCCATGTGTTCGTGCGTGTGCGTCGCATGTCTGCGTGTACGCGCGTTCGAGCGTGTGTACACTCGACGGGCTTTGTCATGCAAAGCAGGCGCGTTCGAAGCCTCCTCGTGCCGTACATAACCGGTTAATTGGCCGCGCATGTCGGCATCTGTTGCCGGGGTTGGAACGCGCATGCTAGCGGTGGCATGCCCGGGTGCATTACTCTTTATTACCTTTTTTTTTTAATACCTTGCTGCTGCGCCGTGTGCCAGACCGTGCATCTATTTTAAGTGTTAGGGAGTTTCTGACAGATCCATGCGCCGACGAAAACAGGTGGGCGTGTGCGCTGTATCTCGCAATCACGGTGATGCCGGCATTAAGGGTTATACGGGAAGAGGCAGCAACGCCTGTTTGTCATTATTTGGCAGCGCTGTCACATAGCAGGTTGCTCGTATAACCAAGCAAAAAGAATTTCATCTAAAAGAAGGCGAAGGCGGGAGGGCGGGTAAGGAGCATAATGTCACAGGGTAATGTGAGAACTTAATTCATAAGCAGGAACGCCAACCAGATATTAGACAAACGTAAACAATGAAAATCTTTACTGGGTAAAGTTGTGCCCAGGAAGGCGAAGGAACACTTAGGTGACATTGATATAGCGGGGACCACTGCGGCGGTCGCGGAGTCGAACCCCACTACTTCAGTCCGTTCACCATTTGTCCCTGTAACGCCCGTGCAACCTACCATTGTTGCTATGCAGAGTTTGACACTTCAAAATTCTGACTTTGGTACAAGAGACTAGATCCGTAGCCTTCTTTTCATGTGCTGTAACAAATCCGCAATCGTGTATTTCAGCATTCCAAATAGTTAATTAATTAATAACTATACTAATAAGCTTTTCATTCGTGTACCATTTCATTATTTCTTGTACAGGTGTACTCTCCATGGCCAGAAGTGAAGGAGATAGAGTTGTTCTCACTTATCATTATGTGGAGCTTTGTTAGAGTTTTACTCGGTTACGCATGCATGGCCTCCGAGTTCGGACGGCGCCTATGATGCACGCGTCATCGTACGTTTCAGAGCAGTCGGCCCCGCTCGCGTCGGTTTGAAAATGTGCTATACAGCATTGGTGACAGATGTTCTACATTACGAGTACGGTGGGCCCACCCAGCTATAACGACAACGTTGATGAATGTTCCGGTACGGTAAGCGTCTTTTAGCGAAAGAGATAATGTGATAACATTGATACTTCGGCGAATGCGATCGCCTACAAAGAGCAAAAGAACGTATACGAGGCGACAGGCGTATGGTATCAGGTGGCCTGATGAAATAGCAGAAATGCACTAGAACGATTCGTTGCAGATTGAGCTCAGGCACAACGCGAACGTCTTCCGAAATGGTGAGAGGCTTACGCTGTAGAAAGTGGAATACAAAAGTTTCTACTTTGACATAAAGAAATGTTGGTGGCGTCATCTTGCTCACTGGTCATCAGGAACAGCAGACCAATAGAGCACTTAATGATGGTAGATATGTTGTAACGTGCCGGTACGGAAAGAAACAAGACCAGCCAATACACCGGTTTCACATGATCAGCCCGCATCCGGCAATGCTCTTTGAACCGAGAACTTGGTAAATTAAGGCCCAGACTTTCCTTCTTCTTATTCTATTTCTTTTTCTTTCTTTATGCACTTTCTGGCTACATTCAAAATGAGTTTATTTGCTCGCAAGGAGCAGGTCTGCCATAAAATTTCCGAAATATCGTCTCGTCACGATCGTACAAAGCGGTCGTATACTCTTGATATCATGCATCAGCGTATCTTATACAAGCTACTGCAAAGCATGTGTATTTGACAAGTGCCTTCTGAACACAAAGGCCGCCTGAACTTATGTTCGCGTCCGTACAGAGTCTGCTCAAAGTCAAGTATACCCCCGACCGCTCTGCAGCATAAATAACATAAAATAATAATTAGTTGCTCATAAACGCATTGGCTATCAGATACACATGAACACGTCAGTGATTGCTATTTC
This sequence comes from Dermacentor variabilis, assembly GCF_050947875.1. NCBI lineage: Eukaryota > Metazoa > Arthropoda > Arachnida > Ixodida > Ixodidae > Dermacentor > Dermacentor variabilis. Next base: position 37,320,758 of record NC_134570.1, on the reverse strand, counting down.
ATCGTTCCATGCACTTTTAATTGCATCCATGCATGAATCTCTTTATGTGTATTGCTTTAGTAGTGGTTAGCCAGATCATGCAGTTCTGAAATTTTCTTTTTTCGGCTTATTACAAGCCATTACTTATTTAACAGCGTATTCCTTCTTTTTTATCGTCATCGCCGTCGCTGACGACTAATTAGTTTCATCACAGGACAGAAACCTATATCAAAGATCTCCAATTATTCCTGCCCTGCATCAAGCGAGCTCACCCTCTCGCTGAAAATTTTATAATTTCATTATGAATTCCAACTCATTATCGGTCACCACCAATACCGCTTCCCTTTTCTTGATATCGGTAATATTTCTTTTTTCTAACAGACCAGTGGTTATCTCCTTTCTTTGTTCTTAATCGCATAATCTACAATGCTCGTATGAATCCTGATCGCTAATGTGGTCTTTCATTATTTTAACTTCAATTTTATCATTCTTGAATCATTCGAGTCGTTCGTTACGCGTGTCATCGGTCTTATATTGCCTTGTTAGCTTCCAGCAATGGTGAACACTGGTGAAATACAATGGCTAGTACACTTTATGCCTTCCATATTAGCTAAAGTTGAGTGTGCAAGCTACACTACAGAAAAAGATCGTGTTCTGTGAGGGGCCATTAATAACATACTGGATTATTCATTAGGCACATAAACGTATATGCATGTGTACATTTCATTGCTTGTTCGATCAATGTACAGTGCCACGTGGTCCACAGGCCTTAACGGAACATTGGGAATAACTTTATTGTGCACGTGAGTGTGTGTGAGTATATGGGCTGTTTTGTGTGCGTATGTGGTCACTTTGTTTGCTGTAATTACCTCTCAGCACCTAGAGTTTCATGCCAGTGCTTTGGTGGCCTCTGAACAGCTTTGTGTAGAGTTTATTCGACGTGGTAGGTAAAGAAACGAAGTCGTTTAGTTTAGGCTAACTACAGACAGAACACTCGGCGTAGAAAACTAATATTCAACCAAACGGAGCGTTTCTCTCGGTGAGCTTCGTACAGGATAAAACATCGTGTTACGTCTGTACGAGGCGCACCCATTTACGCAGACCACTCAGGTCGTTAACAAAGCGGCGCTTGCCTGCGCGACAAAGTGGAGAGAACGTTCTAAAACTAGACTAGACCCATGCATCTTACTGCAGTTTCGACCAGATAGCTCGAGCCACTCCTCAGTTTTGCCTGAATCATGACGTTTATACGCATCGCGTAAGTCCTGTAGGAAACTGAAACCGTTTGGGAAACGAGAGGAAAAAAAATCAAGAACTAATGCTGTCAGAAGGGCTGTTTGATAGGTTGGTGAATTCGTGATGCATATTACCAGCGAAAGCTCCAAACAGAACACACAGACCCGCCTCTAAAAAAAGGAGTCGCACACACCAAAAAAACACAGACATCAGCGTCGTCTGTGTTTTCTCTTTGTATTCTGTTTCATTTTGTGCCGTAATATGCTATCACGCAGAAAAATCAACGCCGGAGGCTTCGAGTTTAGACATCCGGGCGTCCGCGACGGCGGGCACACGTTAAGAAGAAAAAAAATTCGCCTCTTTGTTTTTTTTTTGTGTGTGTGTTTCTTTGCGTTTTTGTTTTTTGTTTTTGGAAGCTTTCCCATGATAAGCGTGCTCGTGTTGGGAGGACATCCTTCCCAAGAAGCCTCGCGCGTGGCGTGCATTATATTGCTCGAGCACAAAGTCATTTCCTTCACAGTCGGTTCCTCCCCTCTAATTCATTATGCATTAGACGCTCGACTTTGCTTATTCATGGCTTGGCGCTTTATTGTGTCGCTGTCAAGCGGTGGGTGGTTCGCTCCCCTTTTTTGGCCAAGCGAGCGTCTCGAACGAGACCACCCTGCAACTTTCTTTACCTCGACGAGCGCATGCAGCAGAGGGCGCGCGTTATTTGTCTTTCGGTCCGGCACTGCGTGCGAGCCTGCAACCCCGAGATGGCGTAAATAATTCACGCCAGCGGCCACTTTGTCTGGCGTTCGGCAATTACACTCCCGATGCTAATTACGACCTGTTCGCGTTGCGCGCGCGCGAAAGAGAGAGAAAAAGAAAAGAACGACAAAAAAAAATGAATTACGCGTCCGCGCGAACGGTCTCACGGGTTCGAGCCCGTTCGATTCCTCAAAGTTTTTTTTCTCTCGAGACATCGAAGCGGCGCGGATGACTCGTTAGGCCTAGCGTCGTTTATTATCTCGACCGGTTCTCGAATGTATAGCAATATAGCGTCTATTTCCTTTTTTTTTGTTGTTGTTGTTGTTACGATATACACCACGCGCGAACGACGTTCTTAGTGCCACGTTCTTAGTGCCGTGCACATCAACCAACAAAATCCTAAAATCCTGCATCCGGTTCTTATTGCCTTTGGTTATGCAGACGAGGTGAGGTTGCTAGAAATTGAGATAAAGTGCCTAAACTTCCTCTTAACCTGAGTCTCGGAGTTGGATATTTGAAACCTCTTTATTGCCACGAGGTGTTTGAGTTTGGTCCGGCACGCGCGTATTCGGCACCGTTATTTGTTCTTCCCATTTACGTGCGCCTGTTACGATGGCCTGTAACACCCCGGGCAAAAAGGATGCTCAAAGACCATGCCTAATCGAAACGGCGGATAGATCCCTAATTTGCTGTGGTTGTCGCGAGTGGTTGCCCGTCTGGCAGGCGCCCCGCAGTGATTACAGGCCCCTTTGTGTGTGTGCGACTCCAGGCGAAAACCCTTTTCACAAATTGGGCGACTCTAGGGGAGAACCCTTTTCACGAACTGCACGAGTCTATGGGAGAACCCTTTTCACAAACTGTGCGACGCTAGGGGAGCACCCTTTCCGCAAACCAAACAGGACCCGCGGGTTGCCGCCAGAGGAGGCAAGCACGTGCAACGTCGCCTAGGAGAAAGGATCAGCCGCCCATCACCGACCAGACTCAGTGCATGTCACGTGACGTGGACGTGAGCAAGATCCCGCCTACGATTTTAGCTGGCTTATTTAAGCGGCCCCGCAATGTATTTTTCATTCAATTCTCTTCTTCTATATCCTTCACCAACCATTGAATAAGCAGTGCATGTTTCGCACTAGAAATCGTCTCGTCCCTGCCTGGTCGCCATGGTCTTCCGGACGCCTGCAGCCCGCCGACAACGCCACGCTACCCAACAGTAACGCCGGTCGAGGTTCGAGAAACAGGCGTCGCAACACGCCGGAGTGTATGGTGTATTTTTTTTTCCTCGAGTCAGAGTATGGGAAAGATACGCTTACTTTGGGTCGACGTGTGGGAAGGATGGTAAATGCTACGACATTGCCACCGTGCTAAGAGACCGGGGCCGCTGGAGTAAAAGGAAATGATGATGACGATGCTGGCCTGAAACTCTCTCTGCGTAAGATATAAGGGTTCGTCCTAGCTACCGACCAAGTAAATCCAGCACATTTACTGCACGTGACGATATAGCGAGACGACGGCCCTTAGTTTGTTCAGCGGGAGCCACGTGAAACGCACGGGTAAGGCTATAGGCTGCCCTCTTTCAAACCGCAGTAGGTCCTTAACTCGACACAGTGCGCTCCATATACCTCCCGTCGCATCAACCCCGGCGCCCCCATTCTTCACCAGCCTTACTGTAAACAGCCAGCGGTTCCCTCTTACTGTGCCCTCTTAGAATCCCAAATACATCCTCAGAACCTGTCATCCGTTCCTTGCCTTTGGTTCCACATCGCGGCAAATCACCGCGAAGCACTCGCGCGCGAGAAGTTCCCGAAACTCGGCAGTTCGGGAGAGAACCCTTCTCCACCAAAGACGGGCAGGCGGCGCGCTCAATTCCGCGTTCGGGTTCAGCTACACAGAGCGCGGGCTGGTGCCTGCGGCTGCGACTCGGCTCCCCAGGCCAGGAGAGCACTCGAACTCTGAGGCCAAGTGAGCGAGAGCAGCGCTGCGCGCAAGCCTCCTGAGCGGTGCTCACCGTCATCCCAAGTGGCATATTAGAATGCTATAGAGAGAGGACGGTGGTGCCGCAGGATAAATATTATGGGAGCGGAGACACCGCCGTCCCCTGGCTTCCCAGCCTGCCTACACTGGCACCGCTGACCCCCCCTCTCCACCCTTCCTGCAGCTTCCAGAACAGACGGCGCGTCGTCCGCCTCGTGCTTTATTGTGTCCGCTATTCTGAAAATGAAGGTCGGCTCGCAGCACACGCTTGAGTGGGTGCTTCATGTCCCGCTTCCTTAATACTTGCCCTCTCGCCGTTCCAGCCTGCTGGCTCACCGGCGATGCAAACGTGGAGGTGGCCCACGGGTGCGGCGACGGCTGCAGAGGCTGTGAAGCACCCTTGAGGGACGAGCTTCCTTCGTGCCTTCGGCGCATGGCCGCACTGAACAGCGGTCGCGCCCAGGGAAGACCTCTGTCCGTGACCCGCCTCCCTCTCCCTGTCTTCTACCAGCACGCGCGAAATCAAAGGGAAACCTGCCCAGGCGTATGTTTTGGGGGGTGTGGAGATGAAGGCGAGCGGTATCCCTTCTTTGTGAAGCGTTCGCGGCCGTGATCTACCAGTGTCCTGCTTCTGGAAGTATCTCCCGACTGGGCGCCAGTTCCGGGGGTGCTCCCCCTCCCCTGCAGCCGACGCGCCCTGGACGTGTCTTTCCGCGTTTTCCGCCTCTGCGACTTCCCTGTCGCGTGGGAAGAATGGGTATACGTGTTTGTTTATCTTGGAGACCGCTTCCCTTTAGAGAGTCCGGCTGCGCCCTCTCCTGGTATGGCTAAAATTGCTTACTGAATACGCTGGCATCTTCCAGTGTGCTCCAGCAGAAGACGAATTTGAGGGTCCTCGCTTATAGTGGCCAGGGAACCGCAGTTTAAAGACGTCTTCAGAACAGACTATGCGCGGGTTTCATCTTTTGTGTGGTTACTGTCGACCCTTCTGCGTTCGCTTGGTCCAGTCTATGTGATGGCATGATCGTGTTTTAAGCAAGCTCGCTTCAGCTTGATCGATGTGAGGACTGTAAGTTCACGTAGTAATAGAGTAAATTATACATCTGTAGTGGGCTAAACATTCATTCTAGAAAATGTTTCGTGACTATCCAATGGTACCAGGCTATTTATTTTCGTCGGCCTGACATGTATAGATGCTGTCGGGACCGATGCGGGATATATGTTAAATAAAGGTGGAAGGAAATACATTGCAGTTCGCATTCAGAAGCATCGTAATATTGAATTCGAACTTGCTCTAAATGACAGAGTGAGCGACAGATCTGTCGCTGAATGCTGAAGTCACCGATTGGGATTATCGAGTCTAGAACGGAATCCAAATGAACGTGTGTGTGGTAGATGTTGCCCTGAAAGTTCTCGCACATGCGTGTGTTACACCGGGATACCAACGGACAGCACCTCAAATAACAAGGATAACGCGTACGCGTTCTCTCTCGGAGTTTTTTTAGCAGTGGGTCTCTCGGACAAAAGTGTCCGCTTTGTACAGGCGCCCGCGTGACACTATATACGTCGCCGACGTGTCACGCTAGGCGGCTTTCATTTGAATCTGTATAAGTCGAGGGTAACAAAGGCGAAGAGCTTCGGGCTCCGGGCTTTGGCCTCACTTGAATAGGGCGGCGCGGCGAGAATAGAATTGGTAGCCGAGGAGCATCAAGAGCTTCTGCCTCCGTCCGTTCGTCTCTCCATGTGTCACTAGGGGGAGCAGCAAAGCGGAGGGGCGTGAGACGCAGCTCGAAGAAGACGAGCATTCATCCCTCCATAGTTGAAAAGAGGGAAAAGCAAAGTATACGTCGGCTACAAAAAGGAGGGAGACGGGGTGCCGTTGGCTTAGCCTCGTAAAATGTTGGTTTAGCGCCCACTCGATATATAAAGACGACCGTAAGCGGGGCTCTTCTTTTTCATACTCCCCCGTGCATGGTCGCCTTACACAAGCCGAAAAGAAGTAGAGAGAATAAAAGACAAAGAAAAAAAAAAAGAAACGTATTGCGGCTTAAAATAACGAAGTGCTCGCGTATATAGACCTCCCTCTGGACCGCGCTGGCGGCGGCAGCGCTCTGTGGAGTGTAAATAAGTGTTTAAAATACAGCCGCCGATTAGAACATTCGCTGTCTCATCGCGAGAGCGCGGTCCTCTCGTGATTTTACGAGGCAGCGGCCAGAATGCAATATCATTCGATGACGCCTTTTGTGAGAATGCTGCTTCTTTCTTTTCCTCCAGTTTTGCTTCTTTATTTATTATTATTATTTTTCTTTCGGCTGTTCTTTTCTTTTTCTTTTATTTTATCTTTCTGTCGATTCCTTTAAACGTGTGCGCACTTTGTAAAGCTTTAACTGCGCCGGAAGAAATCGCGCAAGAAAAGGTGCTCCAATGTCTTTGAGGATCAGAGCAAGGACGTCGTGATTCTAGGCGCTAAGTTCAGAGACGTCAGCACGAGGCGAGGGACATCATTAGTCGTAATGAAATGTCTTTCTGTATGTATTGCTACGAGGCACTTATTCTCATCTAGACTTAAATTTCATGGTGTTATAGCCGGGAAGAGATATATTACCGGGGCGAGAGCCCACCAGAAATTTTTATCATTGCTTTAAGAGCGCGCTTCTAAAAACAATAGGGGCACGACTGAAAACATGGGCCCCCCTGACATGCTGCACCATGAAATGAACTCTCCGGACATCATGTTGTTCTTAATGATGCATTCTCACACTTTTGCTCCTTGTCTGACACCTGGCAAATGAGTAATTAACCACAGCAAAACCGTTTGTATGTCATTTATTAGGCTTTTGACTCGATACTTCTCTTTTCCCGTACTCTTTCAGTAATTCCTTATTACTAGAGGTGCCTGAATATAAGTGCATTAGATTCCCCTTCACTCATAATTTGTCTTGGAACAGGCACGTCCGAGTAATATGCAAAAAGTTACACGCGCGCGCACTCTTCATGTGGTTTCTCAAGAAACTAAAGTGCTAACACGCGAAACATTAATCCGTCGAATCCTTGAACATGGGCCTATAGTCTGGAACCTTAATCAGAAAAATTATATTGGCAAGATTAGACTGAAACAGACGAACAAGGTGTGTTTTTTCCGCCGTAGATACTAGCTGTTACGTCGAGAGAAACAGGACACAAACTATTTGCACGGTATATTTACAAGAATCGCAAGCGCTGGCTAAGACGTAAGGCAGTTCAAGTAAACACAAGGCACGTCGTTGTCTTCATCCAGAGGCCGCTCTGTTCTTCTTCGACTGTGACGTAGCACAACTTGAAAGCACTTGCACTTGAAAAAAAAATGAAAAAAAAGAAAAGCTCCCTGGCGGCAAAACGGCCGTTCTCGGCTCGTCGAAGGAGCTACCGCAGAGGAATTGCAGCAAACATCGAGCCGCAAAACGTGGACGACGTCGTGGGACCTGCGGATTCGATCTCGTACGTGACATCAGTATAACATGTCGAAGGGCGGGGTATAGACCCGTGTATTGAGGCAGCAGCTTTCCACGAAGCGTCACTTCACCGGACGGGGACCAATATGATAGGGCATTTTCACCTCCTTCTAACACTTCTAATCAGCACCTAACATCCCTGTCAACACATCGCCCCATTAAAGCTTTTTTTTTTCCGCACACCCTAGCTCGACGCGCTGTACCCGCTTAGATAAATACATTAAATTCACTGAAGCTTCCCGTACTCGTAGCATTCGTAGCCTAAACCTTTTAACGCTCCAACCTATAGAACAGGCATGTACCAATACTATTTGTTTTAACAGATAGACATCGAAATGGTTTGCCTGGAGAAGTTCGTTCGTTGCCATTCAATACGTGTTTTTGGCTGCAATGGACATGTGTTGTTATCATAAGACATGTAGAGAAAACACGCGGAAGGCGGGAGATGGAAATTCAAGACGATGAGCAAGTTAAAGACAAGTCCACTTGTCGAAACGTTGGCTCCCGCTTTTACCTTGTTCTCGTTTTGCTCATCGTCATAACTCATGTAGTAGCCATAACGGGGCCGCAGTACGAACTAATGAATTAATTAATTAATTAATTAATTAATTAATAACGTTCTGGGTGTGCAATTGATGCTGCCTTATTTTGTGGAGATGCTACGAAACTTGGTGTCCAGTCTTGGAGTAACCCAATTCGATTAAAGAAAAAATAACTGACTATCTTTACTTTTTATTTTCATTTCAAGTTTAGGTGTTGCGCGCCATAATCTCTAGCGTGTAACTACTTCAAGCTTTCATAGTCTCGCTGCTTCTCTAATTTCACTTTTCACTAATTTCACCGCACAGCGTAAGGGCGACTCGCTAATTTCTTTTCACTTAGAACATTTTTCTTATTGAACTACTACTGCGAATAATTAAAAAAACCGTCGCTAAAGAAAGACCAGAAAAGCCTACAGACAAGTCGAGCATCCGTCTGTTGTTGTTGTTGTTGTTGTTGTTGTTGTTGTTGTTGTTGTTGTTGTTGTTGTTGTTGTTGTTGTTGTTGTTGTTGTTGTTGTTGTTGTTGTTGTTGTTGTTGTTGTTGTTGTTGTTGTTGTTGTTGTTGTTCCATCTTTTCTTCTATTCATTCTCTCCATGGATAAGGCAAAAAAAGATACGTGCAGGTTGAGTTACCACTGCCAGCCTTTCCCGAAGCTCGCATAGCAGTTAAGCCAGAAACGAGCAGACGTAATGTCTCCAGTAGTTCTGAAAAGCCGCCCTTGTCAAATATCGACAACGACGGCAACTGACCGACTGCCCAGCCACCTGCCGTCGTCGTTAAATAATGACGGTTGGAGCGAAGCAATACTTAATTGCGGTCAAAGAAAATGTGCGCGCATGGCCTTGTAATGTTGCCCGAGGCTAGCTGAGCAGCTGCGATGCAACGCCCTCCATAACGGCTCCCCAGATTACACGTTTTTCGACATTTAAATAGTCCTTGCATCAGACCTCCCGTAGTGAGGTCTGGTTCATCTTGCTTTCACACGTTCTATGTCCTATCGAAGTCTCGAATCCGCAGGTGGCAGCATTCCTGTTTTTGGCCCATAACCTAAATTAAGTTGTTGAATTCAACGGCCAGAAACCGCACATTAGGCTATGGAGGGACGCCGCAGTGGTAGACTTCGAATTAACCTAGACCACTTGAGGTTCTCTAACGTGCACCTAAATCTAAGTATGCTTGCCAGCTGCTCGTCCCACAAGGATCAAACGTTGTCGAGGCTTCGCATTGTACGTCCACCTGATCTTGTGGTTGCGTTTCAGCGCAGCTTGTGAACAGCGTAGTGCAAAAGAAAAGAAAATTTAACTATTTACATGACATTAATGCGGTGCCTCGTGCGGTGCGAAAACATTCCATGATAATACACGTTACGTAAAATATAGGTAAATACAATTATGCGTGTTTCATTTAGTTATGTATAACATTGAACTAACCGCTTCACAATAGCTTTGCGTCTCACACATTCCAAAGCGCGTGATGCATGGATCTGTATCATTCTTTTTCTTCTTAAGATTATTATGTGCTTCCGACTTGTATTTAGACATTTAGACATAATTTATTTCATCATACAATTGTACTTGAACATAAGCAAGCAACTGTTGGGCCCATAGCAGAGGCTAGTGTAGGCCCATATGGTATACGGGCGTATGTGCAACAACGAACAAGACAGAGTGGAACAATCGCTTGTCGGTTGTACATAACTAATCAGGTCGAGAAACAAAAGAAGAAAAACATACATCAGTGCAGCAATAAGATAGTATGATTACAACAACGATATCACTATTACGCGCCTAGTGCCTGATGATATTGTTAAACTGTATAGTATCTGTTCTTATGAACGCATTGTTCATTGGATTTTCTTTTTTATTATTCATTATGCCTGGATAGTGAATTTAGTATATCGGTATAGATTCAGCTCTAAATAGGCCTATCTTCCATTTTTTAATTATAAACAGAACACACACACACACACACACACACACACACACACACACACACACACACACACACACACACACACACACTTGGAAACGCAATTTCCGTACAGACATCAACACCCTTGTTGCACTTTCGTCTCTGACGTAGTGACATGCGAGTACCAGTGCGCAGTTCCTTGAATCCCAGTGGTTCGCCAGAGTTCGCTGGCACACTGGGCACTTCTCGGAAGGCGTGTAAGATATATCGGGACAAAAAAGAAAGATAGGTTCGTCCTAGTCGTCAATGTCCATGGCTTATTTCTCTTTTTTCATCCATTGTGTTTTCTTTCTTTCTTTTTTCTATGCGGATTCGTTCTTACAAGTTGCTAAAAAGTGGGCAAGTAGAACGGACTCTTTTGAACAAACCGCGAGGACGACGGTCGAAAAGCCCACCGCGCCGACGAAAGCGTCGACTTTCTCATTTGATTTCCAACTCCTCCAAAATACTGCCAAGGGAAATATCGGAAGAAAAAGAAACGCCACACATACGCGAGCCGAGAAGAAGAAAATAAGGTCTGGGAACTCGTTTCGAGAGAACCGCAACGACTTTATAAGCGTGCCCGCTGCTGCCTCGATGATTTATGTCAATCTTCGGCGGTGGCTGCCAGCTCGTTGCGTCGTCGGCCCTCGGCGTTGTAATCCACTTTGCCGGCCGACCCCGAACCGCCGCGCTCGGCCCGGGCTCCGGACAGAACGCGCACGTCTCGATGCCTCGCCGTGGAGAGTGAGGGCGCGCAGACAAGCCAAGCCAAGCCGAGCCGCCCTCCTCTTCTTATCCCGCCAAGCTCTATTCCGCGGGAGAGCCAGCGCTGAGCAGAATATAAGGAAGCGTTAGATTGCTCCTCCAAAAGTACTTTGGACGCGAATTGCGCATATTCAATTTTCGTAATGGGATTTACGAGCCGGAGCTGGAACAGGCCGGACTTTCTGATCCAATTAAACAACACTGCATCGTCCGAACGCTCCACCCACTTTCTTTCCCTGTGTATACTAACTCCTAAAACGAGCCTCCCTCCCCCCTTCCCCCGCCCCCCTTCTGCGTCTTCTTTACGGCTTTTTTGTACTCTTTTCGGCTTGGTTTTCTGTAGCTTGGTGTTATCATTCTTGCTTGGTTTATGTCGCTTTCTCACTTCCCTTGTTTCTGCAGACAGAGATCACGCGCTCTCCTCGATCCATTCATTGCTCCGAAGTGCGTGCTTATGTGCTTGTTTATTATGCTTGTCCGAGCGGGCGTGTACTATAGCTTTCCAATAGCGTGTAGAAGTTTCTTAGACTATATAAGACTACATTACAAGGAAGAACCTCACAATGCTATATTTATGTGTAGCAACAAGACTGTTAGTAACATTATATCCACGTGAAACGGGTTTTCGCAGATCCTTTTGAGCGATAGAGTAGTTTCAGTACAGATAACGCCGACTACTCGTGGTAGAGAATATGTTGTTAGGGATGTAACCCGTAAAGGAAGAATAGTTCTTTAAAAAATGAAGGGGAAAAAATTCGCTGTGTATTGTGTCCCTGAGGTTTGGTTTCCAGCTCCTGTATCTCCTGTGTGCCATAGCTGTTATCCATGCCGGATTGTGCATCTGTTCTTTCAATTCAGATATTTCTAGATATTTTTAGAGTTCTTCATGGACTTACTGAACAGCACGCTTAGCTTTTATTGCAGACTGCTGCCCACTTTCACTCAGCGCCTTGTTATTTATCACTCTTCATGCTTTCTTATCAATGTCATACTTGCTTTGTTTGTGCAGGAGACCAATTAATATGCTTGCTTGCCAGAAATTATGGTTTCAAAGCGAATCTTTCTTTGCCTCTTCTCCCGACTTTCCGGGCGCCGCTGCTGCAGCTGCTGCTAGTGTGGTCTTGCTTGCGCGCGCCTCTGGGTTTCTTGCAACACCACCAGATGGCGCTCGCCGTCGCGGCAGCGCTTCACAGTTTGTGCGTGTATGTAACGTGCTGTGCTTGCTTTCCTATGCGACAAAAGACCAGGTGCCGGGCTGTGGAGGTCGCATGCTGGGCTGAGATAGCGTGAACACTACAATCGTCCTTAGCCTGAGGAGAGCATTGAAGCTGGCGACTCAACCTTTTTTTTTTTTTCAGACTTCCTTGGTCTCAACGGCGCGCTGGCCACGTATGCAGAAGGAGCACATAAACATGCACCAGCAAAATGGTTCCCGAGCGGGCACTCAGCATCAAGGACATCGTCGCACGGAACAGGAGCTTCTTCGCCACCCAGCGAAACGTGGTGAAGAGCGCGAATGTACGTATAAAATGTGTGCATACAATTATAATAATTAATTGAATTACGTACAGCCCCATAATTCAGTTAAACTTAACACTTCTGCCACGATGTCATGTGTCATGTGAGGCAACGATAATGCTCAACCCTATTACAGATTATGAACAATGACGCACAACGCCACCTCAAGCAAACACGTCTCCCTGTGTGTTCTGTGGACTACGAAGACAAACAGCAATGGTACATGCAAGGTAACGTTTGACATCAACTCACCCCTCTCGTACTGAACTAAACGCAGGAGAAATTAGACATTCGCCGCCAACATCACCGCTAACTATAGTCAGTCAAAGCAAACAGCATACAAAGCTTCGCTTACGTCAATTCCCACAATGCGCGGGATCCGCAGACTTTCTTTTTTTTTTTTTTTTTCGTTCTGCCATGCGCTTTATTACACAACGCCAGAGGGCTCGGGGGTATACCTGCGGAAGATCGTTGGCTTGTCACGCCGATTCCTTTATCTTGTGCTAATCATACTGTAGTAGTTGTACATATGGCACGACTACTAACTTTATTTAACTACTGGAATGCGAACGACTTTTGGCATTCCGAGACAAGTAGCGTCCTCAAGCGGTGACATGAGTCGATGACTTGGTGCGGTCATGGGGTAACTCCTGCACTATACAGAGCTGCGCATGTGAAGCTTTTGTACAGTGAGACACCCACTTTTGTCGACTATGTACACCTTCCGTTTATGGACATCGCCAAATATGCCTCGAGACATGATATAACTCTCTCTCTCTCTCTCTCTCTCTCTCTCTCTCTCTCTCTCTCTCTCTCTCTCTCTCTCTCTCTCTATTTTGCAATTCGTATGTCAGTTCTCCCTATTCGGGGACTTCTTCATCGATCCACTGTGTTCGTGTCCAACATAAACATTTACATACAGGCTACTCAGAGCTTTAACACTAATGTATCTCAAACGTTTATAAGAATACTAATTTCTGTTCACAAGCTGTGGCAGAGCTGAGCATTTATCAACTCAACGTTCCTGTTTCGTTTTTCCTGAACCGGGTTCTCTACCGTTGCTGAGAATTCTTCTGACATGAAAAGCCGATTTTGCTGGCTTGGCCGTTGATTTGCGTGCAGAGAGGCGCTGCGAACTTGAACGCGGGGACATCTGCGACCTCTTTCATTCCCGCCACTGGGATACGAGCAATATTTCTGCTGGTATATCCCAGTGGCGTGACTACTGACGAAAGAGCTCGCGAGAAATATTGCCACTAAAGCACGCCTCTCCGGGATTCGTTAAAGAGCTCTCGAGCTCGCTTTCTACTTCTGCAGCGCGAATTGTGCTGGGAAATTGAACGGTGTCCGTGTGACGTGAACGTGCTGTGTAATTGGGCTGTGTAAATGTGTTCTGCGTGAACCGCGCGATCCAGGTAAGGAGGCACCGCTCGTGTGTGTATACGCGCCTCATTCTGCTTCATTTCACTTTCGCGACCTATAGTGCAGCGTTCTTGTGGGCTATGCGCGTCGGCTTTTCTAGATAGATAGATAGATAGATAGATAGACAGATAGATAGATAGATAGATAGATAGATAGATAGATAGATAGATAGATAGATAGATAGATAGATAGATAGATAGATAGATAGATAGATAGATAGATAGATAGATAGATAGATAGATAGATAGATAGATAGATAGATATCCAGAATTACAAGTGCTCTGGTGAATCCCAAAGAATAAAAGCTGTTGTAAAAACAGCTTGATTGGGCCGATGGTCGGTCTCGAAGATCTCGAAGGAAAGTGCTCTGCAGCTGCAAAGAGGTCGTGGACAGCCTGGCCGATACCGCCCTCTTCTTGTAAAGGCAATCCCCTCTCGAACACCTCGGGGCCACTGGATGAGCGACACCTGTACGTCAGTTCTAAAGATACTCGAGCACCAACTTTCATTTATTTTAATTCTTCCTTGGGATCTGAAAGCGTAATCGGCGAGTACGCCGTGACGCCACGCATTGAATTCTTTTGAGACAACGGTTTGTTCTAGACGCTTGCGCTCAGAATTCCTTCGGTTGTCGGATGAAGACGTTTTTCACGGTCAGCTCCATCGGTGCGTTTAAGAGCAATAAGCGAGCAAGCGTTACCGTTCAAACAGAGGCGCTACCGTGACGATAAACAAGGTCGGCGCATTCCATCACAAGCGGCTGGTATGGAAAAGGGAATCGATGCACAAAGAAAAACGCCGAAGAAAGTGGCATATGTTCGTATCTAGCCAGGGCTGTCGCTGTGCGTTTTCTTTTTCCTCGGTCTCTCTCTCTCTCTTTTCGCTTAGGCAGGCGGCACCTTTGTGGATGCCAAGCCGGAACGAAGCCCTCGACGACGTGTTTATCTTTTCTCAGGCGCGACCTTTAGATGGGCGCTCTTCAATTTCTCATCGCAGATCCCCTCTGCAACGCCACCCACCTCCCGTTCACACCGGAACGTTGACGTAGTCGGCGATCGGCATCGCAAACGCCTAGATGCAACGCGTCCGGCCTATTGACGAAGCAGCGCTCTGCAAGAGCGCGAACACACGGAAGGTTTCAGGAAGACGGGGGGCGGGGGGGGGGGGGGAGAATCAATCGGAACACACGGTGCGACAGACGGTCGTGACCCCCCGCCTTGGTCCACAAGCTCTGTGACCGAAGAAGAAAAACCGTCCAGTTGGTCTCCGCGTAAGCTTGGAACAACAGGTCGCTAATCCCCGAACGCGCCTTTTCTTCAGCGCCGCTCCCGACGTAGTGTGTGTCAGAAAAGAAGCGGCCGCGAAAAGTTGGCTGCTGTTCTCGTGGAAGGCGCAGCATCCCCTCCCCCCTTTTTTTTTCTTCCTGAGGGAGAGGACTCCAGACCACGCAGCAGCAGCCGTCTTTTCCCCGCCAGCGTCGTCGCGTTCGCCGATTTCCTTTTCTTCGGGATCCCGAAGCCGGGGTCGCACCAGGAAGGTGAAGAATGGAGCTCCCTGCGAAAATGCCGACGCTCCGCGCTGGTTCGATTAGCGCGTACAAGCCTCGGAGGTGTCGCTGCTACAAAGGTGCGAGCATAAAGAAGGCGCGCGGGATAGCAAGCGTGGTAGAGAAGAAAAGAAAGAGAGAGAGAGGGGTGTACTCAGCGAAGAAAGAAAGTTCGGCGTGCGCCGGCCTTTTCACTGCCGTCTTCCGCGCTTCCCTATTCTATCAGCGCCGCGCTGATTCTACAGCGCCCATACGTATGTGCGTACGTGTGTGCGTGAGTCCTGCGTGTACGCGAGTGCGCGCGCTTTGTCGCGTTTTTGCTGCAAGTTTTACATTTAGCGATTAGTTTCTCCGGTTCTCAATAGGCGGGGTGCGAAGAGAAGCACAACGCGCAGCGGCCCACGAAATTCTTCTTTTGTCGGTCGTATAAGAAGTGCCCGGCCGCGTCTTCCAATCCGTCCCAGAACCCCGCCAAACCTTCGGCTTCTGCTCAGCAGTGCTATGCCGCGCGCGCGTTCTCTCTTTACCACGCGTGGCTGCGAGCGAACGAAAGCGAGGACCGGTGCAGGGCGCAAAAATGGACTCCGCCAAGCGTGGAGCAGGGACTTAGGGACGGCGGCCTGTACGTCCGGTCTGTTCACAGGTGGCGCGAGCTCCCGGTGTTTGCGCGCCACACAACTTGAGCGGTTTTGTACCCAGTCTTTGTACGCGGGGCGGCGAAGTGGGAAATTGTCACTTGGGTCTTGTGACTTGCCGCTCTGCAGTTACGCCGCGAGAGCCTCCTTAGAGCATTCGTACCCTTTCTGTGGAGCTTCAACGCGTACGGGTACTGTCCCAACCAGCTTTCCGCTTTTTACGAAGGTGGAATAAGAACCGAAACCGTCTTTGAAGACTGATTATACGTGCTGTGTAGGCGCAATAAGGGAGAAGAATAAGAAAAATACGGCTCCGTTCCACGCTGTGAAGGTGGTTGGCGAGCGAAGCTGTGGTATCACCTAATGCGACACGCCAATGTGGCGTAACCTTTAACTGGTTCATGCCGAGCCTGAGGACGACGCTGTTATGCACATTGAGGTTGCCGTTCCTTTCGTCGCAATCATGGTATTCGCGCTGCTCTTCAAGCGTCCTAATTGCATGGCTTGCTTTACGCAGGAACCACTGCGTCCCGCCTAGCCTGAACACAACACCGTTGTACATATTGAGGTTTCTGTTCCCGTCGTCGCTCATCGTGTTCACGCTGCTCTTCGGGAGTCCTAACTATGCATAACCTTTCCATAGCGCTATAAGAACATAAGTGAAATCATTTGCTGAGCAGAATCTTCTTTTACATACGAAAGTGTAGTTACGTCACACCCTGCTTCGTCTGCTAGAGTTGCCGCTTCCCGGCAACTGCCATTTATACAACCGTAACCTTTACCGGGAAACGCTTGCGGCGAACGTGGACGGATGAATGGATGGATGCTACGGGCGTCCCCTTTCGAAAGGGCGTGGTGGTTTGCACCACCAAGCTCTTGTCATTATGTTGCCCAATGTCCCACCTATGTTAAAGAAAAGAAAAGGGAAACAAGAACTCACAAGAAATTCCCATCACTAAATTTCTGAACCCCTATTGGGAACTTAGTCATTGTACGCCTGCGCTGTTTGTCGTTTGCTTACTTTTCTTCCACCAATCTTCATATCGCCTCTTACTAATCTCTACTGCAGACATGTTTACCTACCTTCTCCCTGCTCTCACTGTACCCGAGCGCTTCAAGGAGGCCAGAGGTGCCTAAATCGACCGCTGGGCAGATATTTTCACATTCCAACAAAACATGCTGCATCTTTTCCCTAGTTTTACCGCAACAAGCACATGCTTCCTTTTCCTTGTTGTGTCTCGCTCTATAAGGGCATGTCCTAAGGCATCCTGATCTCGCTTCCTATCTTCCATTTCTGTGTTTCCGTGAGCTCCTATCTGAAGATTAGGCAGGCGTTGATGATCCCCTCATATTCACACTATCAATCAGGTGATAGAGAAATGTGCGGAATATAACCAACCCTTATATATAGCTTTCATTGATTACGAGAAAGCGTTTGATTCTGTCGAAACCTCAGCAGTCATGGAGGCATTACGGAATCAGGGTGTAGACGAGCCGTATGTAAAAATACTGAAAGATATCTATAGCGGCTCCACAGCCACCGTAGTCCTCCATAAAGCAAGCAACAAAATCCCAATAAAGAAATGAGTCAGGCAGGGAGATACGATATCTCCTATGCTATTCACAGCGTGTTTACAGGAGGTATTCAGAGACCTGCATTGGGAAGAATTGGGGATAAAAGTTAATGGAGAATACCTTAGTAACTTGCGATTCGCTGATGATATTGCCTTGCTTAGTAACTCAGGGGACCAATTGCAATGCATGCTCACTGACCTGGAGAGGCAAAGCAGAAGAGTGGGTCTAAACATTAATCTGCAGAAAACTAAAGTAATTCTTAACGGTCTCGGAAGAGAACAGCAATTTACAATAGGCAGCGAGGCACTGGAAGTCATAAGGGAATACATCTACTTAGGGCAGGTAGTGATGGCGGATCCTGATCATGAGACGGAAATAATCAGAAGAATAAGAATGGGCTGGAGTGCGTTTGGCAGGCATTCTCAGATCATGAACAGCAGGTTGCCATTATCCCTCAAGAGAAAAGTATATAATAGCTGTGTCTTACCAGTACTCACCTACGGTGAAGAAACCTGGAGACTTACGAAAAGGGTTCTACTCAAATTGAGGACGACGCAACGAGCTATGGAAAGAAGAATGATAGGTGTAACGTTAAGGGATAAAAAAAGAGCAGATTGGGTGAGGGAACAAACGCGAGTTAATGACATCTTAGTTGAAATCAAGAAAAAGAAATGGGCATGGGCAGGACATGTAATGAGGAGGGAAGATAACCGATGGTCATTAAGGGTTACGGACTGGATCCCAAGGGAAGGGAAGCGTAGCAGGTGGCAGCAGAAAGTTAGGTGGGCGGATGAGATTAAGAAGTTTGCAGGCACGGCATGGCCACAATTAGTACATGACCGGGGTTGTTGGAGAAGTATGGGAGAGGCCTCTGCCCTGCAGTGGTCGTAACCAGGCTGATGATGATGATGATGATCCCCTTCCGGTGGCAGTTGCCAGCCTGCTCCTCGCTTTCCCTTTCCTGCCATGTGTACATATGTTTTCAAAACAAATAATAATAATAATAATAATAATAATCCATGCGATTATCTCAGACTATCTGACTTTCCGCTTGACGTTCTTTGTAGCCATGTTGCTCGCCATACCGATCGCAGATTTGCTGGTAAGCATCACAGTACTTTTCCTCCACTGTGAATCAATGATGTTCCTGTACAAATACACTCTTCCAGCCAATTTACTTTCTTCCATATTCCTCAGTCGCCCTTCATAATCAATTTTACTGTGAGCTTCTCTCACTTCAAAGCTTGTCAAACCCACAGACGATACAATACACAACCCACAGGATACAAACGAAGCACAGCTTCGTTTGTATCCTTCCCGTGAGCACCCAATGTGAAGCTCGTCCCATTGACTTTTGGTTGCCATCGAGTCCTGATCGTACCCCGGATGTCAAGCAAACTACAGCATTTCCAAAAGTAAGTCCTCAAACCATTACACTTTTCCACATACCCCGGGACACCTTGAACCCATTGTAAACCCATAGGGCCCTATGTTTTATTATGGCCGCATTTCTCTTCCCCTTGGCTGTTATTGTTTTTTCATATGTTTCCATGTATCTATTGCCTTCGTTTATCCGTATACCAAGGCATTTATATATTTTTACCCGAGGTATTTCCTGGCCCTGTATTGACACTGTTCATTCTTTTCATTGAATACCATAACGCCTAATTTTTAACACTAAATGTGAGACCTAAATTCTCGCATTCCTGTGCACAGATACTAGCCAGACTTTGCATATCACTTTACTTGTTAGCTAGCAACACAATTTCGCCCGCGCAATACAAACCTGCAAGCTGCTGCTCAACTCAGGGAGATATTAAACCCGATATTACTTCCCTCTAGCGCCCTGTCCATCCTTACCATGTACATCATAAACAGCAGTGGGGATAAAGGGCACCCCTGCCTCAGTCCCTTGTTGATATCAACTTTTTCTTCGCTCCTCATCTCTTTACATTCAATCCAAACGAAATTTTCTAGGGAAATTTCTTTCAAAAGCTGCATACAATCGTCGCCTAAGCCTTTCCCTTACAGAAAATCCCGCAAAATGTGGCGGTCTACGCTGTCGTACGCTCCTGCAGTGTCTAAAAAAGCCACATATAACGGTTTCCTTTCTATTCTGGATATTTCAATAGACCGAGTAAGGAGAAATAAGTTATCTTCCATACACCTACCAATTCTGAATCCATGCTGAAGTTCTTCCAATATGTCCTTTTTCTCTGTCCATGCCTGCAGCTTTAATTTAATCGCCTGCGTTGCTAACCTGTATGTTACCGATGTAATGGTCAACGGTCTATCTGAGTGAATTTTGTCTTCTACTTGTATTCTGCTTTGTCGCCAGCTGTCTGGTATTCGTCTATCTTTTAAGGTTTTTTTCTGCTGTTTTCAACAGAACTTCCTTACTTTTTGGTCCGGGTTATACAGCCTAACGAGAACCTCGTCTAGCCCTGTGTCTGTGCGCTTCGGAATTTTCTATTCGGCTTTCTCCAGTTGAAATTTGTCAGCACCAGCTCCTTTTTCATATGCTTCTCTTTCATGCTCTTTTTTTCCCACTCAAATGCAACCTCGCCATTGCCTTGGAAAGATTCGGCTGTTATTGTTCGGATGTAATGTAATGCCGCATCCACTTCCAGTTTCTTTCCATCTTTGTCTGGGATATGTTGTTGTATTGTTCCAGATTTCCTGCCTAATATGTTTATGTGGTTCCAATATATCATAGATGTGGCCTTCTTTTTCTCACGTATTTCTGACAACCTACGTTCGCTATCACCTTTTATCTTTGCTTGAACCAGTATTTGGAACTTATATTTTTTTCTCCCGCTATATTTCCCATTTTCTAACTACTTCATCCTGCGGCTACAGCGCTTTTTTCGCCTGCCTGTACTCTCAGGATGCTTTCTGCCGTTCGACGATCTCTTCTCGTATCTCCCTGTTCCACCATCTTTTCGTTTTCTTTTTCCTTTCCAATGAGTACGTTGCTTCTCTTTCCCTATTTCAGTTGTAATTACGTTTAGAAGCTCACTATATTCTCCCTCCGTGCTTGGCCATTTGCGAAGTTCTTCCTCGACTCTTGTGACCATATTCGTTATTTGTTTAGCGTCCAAATTTGGACTGGCCATTCTTCGCTCCTTGCTCTCTTTCAAAACTACAAATCCGATTTTCAAAATGATGCGTTTATGGTCACTCCTTATGCTGCTATATCTGTCCTCGTCAATGATGATTTCTCTCAACTTATCATAAATTCCTTCGGTTATCAGACAGTAATCAAAGGTTGATTCCCGGTTTCCCACTTCTGACGGAGAGAGAGAGAGGTCATAAGTGAAAGGCAGGGAGGTTAACCAGGCTGAGCCCGGTAGGCTATACCCTGCGCAGGGGAAAGGGGAAGAGAAGCTTGCCCATCACACGTAGACCCTGTATTCGCGATAACGAGGTAATGTTGCTCACAAAGACCTAGCATTGACTTGCCGTTGTTGTCCGTATAGCCATATAAATCCTGTATGTGGGCATTATTGTCGTCTATAATAGGATAATTTCGGCATCATTCTCGAAACCCTGAATATTAGCACTTAGGCATTCCACTAACTCTTGATACTTCTCTGTGCAATTATTTCCTGTCTACAAATACGTTACGCCCAGCCAAGTTTTCTTTCTACTCATTGTGTATGATAACCAAAGATGCTCTTGACATTTTGAATTTACACTTTTCCATTTGGATCCTTGAGGGATGAGCATTCCGACTCCCCCTCTCTTTCTTTCCGATTTGGTTCTGTTGCACCCTTCTCAAACATATATCTCTCAAGCAATGGCAGCTCTTCCGAGTCTCTAAGGTGCGCTTCTGTAACCGTATACGCCTGTATATGTTCTCTATTTAACTGCTCCTCAGTATCTACCCACTTTTACTTTCTTCTGCCGCCCGGCATGGTTACGTAGTCTATTGCATGGCAAGCTCTTTCTTGGTTTCCTCCTTTTTCTATTATTGACGGCGATGCTATTCTGTGGTTCACCTAGGGCACCTTCTTCTTCATTAATTCCTTCCCTGGCGCCCTCAGCGCCCGTGGACCACTCAAAAAAGAAACCGCGCTACCAGCAAGTCGCCAGCCCGCTTATCGTCCAAGCCTGTGATTGAAGTGGATCCCGACTCGTTGAAAACCGTCATACCTTCTCAATTCATTGTTTACTTCTACAACCTCCAAACCTTTCTCTCGGCTCATTGTCCACATAGCCTTATTAGCAGCCACATCGACTTTTTGTACGTGACTGTCACGCACAGGCACCTCTGTCACCGTGCACACCATGATCTGCACCTGAGGGGACATCTCGCGCAAGTCGTCTATACCCCCTTCGCCAAGCGCTGGGCTAATCCTCCTCCTTTCTGTCTAGCATGTCATTTATCCCACCTGCTACGACAAGGCTGCGTCCGTAGGCATTTTCCGCGCACTTTTCTTTTGTTTGCTCCGTGACAAAACCCAATATCCTCCCTGCAAATGTCCCTACCACCACCTGGTGGTGCAGCAAGGAACCCAGCGAGGCACGCGGCGTGCACCTCCCGCTGTGAATGGTTGCGTTTTTTCCCACGGACGCGACAAATGCATTGAGGGGTGAAGGCACACAGCTTCGCTGTAAAACTCAAACGCCCGACCTTCTTTTTATGTTACATCTGTATTAAGGAAACAAGCAATGAATTCAGGGAAACCATAGGGAAAATTAAGTGTTCGCCTTTAACTGAACTGGGGAAATGAAAGAAAAGCTAAATTGTGCTTTTAGGCATAATTCCCAATTCTGAGTGATCGATTCAAGCTTTCTTGGTGACTGCGATCTCCTTTAGTTTGCGCATAAAATACAGAGAGCATAGCGAGAGAGCGAGAGGGAGACTTTATTTTGACAGGGCACGGAGAGGGGTGGATACCCGTGGTTTATACAGCCCTCAGTCCAGGGCCTCAGCTGCGATGGCAGCACTTCCGTCTCTGGCGAACAGCTTTCGCCGGTTCTCCAATGCCGAGCCGTCAGCATCATCTGGCACTGCTCGTGCGTTACGTTTTGGGGGGAAGGGTGGGGTGGGCGTGGGGTATTAAGGATTTTTTAGGAGGCCCATGTGGTATGGTACAGGGCAGCTCGCTCTGTGCAGAAATAACAAAGGGGTTGATAAACTGTGGGGTACATCGCGTGGAGGAGCGTAAGGTGAGGATAGGTGTTGGTCTGGAGTTCCCTCCAGGCCGTCCGTGGCTCCGGCTCTGGTGAGAGATGTCGAGCCTACGCGAATGGCCATCTGCAAAAAGTAGCAACGCGATATTCTCAACCGCCCCAAAGAAATGCCCGCACTACGATAATCTGGGCACCGGGACACGAAGCCGTCAGCAGAAACCATCGTGCACACGTGGTAGCCCGAGGGCACTGCAACCTGGTACTGCAAGAGATGGCAGGGGACCCCATTCGACAAGCACTACACACTTACTATGAAATACTTCAAATCTAGCGCCTTTCGAGAAGAAAAGAGAGCATAAGGCTGTTTGGAAGGTGCTTTTCTGGTTAACATCCCTGCCTTATCCCTTCTTTTCCTCCTCCTCCTTAAGGCTTGAGTGTGTCGCGTTTTATTATTATTATTATTATTATTATTATTATTATTATTATTATTATTATTATTATTATTATTATTATTATTATTATTATTTACGCACTAAGCATACATACATGGCGTATCCAGAAGTATCCGACATGCACAGCCCGCAAGGCAATCTCACATCTCCTGCGCACGTAACTCAGTGACACTGGTTTGCTGGATGTCTGGCCACATGCTTTAGTGCCACTGCTGGATGTTAAGGCGGAGTAATTGCCGCCCTCGATAGCCAGTGTAAACCCTCTTGTAGTTATCACCGCCACCGACTAAGTGCTTCTTGTCCTATGGTTTCGTTTCATTTTACTATATCCCACGGAAGCTATAAGTCGCGATTCCTATCGGACAACGCACTTGATCAGTTGGGCCATGTGACTGAAAGTGCTAGAAGCAGAGCACGCACCAACTGTACTAAATGTATTTTTTTACACGTAGTCGCCCAAGCACATGCCAGCAAACTAGGCAACAGAACGCGCCAGAAACTTTTGGTAAACACGCCGAATGTCCTTTCATGAACCGAGTCACAACAGCAAACAAGCAGTGCGCATACAGGGGGCGTTTGGAACCTCAAGGCAAGCGCTTGCACACGGGCACGCACCGCTCGTCTCCATTTTCAGGTTCACTTCGAAAAACGTTTCTTTTGCTTGCTATTTCTATACGGCCGTGATAGGAAAGCAAAAACAAACCAAGGCGCGCATAACGTTATCGAAGGCAACGCTTTATTATCGCCTCCACCCGACAGACGACGACAGAAAAAAAAAAAAAAACGCACACAGGAGTGAAGGAAAACACGGGATAGGCGAGAGGACAGGCAAAATCGGGACGTACACACAAGTAAAATGTGTGGACCGTAAAAGGAGCGCCAGTACTTTATACGAAGGGTCCGCAAGAAAAAAGGGAGCTCCCATCGTCGAGACGACGGTCACCGGGGATATCGCTAGGGGTCCCAGGTCCCCGCTTATACGTGAGACGCCAGCGGCGGGAACATTCAAGTAAGGAGCTCGCAGGACGTCTTTTGGACGGCGCCTGATGGCGGCTTTTTTGTACTCGCGTACGTACGTGTGCACACTGGTCTTCTATGGCATGGCGTTAAATCCCTGGCCTTACACCCGGACCCTCGTCCCCCGCCCTCCTGCTGCCCCTCGTTTTCCGAACTATACCCGCACGCCTTCTTGCCGTACACGAGAAGCCAGCAGTGAACGACGGAAACTCTGCGACTACGCTACAAGAAAGCGTGCAGCTTGGCAGAAGCCACAGCAGACGACGGAAACCAAACGGCTCTCGAACAGGTACGCAGACAAGCAAAAGTTCGCTTGATTGACTGGGGATATAGCGCGACACAGGAGACGTAGATGGGAACGTCTGCGATGGTGGCAACATTTTCGACGTTGTGTCACGTGTTGG